>NW_027185784.1:15014187-15028390 GCF_028583685.1 Petaurus breviceps papuanus
CCATGTACCTGTCCATACATACACACATATATGTGTATGCCTTCCCCTCCTCTCCCTCCCAATACAAATGTATGAATACATCCTCAGAGTACCTCAAAGTTCAGGGTTTCCCATCCCTGTAATATTATATCTGAATACACAGACTGTGTCATAAGGATCTGTGAGTGGGTTCACAGACACAGTGGTCGAGGGTCATTTGCTGTTCAGTTGTTCCACTCATGACTCTTCATGACCCCATCTGAGGTTTTCTTGGCAGAGATATTGGAGTTGTTTGCCATTTCCTTCTCCAGCTCATTTTACAGATGAAGAACTGAGGTAAATGGGATTAAGTGACTTGCCCAGGGTCACACAACTAGTAAGTGTCTGAGGCCTGATTTGAACTCTGGTCTTCCTGACTCTGAGCCTGGTGCTCTATCCACTGCACCACCTACCTATCCCAATGGTCATTTCAGGGGGAGACATTGGCTTTCTCACCATGAAGCCACGGCCAAGTCACTGGGGTTGCCAACCAGGGGAGAACACATGACAGGGAGAAACCCAGGAAACCTAGGCTTTAGTTAACTGCATGACCTTGAACTTGGCTTCTCTGGGATTCATTTGTAAAAGGAGGGGATGGGATTAGATGAGCTTGGAAGTCCTTTCTTATGTGAATAACCCAGGTCTGTGAGAGAGAAGAGAAGCATCCTGTAGTGGGTTCGTGCCCACACATCATTTTCTACTCCCTGCCCTGTCTGTTGGCTGCTTTGAGCTTCAAGGAAGTGGAGAGTAAAGAAGGGGAGAGGAGAGACACAGGAAAAGAGGAAAAGGGGGAGCTAGGGACAAAGGCAGGGGGGTACTGGTGACTGGCCTCCAGGCAGGAGTGCAGTGAACTAAAGCAGGGTCTCTGGAAGAGCCAGGGCCCTCCTCTGTCTCCACTCTGTCTTTCCCCTGCCAGGTCTGCCCCCACACACTGCGGCTGACACCAGAGTCCATACCTTTGTTCTGGGCTGGGTTGTCGATGTTGAAGCCCCCATTCCACACAACGGTCAGTTCCACAGGCAGGCTGTTGATCTCCATTCCCTCATAGGAATACTGCAGCCAAAAGGGGAAAGGAAAGATAAGATTTCATGTGGGATTTCTGGGGAAGACCAGGGTACTCCGCCCTGGTAGGATGGGGATAAGGATGGGGACACGAATGGATCTGGACCACATGAAGTCCACAGGAAGATAACAGACATTTCTCCTTTTACAACGCTACCAAAGTTATTTTCCTGAGGTGCGTGTTCAGTCATTTTCAGTCACGTCTGACTCGTGACCCTATTTGGGGTATTCTTGTCAGAGATACTGGAGGGGTTTTGCCATTTCCTTCTACAGGTCATTTTATAGATGAAAAAAACTAAGGTAAACAGGGTTAAATGACTTGCCCAGAGTCATACAACTAGTAAGTGTCTGAGGCCAGATTTGAACTTAGGAAGATGATTCTTCTCAACCCCATCTGCCCCTTCCCCAGGTGTATGTCTAACCATTCCTCTACTCAGTGAATGCCAGTGGCTCCCTATTACCTCCCCGATAAAAGTTCCCTGCTTAGCTGTTCAAGCCCTACACAACTTAGCCCCAGCCTACCTTTTTTAGCCTCGTTGGACATCACTCTTCCTCCTCTTTTTCTGATGGGTATCGGGTCCCTCCTACACTCTCCAATCCAGCTGAGCTTGCCTTCTCTCTCTTCCTCAGACATATTACTTCATCTCCTGCCTCCTTGCCTTTGCATTGTCCATACCTCGTGCCTAGAATCTACTCCCTCCTTACCTCCACCCTATATAGGCCCTCTTTCTTTAAGATACAGCTCAAGAACCATCCTTGGTGAGAAGCCTTCCTCCCACCCCGAACTGCTAGAGTCCCCCCTCCCAAACTGTGCTTATATTTAACTGCTTTGCAGACATTTGCATTTACTTCCTTTGTATTTATGCAGCACAGATTTATACATGTCCTTGGTGTTTCCTCCACTAGAACCTAAGCTCCTTATGAAGAAGGATCATTTTATTCTCTGTACTTGTATTCCCAACTCAGCTCCTGGTACAGAGTAAATATTTCTTGATTAACCGGGAACAGAAGGATAAAGCAATGGGAACACCAGTGGGGACACAGGATTTTTGGGTTAGATGCCCATCCCTGTTGCTGATTTAAGGGGGGGAGTGAATAAATTATTGCCTTCTCTGGGTCTCAGTTTATCCCATATTGAAGGGAGGAGAGTTGCTGTCTAGTTTCATCTCCCCATGCTTCTCCTGGAATTTTAAAAACACATAGCTGAATTTCCCAGAGTGATTTAGGTTACTGCTAAAAAGAAGGAAGAGGCCTGCCTGCCTCCAAACAGCACTCCCCTGAACTCTGCCAAGAGAATCCAGGGATCCTGAGTGGTCCTCAGAAGAAGACATCCCATCTATGCTCCATGAGCACACGTTTGTGTGGTAGGTCTTTTATTTCCTATTATGTGACAGAGTTCAGTCTCATCCCCATGAGTTTCATGAACATCTGGAGATTTGTTCCCATGACCCTTCTCTCCCTCATCATCTCTAGATCAAGCTTCCCTGGCTTCCTTCAAGTCTTACCTAAAATCTCATTATCTATGAGAAGGTTTTTCTGACCTCCCTTAATGCCTTCCCTCCACCAACCATCTCCAATTTATCCTGTCTATATCTTGTTTGTACATAGTTATTTTCCCTCATTGAACTGTGGGGTCATTAAGGGAAGAGGCTATCTTTTCTTTTTTAATCCCCCATAGATTAGCACAGTGAAAGGCACATAATAGGTTCTTAATAAATATGTATTGACTGGTTGACTGACTAATGTCATGGGGCCACAAGTGCTGAAGTCCTCCTGAAGACCCTGGATGGAAGATCTGCCCACTTGAATTGTGAATCCCAAGTCATTGTTTGGGCCCAAAGGTGGCAGGGCCCAAACCAGCTTTGTTGTGAGGTGCATAATACCGCAGGTAGGGGATCATGAACTCAAGGTTGAGGAAGGCATTGCAATGACTTCGTAATGGAGGAATTATCTGGGATGGAAGAAGTAATTGGGAAGATGGAAGGTAGGTAAGGAAATAAAAAAGATTGGGCCTGTGATTCAGTGTTAAGCCATTTAGGAGAAGGACATGAGGAATAAAAATGAAAGTGAACGCCAAGATGTCAAAGGTGTTTGTTGATGGAAGATATATTTTTGGTTCAATCTGACATTTCATGAGCTTACTTGCCTCTCTTCTGCTCTGCACAGAAAAAGTGGCCTTTTCCTGTGGGCTCTGACTCACTCTTCTCTGCTACCCCACCCCAGCTGTGACTAGGACTTGGGCTTAGACTCATGAGAAGAGAGACGTTACTTCCTAAGGGAGGCAACTCAGCAACAAGAGAGGGGAGAGAGTTTTTCCACTGGATATCAGGGCCCTGTATCACAGGCCATCAGTCAAGCCTGTAATTAGAATCTGAGGACCCTTACCAAGGCCTTCGAGAACAAGACAGGGGAAGAGGGAATACAAGAGCCTGCCCCAGGCAGAATTTCAGAATCAGCCTACCAGCTGATTTTCTTTTTGTTCAATTAGACAATCCCCACCATAGGTAGCTGGGTTGAGACAAAGGGAGAGAAGAAGAGTGGGCATCTACATAGCACAACCCTGTCCTCAGACTGGGGAACAAATGAGTCCATCGCCCTTCCTATGAGTAGGAGTGGGCCCAAATCAGCCTGGACAGATGCATATCCTATTCTTAGACACCTTTAGGGAAGAAGAGTCTATAATTATTTTCAGAGACCTTTTCTATTTTCTTACAACCCTTAGATCCAGGAAATCTTTTCTTCTGGCCATCCTTCCCTAACTTCCACGATGATATAATTACATTTTGTAGATGATAATGATGCTGCTCTCTAGCCAGCCAACAGGATCTGTGTGTTGGGTTGTTTTTCTGGGAGTGGGAGAGTTTCTGTCAAGCCATCCCACATGTTTGACCATAGGCTCCCTCATGACTGATGGTGCTCATTTCTGGGATGGTTGGCCAGGGTTAGGGATGTGATTCTATGATTGAGGGACAGAGCAAATCCAATTGACCCACACAGGCCCAATTTTCCCTCTCTCTGTTCCTCATCCATCTCCTGGTCCCATGTCTTTGCCCTGTCCATCTCTTATGCCTGGAAATCATCCTCTCCTCACCCCTACCTCATAGAACCCTTGTCTTCCCTCAAGAATTGCCTCATGCATCATTTTCTACATGAAACCTTTCCTTATTCACCCACTACCACCCCAACTGCTAGTGCCTTGTTATACCTTGTATTTAACTACCTTTAATTTAATTGAATTTATTCTCTTTATATTTCTTCAGTATGTACTTATATTTAATTCTTAGGATAGAGGCTGATCTACAGTCAGTAATTAATAAAAGATTGTTGATTAATTGATGGGTTGATAGGGACTCCATTGTTCTAGCTTCATTTGTGCCAATTAAGTCAATTTCATTCAAAAAGCATTTATTGAGCACCTACTATTTGCAAAGTGTTGTATACCATGGTCTAACCTACAGAGCCCCTCAGCTATGCATATGTTTCAGCACTAATTAGTAATAACCTTCATATGATAGAATACCAGAGATTAAGAAATAGTTAAGTTCTTGTTCTCATTCTTCTCTTAAGATCATAAGAGGGAGGTGTGTGTGGGGGGTGTTATTTTCTTCCATTTTCAATTCTGGCTATAAGTACAGCTTATCCCTTCCTACTGTTCCAGATTAGTGGTTAGCTGGGGTGGGCTGGCCTGGCTTCAGCTCAAGCTGAATCTGCTTGGCCATGGATGGAAAGGCTACTCTGATTATAGGAAATCTATGTCAGAGGCATTCACCTCCCAAGTACACCTGGACCAGATTAAAATGCCAATGGGAAAGATTTAACAAAACAAGTAAAAATACAACAGAACATTGATAATGTTAATATGTAGTCTTCTAAGTCATTCTATAGCCCACAGGTATCTTTATGTACCATTTAGTGACTCCAGCTTCTAATAACCTTGACATCACTTCTCCAGGGCAATCACTGCATTGATGGCAAAATCAGGCTTAGAGACCCATTGCTAATTCCAGGGCATGAGCCTGACAAAGTGGAAGCATTGCTGAGGCCAGTAGCAGAAAGGGCAGGAAGTAATAGATCTCTTGTCAAATGGTACATATAATAAGGAGGCCAAAGGGAATGTGAGTCTGTGATTGTCTGTAAGCAATCTCACAGACACTAATATACAAGCAAAACAGCATAGTATGGGGGGAGGGGGGAGTTTGCAGGATTTTGAGTTAAGACACATGGGTTTCAATCCTAGCTCTGACATGTACTATTGTGAGATCTTGGACAAGTAGTTAAACTTGGGACTTGCATTTCTCATCTGTAAAGTGGGGATAACAATATTCATACTTTTAACTTCAAAGTTGTGAGGGAAGAGCTTTGGAAACATTAAAGAACATAGAAATATGAATTACTATTGTATGATCACATTAACATACACATATATGCATATATGTGTATAAATATAGATATATACATGTATCTATATCTCTCATTATATGTGTACATATACATTATGTATGTGTGTGTATATGTATGTATATACGTATCTAGAGCCAGTTAGGTGGCTCAGTGGACTGAGTACCAGGTCGGGAGTCAGGAAGACTCGTCTTCCTGACTTAAAATCCATCCTTAGACACTTACTAGCTGTGTGACCCTGGGCAAGTCATTTAACTCTGTTTACTTCAGTTTCCTCACTTGTAAAATGAGCTGGAGGAGGAAATGGTAAACCACTTCAGTATCTTTGGGAAAAAAAAAACCCAAACTGAGTTACAAAGAGTTGGACATGACTGAAAAATGACTGAAAAACAACAAAAATGTGTATATACCCATATAAAATCATATGTGTGTATATATGTCTACATATACACACACAATCTATATGTATATGTTATATATATACGCTATATATATATATATATATATACGCTATATATATATATATATATAATATTACACATACACACATATCCCTTGCAAGGAACAAGAAAATAACTCTTCTTCCTTCTCATTCAGGGTCAGTAATTGTAAAAATACACTCAGATAATTTCATTAACCCCAAGGGCTCCAGCTCATTCTCCAGGAAAGTTATTTTCCTTTGGAACATTTCCTTTCTCCTGTGGATGCCCCAGTCCTGTGGCTGCCTCCCCCACTCAGGGCACAGGATCTCTTTGACAGCACAGCCTGGGAGCTCGGAGGTTTCTCACCTTCTCCCCCTGCCTCCAATCTCCTCTCCCCTCCCCTCATCCTTTATAGACCACTTAGCATTTATATAGCTCTTTGCAATCATCGGACAGTTAATTGAACAACCCCCCTGAAGGCCAAGGAGGCTGTTATAGCTCCCCTGAGACCTCAGGAACAGGGGGTTAAGCATCTCAATCAAGGTCAGGTGCTCCAGGATTGGGCCCCTGCATGGCTTAATCTCTGTGTGACATTAGGTGGGAAAGCCTAGACCGGAATTTCCCCATTTTTTAAACTAGAGTGAGCACCTGTATTTCTTGAGTCCCTCCCCTCTTCTGCCTTTGACTTCTCCCCTCAGCCCCTTCAGTTCTCCACCTTCCAGCTTCCCCCTCAAAAAATCTCTATGCCTCCTTGATAAAATATACTCCAAGTCATGAGCGTAAACTCTAAAATCTGAGAAATAGTAGCCATCTGTTCAGTTCTTAGGACCACAGAGCATGTAGCAGAGGCACCATATCCAAGATTGTGTCCCTAAAGGTGTCTGTAAGGTGGGTTTTAGAGTGTATAAGGTGGATTTTTGTTATTCTTTCTTAGAGTTTAGTTCCCCAGGATCCATGGTCATAACAATCTCTACTTCCCATGCTCATCACTTGTAAATATCTCTACCATGCTTGTACAGCATTATATAATGATAAATAATATAAACATTGTGTTTAAAATTATAAATATCCACTGTGACTGTGCAGTGAGATATATAACAGTGAGATAATGTCAACTTATGAGGCTATTGCTGGCAATATGCCTTCTTTGTCTATTGTCCTATAAAGCAGGTAGGCACTAGTCAGGGACTGGGGAACCCTTAGGGTTGAATGAACAAACTGGAATGCTGTGTGTGCCTTGATTGACCCCCATCAAGGTTTGGAGAAATCTGTGTTTGCCTCAACCATCTCCCATTGAGGCTTGATAGGATTTAGGGGAGTGCACAAGCTGTGCCTGTCTCAATTGGCCCAATAGAGAGCTAGGGGTAGTTGCCTTATCTTCTTGATCATTCCCTGCAAGAAGGGTGATTAGGGAATACTGTAGGAGTTGGTGCTCCCATTATCAGCAACTCTTATGAAAAGGCTAGACTAGAATAAAGTAAGATTTTTAACCCCTCTGAAGCTGTCTTCCTATCCTTCCTGTCTGACCAGATCAAGAGTAAATCTGTGCTGGCAGCCCTCCTGAGTGCTAATGGCTCCACCTGTCTTGCAAAAACGTAGGGAAGTGACCAGGTTACCAAGTTCCCTTTCACCTGTGGGAAAACAGAGGTTCAGAGAAAGAAAGAAATTTGGTTGCAACTACATCATGTATCAACATTGTATGGTATAGTGAGGGCAGGGAGAGAAGACCTGATGCTGGTGAGAACTGGCTGTGTAAGCATAGGTGAGTAACTTAATCTAAGTTGAGAATCTCTATTTCCCTAACTGTAAAACTGAGGGAGATCATTTTTAAATTCCTAGGATCATTGTGAATAGCAAATACAATAATGTATGTAAAGTGCTCTGTAAAACTGAAAGCAATCAATAAATATCAGTACTATTACTATTACCTCTCCTCCCACACCTTAGAATCCATAACTCAGCTGGCCAGATTTTGTATGTTGTCTCCTCTATCAGACTGAGCTTCTTGGGAGTAGGGGCTGCCTTTTCCTTTGTTTGTATCTGGAGAGCTTAGCTCCATGCCCAGCACATAGTGGGCCTTTTATAAATGCTAACTGACTTGACTTCTTGACTGATTCTCCATCTGTGAGCAGGAGAAGGATTTTATATTAATTAGGTCATAGTATCCATCCTCCAGATGCAAAGTTCTTCCATGTGGACCGTTCATTACACATAGCTCTTGGATTCCCAGATATGAAAAATGGCCACAAGATGTGTCTGTGGGAGCCATAGCAGTATTTTTTCTCAGTCTGTGAAGGACAGACCTGCAGCATCTGTGCACACCTGGGCAAACCCAAGCCTGCAGGGGAAATCATGGCAAATGACAAATAAAGTCTTAACGCTTGCATTACTATTACTGCTGTTGTTATTGTTATATTCTCTTGATACCATATTAGGACAATTTCCTTAGGGTAACTGGAAGACTCATTCAAAGAATTTTGAGGTGGAAGTGACCTTGGTGATTACCTCCAAAAATACCCTCATTTTATAGATGAGGACGCAGAAGTCCAGAGAAATGAAGTGATTTATCCAAGATCACACAGCCAGCTGGGGCTGACCTGGGCCTAGAAACCAGTTCTGTTAAACTACAAGTCAATACTCTTCTCATTATTCCACTCATCTGCATTTCCTGAAGGTTCCTGGTATTTAAAACCCTGTAGATGAGTCGAGGGGTCCACAGAACAATAGCAGGTTCAACATGATCTATTGTACGGGTATGCTGTACTTAGCTTATTCCAGGATCTGATTATTAAATGTTAAGTGTTAGCACTTACACCTTGGAAATCACCAAAGGCTACACACCAGGGCTTGATTTATTGTTTTCTTAATTATCTAGACTTAAGAAAATGATGGATAAAATATTAATAATGCAGACTAAATTTAAAAGTGTACCCTATGTACACTTTCCCCCCTAGAAAGCTGATTGTTAAAAGCGTTTACTCTCATACCACTGTTACCTCCTTCTTAAAAAATGCAAATAATTCAAGTCTTTGGGACTAAGTCACTTTACAAAAATCATACTATTATTATACTAGTAGCATCTGGAATGGTTAATGCAACATGCAGAACATGGCACTTACAAAGATCTCATCCTCACTAGTGTCAGGTCAGCTAAGAATACAGAAGAAAGGGATGTAAAGTAGCTTATTGGCGAGTGTGATGGCTTTGGAACCAGGACAACGTGGATTCAAATCCTGCCTCAGTCACTTATGAATCATGGGACCTTGGGCATGTTATTTTATCTTTTTGTTTCTTCATCTGTCAAATGGGAATAATAATATCTTACAGGGCTGGTACAATGTGATCAGATGAAATTGCCAATGCTTTAAAAATCTTAGTCATGGGGGTGGAGCCAAGATGGTGGAATACAAGCACAACCTTGGTGTGAGCTCCCGCTCCAATCACTTCCAATGCATGTAAAAAAAATTACTCTAAAATTTTAGAGCTACAGAACGCACAAAGTGACAGAAAGAAACAAATCTCCCATGGAAGGCAGCCTGGCAGGCCGACGGGAAGGGTCTAATGCACCAAGCTGGGAGCCAAGCACAGTGCTGTGTGAGCCATGTGGTTCTTGCCCCAGGGTGGCCCCAATCAGCAGCAGCCAGAGCAGACTTCAGGAGAGTGAATCACCAACAGCTATGGCAGTTTCCTGACTTCTCAACCCATAAATGCCAGAGACAAAGTAAAAAGTCAGTGTGGAACTCTGTTGGAAGAGGGGGATGGAAGAGCTGGGTCTGCCCCCTGCTCCCAGGATGAGAAGTGGCTGCAGCTGCTGCTGTGTGGCTGCTTCTGGAGCTCTGGCCTGCATATTGTAAGGGGACCAAGCAATCATTCAGAGGTTAATCACTTTTGCTTTAACCTGTTTGGATCTGGATCACGGTCTTGGGTGGTGGTCCTGGGGTGTGTGGCCACTGTGCCAGAGCTTGTGGGTACTGAAGAGAGAGAGTACCCTCCTAATAGCTCAGACAGCTGCAAAAACCCCAGCGATTTGGGACAAAGCTCTCTCCATTCTGGAAGCAGAGTTCTACTATGGCAAAGAGCTCAAAAGCCAAGTAATTGACTGAAAAGATGAGCAAGCAAAGGAAAGGTAATCACACCATAGATTCCTTTTCTGGGGACAAAAAGGATCAAAGCATGGAATGGGAGGAAGACAACAAAGTCTGAACTCTTAAAAGCCTCCAAGAAAAATATGAATTGGTTACAGGGCATGGAGGAGCTCAAGAAGGATTTTGAAAATCAAGCAAGAGAAGTGGAGGAAAAATTGGGAAGAGAAATGAGAATGATGCAAGAAAATCATGAAAAGTGAGTCTACAGCCTGCTAAAGGAGACCCCAAAAAATACTGAAGAAAAAAACAATCTTAATCATTATTGCTATTTCTAACAGTGGGCCAGGACAGACCTGTTCATATCTGAAGAACGCCTGGTACAGGAGCGAACATCAGAACTCAGGCCTTCTACTCTGGCCAGGGCTTCAGCTTTGAACCCTTGATAGTATTTAGAGAGATTAATCTCGGGGGGTTAGTCTGCTAAGAGAGTAAGGATTCATGCTCAGTAGTCATGAAAGCTGAAAGTTGTCTAGGCTTTTCTGTCCCTCCTTTGGGATTTTATGGCTGGGGACACAGTTCTTCCACTGGACCTCAGAATTTAAGAAGAAATATGGAGTGCTTAATCTCCTCTTTGTTTTCAAAGTTTCTGCAGGATGATAGATTTAGCCAGCAGCATTCTGGTAGCTAGGGGAGGGGGCAAAGTATAGACAGAGAGAGCCATAGAAATTTGTTCATTGGCTTGTGTCTAGTGTTCAAGGTTTGTGAGGTCATTTCTTGGTTCAGAATGCTACAATGCCATGTGGTCCTGTGTTAATTTCCCTAAATATGCCTCAGTTTCTTTCTTTGACTCCTTTCCATCAATAGTTCTGTGATGTTTCTATTATCTCTATCATCCGACAAATCCCAAGTCATTCTTAACAATCCCAAATCTAGTCATGGTGATCCTACCAATCAGATAACCAGTGACAGATAGGAGAATGGATATGTGTCTAATATCTTTCTCTCCTTAAGCTCTTGGTGTTAGATGATGGAAGGAGGAGAAATGGAGAGATTGTGAAGTTTGTTGCCAGATAAGAAGGTCAGAAGCAAGGCAGGAAGGAAACAAGATAGATAGGGGAGTGGATACATAAATAGCTAAGTAGGGGGGTACCTAATACAGTCAGTAGAAAGAAGTCTAGGAGATAACCACATAGAAAGGCAGGTGGATGAATGTGCTGGCCCTTCTGTATACCACCATGACAATAGCAGTAATACTAATAGTAATCACACACATTTATATCACTCTTGGAGGTTTACAAAGTGCTTTCCTAGCAACAATCCTGTGATGCAGTTAGAATCAGTAGGTCAGATATGTTGTAAGATTTGCAACTGAAATGGTGAGGTTTTGTTCATGCCCCCTTCCCCCTCATTTCATAAATAAGGGCTCTGAGCCTAAAACAAGTCATTAGGGGCATCGCTCTTAAACTAGAAGGGACTTTCAAGGCCACCTACTCTAATACCTTCACTTTATTTTATTTTTATGATTTAATATTACTTTTCCCAATTAAGAAGCATTTATTTTTATCTCCCTCCCCAAAACTGGGTAAAGAAAAAAGAATGACAAAATTCTGTAACAAATATACAAAGTCAAGAAAAACCCATTTTTGCAATGGTCAAGTTCAAAAAAATCTTTTTTTCATTATGAATCTTGAGGACCATCTCCTCTTCGTCAGGACTCACCCTCTAAACCCCTTCATTTTACAGATGAGGAAAATGATGCCTGGGAAACTGAGTGACTTGCCCATGTTAGTCACCAGGATATGAATCCAGATGCTCAGAACCCAAATTTCTCCAGCATGATTATCTCAACCAATGTTATTATGGAATGTGTGACCTTGGGAAAGTCACCTCCCTGGGTCTCCACTTCCCCATCTGTAAAATGAGGAGGTAGGACCAGATGTTCACTTCCCTGTGTCCCAGTTTCTTTATATGTCAAAGGAGAGGATGGGCCTAGATGATCTGAAAAGACCCTTTATGTCTAAATAATAAGAGCTAGCATTTATATGGCACTTTGAGGAATGCCAAGCATTTTAAGGATATTGTCTAATCTTATCCTCACAGGAACCCTAGGAGATAGTGGTTCCTATTACCCCATTTTACAGGTGAAAAGAATTGAGTTGATAGAGGTTAAGTGAACTGCTCAGGGTGACACAGCCAGGAAGTGTCTGAGGTTCAATTGGAACTCAGGTCATTCTGACTCTGGGTAGCTAGGTGGTGCAGCAGACAGAGTACTGGGCTCTGAATCAGGTAGACTCATCTTCCTGGGTTCAAATCTGATCTCAGATACTTCCTGGCTGTGTGACCTTGGGCAAGTCACTTAACCCTGTTTGCCTCAGTTTCCTCATCTGTAAAATGAGCTGGAGAAGGAAATGGCCAACCACTCCAGTATCTCTGCCAAGAAAACCCCAAATGGGGTCACAAAGAGTCAGACACGACTGAAATAACTGAACAACACCAGCGTTCTACCCACTGTGCCACATCACAGCCTCTTTGCCTACAGTCCCATGGCTCATTTTACTTCTGAGAATGTTCATCTGACCACAGTCTTTCACCTGGTGCACATAGTGAAGAGGGGAGGCAGAGGACTGACCCAACTTAGGGATGCAGTCTATGGCTTTGGGAAAACGTTCTCTCTGATCTGCTCTAGTAAGATATCTTATGTGGGGTTCCTGCTCTCAACCCTGACTTGTTTAAATCCATCTTCTCACCCATCCAGTCTATCGGGTAAGAGAAATTATGAGCTCCGGGAAGGTGCCAGCAATGGCCGCCATATGCCTGGTACAGTGAGAACAGCAATGGTTCTCCTGGGAGTCCAGTCATGGTTATAGTAAAATCATTTGTACATTTATAGGGCTCTGTGGTTCTGGCAATCAATCCTAGGGCTGGCTTTCTTCCTCCTACTGTCTTGTCACCATAGCCCGCCCCCATTTAGACTATCCTACTCCTTAACAACAAACATTGTTTTGAACAGAGCCATGTTTCTCTCTCCCTCTCTCCTTCTCTCCCTCCCCCCTCCTCTCTCTCTCTCCTCTCTTCCTCTTTCTCTTTCCTTCTCTCTCTCCCCCCTCCCTCCCTCTCTCTCTCCTCTCTCCCTCTCTCTCTTTCCCTCTCTCTTTCTCCCCCTCTCCCCCTCTCTCCCTCCCCCCCTCCCTCCCTTTCTCTCTCTCCCCCTCCCTTTCCCCTTCCCTCTCCTTCTCTCTCTCTCCCTCCCTCTCTCTCCCCCTCTCTTTCCCTCCCTCTGTCTCTGTCTCTGTCTGTCTCTCTCTCTCTCTCTGTCTCTCTCTCTCTGTCTCTCTCTGTGTGTGTCTCTCTCTCTGAAGGGAGCCATGAAGAAGAGGCAAGCCTGTGACACCCTGAAATTCTTGGTGTTTGGGAGGATACCCTCAGGGAGGACCTGGCTTGACTCCAGAGAAGGGGGACAATGGAAAGGTGGCTGTGAGCCAGGGGTCAGGGAGGGACAGGAGGCTGTGTGGCACTCACAGAGGTGTTTTGGCACTGCACGCTGGAGCTGTTGAAGCGTAGGGCAGGGACCCTCTGCTCAGTGCCCTGGATGTTGAGGATGCACTCGTAGCCCCGCTGGCCCGACTGTGGCTGGGGCAGGTTCTTGGCTTTCAGGGTAATGGGCTTGATCACCTCTACTGGCACCAGGATCTTGTCCACTTGCAGCAGCTGAGGGCAGTCCTGAGAGCAGGTGGGGAAGCAAAGTTAAACATGAAGGGAATGTCTCCAGATTTAGCCCCTTCCCCCCTTCCCCCCACAGCCCTGTCCCTGCTGTGCTTCTCCTAGAGACCTGACATCAAGAGACAAGGAAATTATCTCATCCCCTTTCTTTAACAGATGAGGAATTGGAGTTCAAGTAAATATCCACCCATTCACCTGACCACTAATTCATAGAGACACAGAGACAGAGACATGAAGACAGGGAGGGACACTGTGATAGTAATGGCCACAGACACACACACACACAGACAGAGAGACAAAGAGAGACAGACAGACAGACAGAGACAGAGAGAGAGATAGAGAGACAGAGACAGAGAGAGAGGGAGGGAGGGAGGGACACACACAGAGACATATAGACATAGAGACACAGTGAGAGAGAGAGAGAGAGAGAGAGAGAGAGAGAGAGAGAGAGAGAGAGAGAGAGAGAGAGAGAGAGAGAGAGAGAGAGAGAGAGAGAGA
>NW_027185784.1:15028400-15031638 GCF_028583685.1 Petaurus breviceps papuanus
AGAGAGAGAGAGAGAGAGAGAGAGAGAGAGAGAGAGAGAGAGAGAGATTGAAGACAGAATACATATATTAGGATCAGAGAATCATAGCTTTAGACTTCAAAGAGGCCATTTGGTTCAACCCCCTCATTTCAGACAAGGAACTGAAGCCCAAAGAAGTTATTAATTAACTTGGCCCACGTTACCCAGATAGCAAATAGTAGACTCAAGATTTGAACCCAGGTTCTTTGATTCCAGAGAAAGTACACATTCCACTATATTTTCTGCCTTTCTGGATATGTGTGCGTGTGTGTATACACACACATACATATGTATACATACACACAATATAAATACATATATTTACATAATACACTGTATACCCACATATATACACTCTACACACTTACATACATGTCTTTCCACATACTTGGTGGGAACAAGATGCATTTGTAGGGATGGATGGAATCCACATGTGGTGTTCAGTGCTTTATGAAGCCCTGGCCAAGGCCATAAACGGTGAGCAGTATGAGGACTTTTGGGTTCCTTGCCTGGTTTGAGGGGCCAAAATAGCTCTGTTCACTGTATTTCAGAGTCCTTGTTGGAAAAATGGATTGCTATTCCTGGGGCTATGCTGAGCATGCGTATGTAGCTAATACGCTTTTCTCAAGGGAGGAAAAGGTGCTTTGGAAGGAGAAAGGATTTTAATAACTTTGCTGGAATAACGTCCAAGGGGCATAAATCACGTCATGCCATTTTTTCCTGTCCCCTAGATTACCACCCTTCGGGGCTCTGTACTAGGCACACCAAGAATGGTGACTTCTGGGCATATTAGCAATCGAAATCACAAGAGACCTAGAATTATTTACATAGAGTCTTATCCCTAAGGATGTTCAGGCACTTGACAGGGATGTGGACCATGGGAGGGATTATCATTTCCCCATAGGCCCACCACTAGCTCCTGGCTGTTCTCCACTTCCCCTCAAAAGGGCAGGTCAGAAAGAAAGTCAGTTGTGGGAGGGTGGCAGAGGTAAAGAATGGGGTCTGGAACAGTCCTCCCTCTTTAGAAAGTGAACCCAAACCAGGAGTTCTTCATCTTTATGTGTGTGAGGCTTGGTTCCTTTTGGCAGTCTGGCAAAACCTACAGACCCCCTTCTTGGAATCAGATTTTTAATGCACAAAATAGAAAGATTTCTACAAGCCCCAGCTACACTTTCACCTTCTACAGGAAGCCTTTCCTGATCCCTCTTAATTCTAGTGTCCTCCCTTTTTGGATTACTGCCAATTTATCTTGCACATGGTTTGTTTGTCCATAATTATTTGCATGCTGTCTCCCCCATTCTATTATGAGCTGTTCCAGAACAGGGACTACCCTTTACTTAATTTATAACACTTAGCATAGGTCCCAGCACATAGTAGGTATTTTAAATATGTTTACTGATTGACCGACAAAGGAAACCAATTGTACTGAAATGTAGTTATCAAGATATAAAAATAAACGAAAAAAATTTACAGACCTCAGGTTAAGATTCCCTTCCCTAAATCAACTGACTTAACCAAGAACAGAATACTTCCCAAGAACTAGGGCTATGGTTGGGTCCCTTATACTTCAGCTCTCATCCCTCTCTGGCTTTTCTAGACATAGTAGAAGTAAGGAGAAAAATGTGATATAGTGGAAAGAAGGAGATAGAGAAAGGGAGGGAGAGGAAGAGAAGGGAAGGGGAAAGAAAGGGAAGGAAAGGAAGGGAAAAGAGAGGAAAGAGGAGGAGTGAAGAGCGGAGGGGAGGGGAAGAGAGGGGAGGGGAAGGGGAGACAGAAAGAACATGAACATACATAGGAACAAGTACACCAACTGAGAGATCTATCTGCAAGCCGACAAGCAGAGCAGGCTTGCTGAAGGGGGAGATCCACAGTTCCATTAAACTAATCTCCCCTCCGAGACGTCTGATCCCTCCAGGCTGCACATGCCATTATCCGAGGATGAGATAAAGAGGAGCCGCAGGAGCTGGAAAGGCCAGCAGGAAAAGAAAAAAGGGGAGGGGGGTTGATTACATACAAGGCCTCAGCCCCAACATTCCAGTTCTAAGTGGCTCTTTCTCCTTCTCTCTCTCTCTCTCTCTCTCTCTCTCTCTCTCTCTCTCTCTCTCTCCCCCCCCCTTTCTGTCTTTCTCTCTCTCTCATTCTATCAGCCCTTCTATGGCACCTGAGTTACTGAAAAACATGGGGGTGTATCTATTCTGTGCAGTAATTTCTGTGTAATGGCATACCTTGCCCATTTATGGCCCTCTTCTCCCTCATTCCCTCTCCATCACTAGTCACCATGTTTACTATCACGGTTCATAGGAATGGGGGAATACTTTGCTTGAAGCATGTACAAGCGACCAGGGACAGCTTCTTGGAAGAGGTGCCATTTGAGTTGGGTTTTGAAGGACACGTAGAATTTCAATAGATCGGAGATAATGGAGAGAGGGAGCATAGGGGACAGCTGGGATAAAGACAGAAAGGAGAGAATTCCAATTTAGCTTCAGATTAAAGTACCTGAAGGAGAAAGAGGACTTGAATAGTAGATTGGGGCCACTTTGTGGGATGCTTTGGATGCCAGTCTATCTTTCATGGACTTTAGTAGGCAATGGAGAGACATTGAAGGCTTCTGAGCCATGCAGTATGATGATTGTAGCTGTGTATTAAGAAGAAGGTTAATCTATCAGCAGTGAGGAGAATGGATTGGAGGTTCAGGGGAAGCCTGGAGGTGGCAAAGACAGGTAGGAGACTATTTCAGTAGTCCAGGAGATGCTAATGTGGGCCTGAACTAGAGAAAAGGCAGTGGAAATGAAAAGGGAAGGGCTAAAAGAACTTGGCATCTGATTGCTGCATACGTGGGGGTGGGAGGGTGCAGTAAGGAAAAACTCAGGGATGCTTATCAGGTTTTGAGAATGGTTAACCGAGAAAGTGATGGAAACACGGAAAGAAATGGAGGAATCGGGTCACAGAGCAAATTTTGTAGGAAAGGTGATGCAAATCACCTCAGGAAAGATGGTGTGAATTGGACATATTGAAAGAGAGAAAGAAAGAGAGAGACATAAAGAGAGACAGACAGACAGAGACAGAGAGAGAGACAGAGAGAGAGAAGGAAGAAAGATGGATAGAAGAATGGGAGGGAGGGAAGGAAAGAAAGAAGGGAGAAAAAGAAAGGAAGTGAGAAAGATAGAAAGAGAAAAGAAAGAAAGAAAGAAAGAAAGAAAGAAAGAAAGAAAGAAAGAAA
>NW_027185784.1:15031648-15144593 GCF_028583685.1 Petaurus breviceps papuanus
AAGAAAGAAAGAAAGAAAGAGGAAGGAGGAAAAAAGGAACTTTATGAGGGAAAAGGGATAGAGGACAAGTTGAAATCAAAATCACAGAATTTCAGAGTTGTGAGAAAACTCAAAGGCCATTTAGTCCAATTCACATATGAACAAGGGTACTCTACAGTATATGCATCAAGTTGTCCTCAGCCCCTGCACAAAGATCTCAAATGAAGTAGACACCAAGATCTTCCAAGACAGTCCATTCCCTTTTGGACAGCTCCAGTGATTAGGAAGCCTTTTCTTACATCGAATCTCAATTTGCCTGACCCCATCTTTTATGCAGTCCTCTTTGTTCAGCCCCTCAAGGCAAATGGAGCAAGTCTGGTCTCATGAATGCGGGGTTTCACCTAGGAGCAGAGATATTGGGAAGGGAAAGACATCCTGCTTTTGGAAGGCAGCATTGTGCAGACTACTGGATTTGGAGTCAGCTCTGCCGCTTACTACCCATATTACTTAATCTCACTGGGTCTCAGTTTCCTCATCTATGTCCTCAAAGACTCCTTCCCAACCTTAAATCTATGATCCTATGACAAGAGAAGATTAATGAGGATTTAAAGGAGTGAGGTGGCAGCAGTGGCTGATTCTGGGAAGGAGGAAGAAAAAGAAGGTTGTGGAGAGGATATAGTGAGATTTTTGTGGAGATGGAAACAAGATGGAAGACAATTGAATATGAAAACTGAAAGATAAGTCAAGGAAGATGCTAAGCTCCTGACTATAGGAGAGGGAGTTAATGATAGGAGCACTGGTGAAAAGGAAAGGAGGAACAGATCTATGGGAAAAGACAATAAGCTTGATTTGGGACATGTAGTTTGAAGTGCCAGTGAGACATCCAAATGGAGATGTCTTGTGGGCAGTTATCAATCCATTTATCTAGATCTTTTTGTCATAAAAGCTTCAAATATGTGGAGCTGCCTTCTAAGAGTCCTCTGGCTGGCCCACTGGATCCCACCATGTTTCATAAAAGAGAAACTGAGGCATTTAGTTCAAGGTCATCAGGAATCCTGACCCTAACTTTGGGGAATTAGGCAACACTACCAATCTATAATGCCCTTCAACCTGGGAACCACATTTCTAGAGGGTGGCAAATCTCCAACAGAGTGAGTAAAGGTGAACCTCTCATCACCTAGCAAAGAACCTGCTGAGTCTGGAAAGCTGTTAAGCTTGTGGTTGGCTGGCACCTGAGCCCAGGGGCTTGGCTGGATACAGTCCAGGAGAGGTGGAGAGACAAACCCTCAGGAGAGATGCTTAAGCCTCCATCTCTCCTCTCACCTTCCATTATATCCTTCCATGGCTTATGATGAGTCCATTAATGAGCCCTGATTGCCAGTGGCCCCATAAAGGCCTAGTTTGCATATAAAAAGGTTGGCTGCTCTGAGAGGAAGTTCATTAATAATAATTGATGTGGTAGAGGCTGGGCTGGGTAGATTCTCTTCTGCTGGTGCTGTGGATTGACCCCTGTGTACCTCTTAATTGAAATGTAAAATGGCAACCTCTTTCAAGGCAATAAGGCATGAAGGGACTGTTTCTATCACCCAGACATCCCATCTCTCCAGACTCTGACCCTGCCCCATACTGAATCTTCAGGATCAAAGTCATGTACAAGACTGATATAGTTAGACAATTCCAAAGGAACTGATTTTTTGTCACCTTCTATGGGGCAGCCAGCTGGTTCACCAAGCCTGGGGTCAGAAAGACCTGAGTTCAAATTTGATCTCAGACACTTACTAACTATGTAACCCCAGACAAGTCACTTAACCCGGTTTGCCTCAGTTTCCTCATCTGTAAAATGAGCTGGATACAGAAATGGCAAACCATTCCAGTGTCTTTGCCAAGAACACCCCAAATGGGGTCATGAAAAATAAGACTCAGCTGAAATGATTGAACAGCAACAACAAATCCACCCAAGGAGCTGTCTCAAAGCATCTCTTTGCCTTGCTTGAAGATACCTTCCACTCAGTCTACCACCTTTCCATTCTCTTAACTTTTCAGGTTCTCAACTATTCTACCTTCCTTGAGAATTTTTCCTCACTGCCTTTCTTTCACCAAACGCTGCTTCTTAGCCTTAACATTCTGTCTCAGCCCCCCCCATCTCCTGCCTCTGTACAGTCTTCCCAGATACTTCTTAGGCCCCTTCTGCTGATGTTCAGTTTGAATTTGGAATAAAAAAGACCTGACTTTGAATCCCACCCCTCACATTTACTTTCTATGTGACCTCCTCTAAGCCCCAGTTTTTGCGTATGTAAAATGAGGCAGTTGGATTAACCAACCTCCGAGGGACCATCCAGCTCTAAATCTGTGATACTAATGTCTCCTGTGGTCTATCCCCACTCCTCCAAACCCAAAATGAACAGAGCTATTAAACCCAGAGCCCCACTCTGTCCCTTTCCCCCTATGATGCTCCCATTTTGTCCTAAAGGTTTTGCTCTATTTTCTGGCTTCCAATCATAAAGGATTTGGGCAGATATCACATCAGATGCTATTGTAATAATGATGGTATTTATTATTTTCTCCATTCTCTCAAATGATTTTTCAATGCATTTGTTCTCTCCCCACCAAGTATAGGCTGGTTAGATCCAGGAAAACACTGGCTTTTTTTTGGCTTCTTTAAACACATTGGTGAATGTACTGGTACCATCAGCTGCCATTAGAATCAACTGCTTCCCACAGCCCTAGTGGTCTGGGGCCATTCCAAGGGAACCTCGCCATCATTTATTATACTTTTATATAAAGGCAACATAATATAGTGAGGGAGCATTGAACAAGGTGCTAAGAGACCTGGGTTCTAGTATTCACTCTATTTCTCTGTGACTTTGAACAAATCACTCAACCTCTCTTATCCCAGTTTCTTCCCCTGTAGAATGTGGAGACCAATGTCTATTCTGCCTGTGTCACAGGCTGTGTGGGGATCAGGAAATATGGATAAAAGGGGCTTTGAGAAGTATAAAATACTTTGGAAATCTAAGGGATTGCTATTATTTTAATAGCATCATAATGGAACTCGGTCTATGTACTGATGATGATAACCACAGTAGTGATACTTCATTACCCTCATGATCCTTTAAGAATGCTCTCCAGGGTGGTAAGGTGGCACAGTGAATAGAGCACTGGCCCTGGACTCAGGAGGACCTGAGTTCAAATGTGGCCTCAGACACTTAACACTTACTGGCCATGTGACCTTGGGCAAGTCACTTAACCCCAATTGCCCTGACTTACCTTCTTCAAAAAGAAAATAAATTTTAAAAAAGAATGCTCTCCAAGCATTCCTCTAAGGCGCAGAGTCCTCCCACTCTGGGGGAGGCAATGTTGTCCAAGATATTCTTTTAGAATGAAAGTTCTCTCAGGGTGGAGAACACTGTAATCTTAAAAGTGGCTTTGGCAAGAACAGGGCACCGTAGGAGTGAGACTTGTGCTGGAATTAGGCTGTCCAACCCCACACTTATTTTAAAATTAATTTAAACCCACAAAGGATCATCTGTATAGAAGCCTCAGAGAGATCATCCTTCCAGAATAAGAGTGAGATCTGAAAAGGATGTTGGGAATCATCTAGGCCAGGCATTTTTTAACCAGCGATCCTTGGGAACTGTGGATAGATTTCAGGGAAACTATGAACTTGGATCAGAAAACAAAAATACATCATTATTTTCACCAAATGCTGAAACGGAGCATTTCCTTCAGAGATAGGCAACCAACCATTGCTTTGAGAGGGGCTCCTTAGGCTTCATCAGACTGCCAAAGTGACCCGTGATGTAAAAGGTAAAGATTCCCTGATCTAGACCATCATTCTTATTTCACAGACAAGGAAACTGAGACCCAGAGAGTGATCATGGCTCTCTAAAGTTAGTGTAATAGGCAGTGCTTACATAGAATTTAGGGGTTGCAAAGTGTTTTACATGTTATCTCATTTTATCCTCACAATGCCTACCTACTTTGGGAGGCAGGAGTTGCTGTCATTCTCATTTTATAGATGAAGAAATGGAGAAAAACAGAGGTTAGGTGATTTGCCCAGGATCACGCAGCTAGTTAAGTGTCTAAGGCGGGATTTGAACTTGGGTTTCCCTGATTTCTGCTCTAGCACTCCTGCCACTGTGCAACCCATGTCGCTCAGCAAACAATTGTTAAATGCTTACTATGTGTCAGGCACTGTGCTAAGATGCAAGACTACAAAGTAAGGCAAAAATGTCAACTGTGCACTTGAGAAATCCCCATTCTAAAAAGGGGGACAACTTGAAAATGATTATACATGTATAAGACACATTTGGAGTAAATGGAAACTAACCGTAAGGGGAAGAGGGGTGTGTATGCGTGTGTGTGTGTGTGTGTATACATGTGTGCAAGGGTGGGGAGGCACATCACAAGTGCAAGGTGCTGGAGAAAAGTATCATGCTATCCATTTAAATAGTTGAAAATAAGAAAGATGAGAGGATTGTGGTAAGCCGTGACTACAAAAACATGACATGTGTAGTCCTAGCATGAGATTGAGGCAGCCTCCAGAGTCACCAGTGACCAGGGATGGGGATGGCTCATTGAGTTGCAGTGGCCTCTGATTTACAGCATTTGAAGTGTTTACCTGACTACTGCTCTAATTCTCCTTGTAACATGCACAGGCCTTGGAGGTATCCATGGAGGGGAGGGAAGAAGAGGCATGTTTCTCTAGTGGGTGACAGAGAAGATGACTGAGGGTTGGTGCTCCTCCCAAAAATCATCTCAGGCCCCATCAATCTCCAGAGATGTGTCATTTCTCTGGGAGACCACTCCTCCCAAATTTATACCTGCCTCCCCAGTCCCATCATGCCCAAGACAAAAAAATTTAATACCTCATATATTTCTCCACATTCCCCAAGTTTATAATGCCATTAGTGTGATCTATGATCTGCCTGTTTACAGAGAGAGCACAAGTAATAATACAGAGAGGAAATGCCCATAACCTTATAAGTGGGAAGAAGGCTCAAGATTGACGGGGAGAGAGGAAGCTTGGAGAGACCAGGAAGAATAACGGGATGCCTGGAGAGAATAATGGAGTACCCTTCACCCCTTAAGAAGAGGTAAGGGTAAGGGCCAAGGTAACAGTCCTAGGTTAGAGATGGGGCTTCTGGGACATCCACATCCTAGATTTCTAGAGTTCCAAAGGGCTCCATTCACTCTTGAGCATTATTGTACGCTTCTCTTGCATCCATCTTTTTCTTCTCATAATATTGACACTAACCTCCCTCTGTTCCCCCTTAACTCTTGTCTTGATTATGCCCTCAACCTTTTCTTTTTCTCCTACAAATCACTATCAGACTAATATCCATAAAGATTAGAATACATCATTGCTCACAAGTTGCTAATGGCTCCCTACTACTCCAAAAAAGTTGAAACTCCTTAAATTGGCATTTGAGGCCTTCCATAATCTCGTTCAAACCTACTTACCCATCCTTGTCTCACATAACACTACCTTGTGTATCTTACACTTTTCCCAGACTACCACTCAAACCCTTTTAGCTGTCTTCTGCATGAAACCCTTCCTCATCCTCTTATCTACTAATGCCTTGCCTTCCAAACAGACTTGTATTGAATTTTTCTGTTTTGATTTGTGTTTATTCTCTTTATGTTTCTTCTATATATAGTATATAATTGTTTATTCTCTTTATATTTCTTCTATATATATGTGTGTGTGGAATATATGTAGAAGAAATATAAAGAGAATATATAGAAACAAATCAAGACAGAATAATTCAATACCATAAACGTGTGTGTGTGCTTTCTTAGAATGAAAGTTCTTTGAGAGTAGGGATTGTCTCATTTTTTGTGTTTTTATTTCCAGTACTTAGCACAATGTCTGCAGATAGTAAATATTTAATAATGCTTGTTGATTGCTCAATTGGGCCCTTGCTCATTGTCTTCTGCTTCTAGAATGCAAGCCCTGATTGCTTCCAACTCCCAGACAAGCTCTACCTCATGAAATTCCACCCATACTTTATGCCTGATGCAGAATGTCACTGCCTTTCAAACACTTTCCCCAAATCACCCCTCCAGATATTCCTCTCCTACTCCGAGGCAGAAGTAATTTCTCCTTCCCAGGATCCACTCTGGTATGCTGTGCCATATTGTGGGACAATGGAAAGAGTCATGATTCTGGAGTCAGAGGACCTGGGTCCAAACACTAGCTCTAAAGCTTCTTTGAGAATTTACTTCCTCTGACCCCATATGTAAAATGAGGGGGCCTGCCTAGATGAAACTCCTTCCAGCTTTACCCAAGGATTCTCTCCTACACATTTATGACATTCTAACTTCTATTTGTTTATATGCCTATATTATCTTCCCTACTAGATTTTAAGATCCCCCAGGACAGGAGCTGTAGCTGACTCATCTTTATATCTCCTGAAGCACCGTAAAAATTGGTGGAATTTGTCCAGGTTGCAGTGAGGGAAGCTTTTTGAGTTCTATGTGATTAAATCAGGACTTCATTTTTTCCCTTCTCTGATCTTCAAGATTAGCAGAAGGGCCTTGATCTAGGGCATGTGATTCACTTGAACCCAGGAAGGAGGGGGTTACTGGTTGGCAGACTCCTAGCTAAGCCAGCGTGGATTCAAGCTAATTGTACTTTTTGGTCTCTTAATAAAGCAAAGCAACCACAAAGCTCAATAGTTTAGTACCAGGTCACTTCCCTTGTACTAGAGATAAAACTGGAGCCAAAGTAAATCCCACAGACTCAGTCAGGCTCCCAGGGAGAGGAAAAGGGAAGGGGGTCTGGACAGAATAAGGAAGTTTGGGGGCCTGGGAGGGTAGAGGGAGAGGGTGGTTGCTAAAGCAGTCATTTGTAGAATTTTGGGTATTGGTTTGACTTGATGCAGGGCTCCTTATAGCCCCCAGCCCTCTAGCCTTGTCTCCAAAAGCATCCTTGCTGCCTGAAGAAGGGACAGCTCAAGGCATGGCTTGTGCCCCAATTCTTGGGAACCAGAACATCTGCCTTCCATTCCTAGACCTGTCACTGGCTATACAGGCCTGATCGAGCCTCTAGCTTGTTTTCTCTGATAAATGGCCAGGACAATCTTTCTCCTCTCGTTCTTAGGGGTGTTATGAAAATGAATATGAACATGTCTAAAAAAGTCTGCGCTTTGTAGGAAAGACAAAGAAATATGCTATATTTAGTCCAGAGAAGGGAAAACTGGAGGAGGGCTTGAAAATAATCTACCAGTGTAAAAATGATTATCACAGGGCCATTCTTCATCTCTACTCAGGAGGAAACAGGAGAAAATGGGTTTACGGTGCAATGTATGGGATTCTAGTTAGATAAAAGGGTGGACTTCCTGACAGGGATATTTGTTACACACTAGAATGGGTGAAAGAGGTCGCTTGCTAGAGATTTTTATGAAAAACATCCATCTCTGGTATTTTTAAAAGGCCAATAAAATGCCCCTCCCCCACACAGGGAATATACTGGCTCTTCTTTCTCCATGGAAGTTTCTCTAGACATAGAGTCAGAAAACACAGATTCACACGCAGGGTCCAACACTTACTAGCTATGGAGCTGTGGGCAAATTGTTCACTCTTCCTCAGTTTCCTCATCTGTAAAATCTAGAAAACTCCAGTAAAATGGGCTTACTTGCTAAACTCAGGACTTCACCTCCACTTTCCTTCACACCTTAGCATGAGTGGTATAGAATGTGCCTAGAACGCATTCCCTCCACACCTCTGCCTTGCAGAAGTCCTACTTTTCTTCCAAGTTTTGCTTGCAGGATGGCTTGTCTTCTGTCTCCTGATTTTCTTTTCCTCAAAGCATCATGTCTATACTTATCCATTTACATGTTGTATTCAAATAGTGGAGTGTAAGTCTGATGAGGGCAGGGATCATTTTGTATCCCAAGTGTCTAACATCATCTTCCCCACAGTGAGTACTTAATAGATTCTTGTTGGATCAGATTAGATTGATTTGAAGCTCTGAAATAGGGATAATAATTCTTATGCTATTTACCTTATAGGAAATGGAAGCTAGATAGTTGAGTGGATAGATCAGGAATCTGGAAGACATGAGTTCAAATCCAGCCCTAGCTGTGTGACCCTGGGCAAGTCACTTAACCCTGTTTGCCTCAGTTTTCTCATCTGTAAAATGAGCTGGAGAAAGAAATGGCAAAACCGTCCAGCATCTCTGGCAAGAAAACTCCAAATGGGGTCATGAAGAGTCAGACATGACCGAAACAGCTGAACAGTAACAAGCTCCTAGTTCAGGAACTTCCTCCAGCAGACACGGCCAGGTCTCTTCTAGCTCCAGAGTCATGGTTCCAGGATCACGCCAAACCCATGGGCCATATTCATAGACTTGTGCTCAGAAACACCTAAATTCTAGTCCTCTGATATTATTTACATTACCACGGGCATGTCCCTTAACCCCATGTGCCTCAGAAAGTTCACCAGGACTTTTCTACTCAAGTCATGGATTGGTTAGGTCTTCAATGTCAGAGGAGGCTTCCATATCAGGAGTTCCCTATGCTGATGGAATCATGGTTCCTTTGAGAATTCCAGTACTATTATTGTTACTCTGAGCTCCAGGGAAACCCTAGAACCAATGACTAGCCAGATGCTTCATGATAACATGGGGGAGAAATCTGGGTAGGGCAAAGCCCTTCAAGGTCTGGGTTTTACCCCTAAGACCTGTTCAGAGGGAAGTCCATGTCACGGGTCGATGGAGGGGAACCCCAGCTGGCACTGAGAGAGAAGTTGACTAAGCTATACTAATATAATTATATAATATATAATGTATATTATATATACCTATAATAAGAGCTATAATAGCAGCAACTCAAATTTCTGTAGCACATTAGGTTCACAAAAAAATCCTTCTAACAGTGAAGCATGGGGCAGATAATGTAACTGCCATGCTCGTTTTACAGATGAAGAAATTAAAAGTCAGAGAGATTCAAGGCCTTACTCATGACCACAGCACTAGTCAATGGCAAAATCAGGGTTCTCAGCTTAGCACATTTCCCTATACCAAAGGAGGGACATTATTTTTATTTCTGCCTTTTATCCAGAGTCTGGATTTCCCTTTCTGATAAAATTGGAAGAAGGACATTTTGAACATGGCCTGTCACCACTGGGTCATGATCTCTCTACTCTTCCTCCATTCTCCATCTCTTTCCCACAAGTGTATGACCTTTCTGTCTATCTGGTCAATCTAGATTGGGAACACCTCTCCCCTATGGAGGGGTCTTGTCTGACTTTATTCACTGTCCTCTGCCTCAGGGCGTCTGGCGCTGACTTCAAATTACTTCTTACTACAATTTCCAGTCATAATAAAAATCACTCATTGCAATTTGGAATATAGTTACTATAACCGGCATGTGTTATTGAACATTCTATTTATAATAAGCATAATTATCCCAGAATAATTATCATTAATATAGTAACAACAATGACCAAGCAGTCCTCTGTTCTGGACCAATAACTCCACCTGAATGAGTCCTTTGTGCAGGAGGAAAAAGGAGGTAATTTTATGTCCCTTGTGACTGTCAACAAAGCCAGTGTTGAAAGTGGAAGACACAAAGATGAAAACCTTACAGTGGACGCAAGATGGTGTGGTCCGGATGAAAGAGTACTTGGCAGCAACATTTATGGCTAACAAAAGGCTCCTGTCTGGAGCCCTCACCTTGGAATTAGGAGGAAATTAAACCCATGGAACTATCCATGAAAGAGCTGAGACACGGGGACTCCTCTGATGTCTAAGAGGGTTGGTCTTGACTCTGCCCAGAGTGTTATTTATGCTCCATGCCCAGAGAGCACCCTCCCCTGGAGATGGGAAATCTGGAGTAAGCTCAGTTAGAACAATTCAGATGGGTGGTTATGAGCTGGATCTGGAACATGACTTCATCACTACTGACTTCTCCTTTCTGGGAGACCCATTAGACACAACCCTAGACCAACAGAGGAACACTTGAAGATACCCACTGATGACACAAGAGATTGAAAGATCATAAACTCAGAGCTGAAAGAAAGGACAGTGATCATGTCATCCAACCTTATTTTAAAGACAATGAAACAGGCTGAGAGATATAATGTAACTTGCTCAAGATCACAAAGGTAATAAATGACAGTGCCCAGATTCAAATTCTGTTCTTTTAACTCCATATCCAACACTTTTATCTACCATCATGCTTCCTTCCACATGGCTGCAATGTCCCTTAGCCTCAATGTTCTCTTCTCTGTATTTATTCATCACATTTCTCTCACTCCCAAGTGGAGACTGGTCTGGTCCAAGAATATAGCAATAATCCTGTCACATTACACCATGGTCAGCTGAAAGGGATTGGATCTTGATAATAAGAATAATGAAAAATAGCAACACAACAAACAACTGACATTTATACAGGGTATCCCAAGAAACTTAGTGCATTTTTACTGTTGGTGGAATGGTAAACCAGTCCAATCATTCTGGAGAACAATTTGGAACTATTCCCAGAGGGCTAAAAAACTATACATGCCCTTTGATCCAGCAAAACCACTACTAGATCTGTATTCCAAGGAGATTAAGGAAAAGAGAAAAGGATCTATATGTAGGAAAACATGGAGAGACTTATATGAACTGATGGAGAAAATTGTACACAGTAAGAGCAATATCCTAAGGATGATCATCTATGAAAGACTTATGAACTACTATGAAAGATTGTGATCCAAGACAATTCCAAAGTACTCATTATAAAAAAAAAATCCTATCTGCCTACAGAGAGAGAACTGGTGAACTTCGAGTGCAGATTGAAGATCATTTTTTCACTTTATTTTTCTTCCTTTTTTGCAATAGGGCGAATATAGAGATATGTATTGTACGACTTCACCTGTATAACTGATATCATATTACTTGCCTTCTCAATGGGGAGGGGCTGGAGGGAAGAAGAGAATTTGGAACTTAGTCTCTTAAAAATGAATGTTTAAATAAGAAAATGATATATTTGTGTTTATATGATACTACATATGTGTTTATATGTGTATAAATACTACATATATTAAATGTATTTTAAACTTTATATCCCTGAAGTCTTTGTGCATTTTAAAATTTATCTTCCTTAAGTGAAGCTTTAAATCCACTAAAATTTTTGAAATACCTTGGAGAGCACCTCAACATCTAAGAATTTTATTGAAAATAAACTTCATGGGCAGGGAGTCCAAGTAGTAGTAACATTCCCCTTTAGTATATTAAGAAACAGACTCATTTTAATGATCTAAAATACATTGAATTATTTACTAAAAGGTGGTCAAGTAGGGACAGTGTGGAACACTGGCTCTTGAGGCAAAGGACCTGGGTTCAAATCCCTGGGCAAGTCATTTCATCTCTCTGGGTCTTCATTGCCTCATCTATAAAATGAGGGGGTTGAATAGAATGGTGTCTGATAACCCCTTCTGACTGTACATCTAGAATCTTAAATACCTTCCACATCCTAGACACCCCACTACATCTGACAGACACACAACAAATTATTTCCCTGTTTTTCAAACCCAGAGAAAAACATCCTGGTGTGAAACACATCAGTTGGGTTGACTTAAGACACAAATTCAATCCAGAAATACACAACAAAAGTTCAATTCTCTGGGATAAACCAATATCAAAGAAGAAAAGGAACCAAAGGTAACTCAGGCCAGGGGTGAGAAGGAAGGTACTGATATGACTCTGGAACCCCCTCCTGCACAGGAGGTCTGGAGGTTGACAATAACCCAAGATCAACTGAAGAAGAATTAGCGGGCAAAGGCCATCAGCGGGCTCTTCTGTTCTTCTCCCACACAATTTTCTCTTGTCCAGCTTTCATTCTCCTTTCTTCCACTACCCCAACACCCTTCTGGGTGTTTCCAACAGCAAATCTTCTCTAAGATGAAGAGAATTTCTAGTAGCTACTCTCTGTCCAAGGCTGACACAAACATCATGGCCCTTTCTCTCTACATCATGAGGATGCCACTCTTACAGACGAAGCCCTGGTGTGTCTGTCTAACACTTAAGAAGCAGCAATGGGCTCTTCTCTCTTATCTCTCTCCCCTCCCCTCTGATATTAAAATCATCAGGGGCAAACCTCCTACCTCCCTTTACGTGTGTATTCTTATATGTGTACATGTTGTATCTGCACCTCAGTCAACAAAAAGGTGTGCATACACATATATTGGAATCTCTCTGTCTGTATCTCTCATGCATATGTTATATATATACACACACATATAAACATATACACGGCTATATATGCACATTATATACACATGTATGTGTATATATGCATTTTTGTATATATATACAGATACACTTAGCACCGTGCCTGGAATATAGTAGGTATAAAATGTTTGTTCACACACATATATGTACATATACCTACGTGTATACATACACATATATTTATTTACTTTTTTAAAACACACAATATACATATATTCATATCACATATATACATGTATATTCATAAATGTGTATATATACACTTATGCACTTAGCACAAAACCTGGCATATAGTAGGTGCTTAATAAATGTTTGTTGATACACATATATGTATACATATCCATATATACATATACACATTTGCTTATTTTCTCTTGCTTTTTAAAACATACACATATGCACACACATTTAACAACTGGAAAAAAGGGAGAAAACAAGGAAGAACAGGAAGATGAAAATATCTTTCAAGATAATTAAATGCTTGGGGGGGGTCTTAGAAATCCTTCAGATAGCTCCATTGTTTCTATCTCATCCTCTCTGTTTACAATTGCCCCCCCCATTTTATTATTGTACAGTCTGTTCTATGAACAATACCTTCAGCCAAATATATTCTTCTCTAAGACTATGATGATCTACTTCCAAATGTCTCTTTATCTCTGTTCTCACCAATGTGTTTTTTCTCTTTGGGAACTAAACCACCTCAAAGCCTAGTCAAGTATTCACGTCCGAAGTCTTAAGACCAGAAAGGACCTTCCCAGCCACTTAGCATGTCGCCCAGGCCCTATCAGGATGTCACACCTAAATAATCCTCAAAAGATGTTGGGCACTGATTCTGTGACCTCTCATCAACCAAACTCATCTGAAATATCTACCACCTAGCAGTCAAGAAGCCTAATATATTATCCAACACAAGTTTTCCCAGTAATATTGAAGTTCATCTTTTTCTGGCTTTGTCTCCGATAGGATCCTAGAATAGGTTGTTACATATATGAATTCATATTTAATTCTTTACAAACCTCCCACCTAATCCCACCCTCACCCCTACTCCTACATACTCTTGTATTTAAAAGGAAATAAAATCTCTTTCCTCCCTCCCCCCCTTTTTTTAAAAAGGGAACACCTTAAAAACTGCTGATTTTTCTAATTTTTGTTTCCATAACAGATCTCTCTCCCTTCCCTTCTCTAGTCCCCAGAATTTTCAGAATGACTACTGAGAAAGTAGGAAGCAAAATGGCCCATTTCCTATTGTAATCTGGTAACCACAGATCTGGTTGTAAAGGGAAACAAAGCTTTGGGGTTTTATGTTCCTAAAGACAAACTGAACCAATTGCCATACTCTCAACAAAGCTTGCCTTTTCCTGCCTCTATACTTTTGCTCATGCTGTTTCCTCTTCCTGAAATGCTCCCTCTCTACCTATCTGCTTATCATCCCTTTTCTCCTTACAAAACACATCCTCCATCTTCATCTACTAGAATCTCCCACTTCTTTAAGAACCAGCTGGAAAGGCAGAAATGATCATTTACCTTTGAACTCCTAGAATGGTGGCTTTATCACTCTTTCAGCAGTTGCCTATCCTGTAGTTATTTATGTGTGTTTTATCTCCTTTGATATATTCTATGCTTTACATCAAAGGACTGCATCATCTATCTTTGTGTCCTTCTTGGTTCCTAGCATCATGTCTCACAGAGAAACAAGCAGCTTGGTCTGGAATTAAGAGTTAGGAGAACTGGGTTCAAGTCCCAGCTTTTCCAAACCCTTTCTAACTGTATGGCTTTTGGCAAATCACTTACTCTCTCTGAGCCCCAGTTTCCTCATCTGTAAAAGAGGGATAATAATACTTGCAGCATTACTTGGACATTTCTCTGTAAAATAAGCAATTACTGATCCCTACAGTGCTGTAGGAATGCAAGTGATAATTAATAGGATCTCAGTCAATATTGCCTGACTGCATAAATGTCACCTATTAATGACAAGGATTCAACAAACGTTATTTTGATGTTGAATGAAGGAGCACCACCAATCATCCCTTGAAATTTCCTGCTTTCTTTGAGTAAACTTCAAAATTAGACTCTCCGATTCCTTGTCTCAGTAGAGCCTGATGGGGATCAAAACTGGAGTGCCCATCATTACCCTGCTCCTCCAAGTCTCAGAGACAAAGGAACATGTCATCTGTTGTCACCTCTGTCTAGCCAGAGTAAGCACTTACAGATGCTTGTAATGTAATTACTATTACATGTGTCTGTGAAGAGAGAGAGAGAGAGAGAGACAGAGACAGAGAGTGAGACACCCTAGCTGGTTTGCAGGGATGTTCATTGACTCCTTCTTTCTCTCAAACAGCCCCTTTCCTTCTGGCCTCAGGACAGGGCAGTCGTTCCTAGGGCTGGTGTTGTTGTGCCATGTGATGATGGGCTAGGCTACACACTCTCAACAGGAGAGTAAAATCTGAATCCTACCTGGGAAGTAGAGTAAGAGAGTCTAGCTTTGTTCACGTACTTTGACTTCAGGATTGTTTTTAGAACATCACCGTACTGTCTCCCATAGTGAATTCGACTGAGATTAAACAAAAATGTTTTCTGAGTGCTATTTTTATATTTCTCCTAAGCATCTGTACTAGGCAAAGTACTTTACCAGCTGCTCTGAGTGGTATAAACCACTATAATAAATAATATTGACTTACATTTGTAAACAACATTCTGAAGTGCTTTCAAAGAAAGAACCCTGCCTCCTAGATCTCCCTTTCAAATTTCTGGTCTACTGCTTAGTCCTTGTGCATGTAGGCAAGTCATTTCACACCCTGGACTTAGGAAGGAATTGACCTATGGAAGTTTTAAGGTCTCTTCCAGCTCTAAATCTGTGATACTTTGATTTGATCTTATCTCACTCTGAGTCCTTGCCTCATAAGAACATATGGTCTAAACAGAAAACAACAGAGAGAATTTTTCAATACTAGCATTGAAAAGCCATCAAAGGTCACTCTGTGAAATCTGGTTTAAAAATATACAGTATGGTGGGAGGAAAGAGTGAGGCTTCCGAATGGCTGCACTACTCTCACCAAATCTCTTTTCTCTCCGCTCTTTCAGTTTCTCCTTCCTCTTCTATCATATGACTTCTTTTCCTTCTCCTCTTTGTTGTTTTTATCTATTAGTCCATATATATGTGAATATGTACACACACACAGACTAGGTAGGTGTATGTACATATATATGTGTGTATGTGTATATGTATACATATATATACACACACATACTCTTTCTCTATTGAACATATACACAAACACATATATGTATAGAAAGTTATTAATGTATACATATATATGTGTATATATACTCTCTCACATGGAATATATACATATGCACATATGTATGTATGTGTGTATCTATATATAGATATACATACATATTTATTTTTTCCCTGTTCCTTTAAAAAAAAAAGCACATGCACATATATAACAACTGGAGAAAAGACAAGATAACACAAGAATTGAATGTGTGTGTGTGTGCATACACTAGGGGAGGGGAGGGTGGAGAGTGAGGAGGGGACATTTCCTAGGACTGATTCCAGGTAGAAGAACATTATCATGGATATGTGAGATGTGAGAAGGTATGAGAGGTATTCCCTCTCTGTCTTTACTTTGAGATTATACACACACATATACACACAAACATATAGAGAAAGTGTATACTGATATATACATACACACATATACATACATGTATAGTGTATGCCCCCTAAAATCTTTATTTTGAAATGCCACATCCTTCAGGGAGCCTTCCTTGACCATTCCCCCCCAACATATGAAAATGTTTTGTCTCTTCTCCAATTTTCTCTAGGGACAATTGTTTGAATCTCTCCTTTGTCCCATTGCTCTCTACCTTGCATTGTAGGAATGTAGAACTGTCCTGACCAGTCCTTTTGAGAAGAGGATGCTAGTAGCGATGGAGGCCTTCTGGTATAGGGCAGAAATCTCCCAGCCACCTCTTTGCCCTACTCAACCCCAGGGAAATTTTCCCCCTCCTTTGAGACCAGCATAACCAGCCATTCCTATCCCCAAGCCCTGAAAGCTTGGGGAAGTAGAATCGTCATGACCACGGCAACTTTAGAGGGGTTGCAATGTGAGGGTACCAGTGCCAGAGGTGCTAAGTTCACCCTCCCAGCTATCTCCACGGTACTCACACTTCTTGCTTCTGCTTCCGCGTCTCTTCTCCCACAAGTCCAAAGGTTAGGAGCTATTCTGCCAGTCCACAAGGGCAGGGCAAAACATGGCAGGGAGCAGGGAAGGGGTGTCTGAAGAAGATTCAGCTGGGAGATTTCTTCCCCAAACCAGCAAGCATCCCTTGCTCATGTGTGATTGTCCTCGTGATTGTCATACCAAGGATATTGGCATCACCAAGATGGCCATTAGCTTCCTTGTGTTCATCTGTTTTCACCCTGCCCCTCTCTAAGAGAGGATGGTCTTCTTGAGGTCAGGGACTGTCATTTATTTATCTTTGTATCACCAGAGTTTAGTACAGTGCTATCAGGTGCTCAATAAATGCTTGATTAATGGATGAATCAATTAATAACATAAAGGACAAATTGCAGAGAGATAGTGTTTTGTTCTCCACTCCCTTAAAAAAAGGTCAGGCTTGACTTTTATCTTATGGAAGTTCCAGTTCAGCCTGGGCAAGGTCCAGCATAGGCACTATTCCAGGGGCTTCCTTACTATATATCCTGGGAGGCTGAGTCTCCCCTCCCGTTGAGCACTGAACTGTTGGGGCCACTAGAAAAAATCCAGAACAAGCCTGGATTTTGTATGTGGCATGTGTCTCTACCCCGTGCTTCCTACCACCTCTGACTATAATCCCAGTATCTCATAGAAACCTGGAGAAGGGAGGTGGAGAGGCTGTTGAATGGTGATGGATAGCAACTGCCAACCCCATTGTGGTGCTCTCCAATTCCCAATACACCTCCTGGTGCCTGAGGATTAAATTATAAACTTTGTTGGACTGTGTACATAGTCACAGCCTTCATAATTGTACTCTGGTACTGCATGTTCCCTTCCTGCTCCCCAGAACTTTGTAGACAATGCACACAGTTCTCTGGAGTGACTCTGTAGATCACCTGGTGCCCTAGGGTAGCCATGGCATTGGAATTCGATCTACCAGCTTTATTCTAAGCTAGAGTGGAATTTGTCTGTAAATGAACCTCCCCAGACTAGAGGAGAATCAGACTATCTTCAGGGGCAGAACATCATGTGTTTGCTTTTTGATTTTTCTGTACCAGGTCATAGGGCATCATCATCTTGGAACTGACTGTCCATTGATGCTCAGGGACAGGCAAAGCCCTGATGATTTTGCTTTACTTGTCTCATGCTTCCCCTGTGACCCACCATTCATCATACTGCCCAAAGGTGCCCTACCTCAGGAAGCTTCACTCGACCCTCCTGGAAGGAGCAGGTCTGGGGGTCATGAGTACAAACATGGCGGTATTTGCACCAGTGGCAGCGGTAGGGGCTCTCTACACAGGACAGGCACCTGAACACAGACAGAAAAAGAGAGGAAGAGGATATCAATAGGACGTTTCAAATCCAAAAGAAAGCTTCTTCCATTCTCTGGGTTCTAATGGATAATATCTAATGCTATTGTTCTGGGTGCTTGTAAGAACAGGAAGCTCGCCTTTCTAGCACCATCACCTAATTACAATTGGACTTTTAGGGTAATAGATTCAAAGCGGAAAAGACCTTCACAGCCATCCAGCCCAAAGCCCTCATCTCACAGAAGAGGAATCTTTTCTACACAGAGGTTAAATGATTTGCCCACGGTCACATGGTCAGCAGGAGAGAAGAGATTGGAATCCATGGCCCTGACACCACATCCAGTGCTCTTTCCGCTGACTACGATGCCTCCCACATCTGCTTCTGAAGAGCAAGGAGGGAGGAATATACGAGACAAGCTCTGATTTCCTAGGATGCTGGATCTTAAAGATCCTCATTCTGTTACATCTCATTGTCTGTGGTCCTGAACAGAGGCTAGTGGAAGCTAGCTGATGGGGACCACCCTTAAGTCAATAAGTACCAGAGGAGGTCTCTAATTTGGAACATCCCTCCTACTTTCTCTCACAACCAGGGATGGATCATTGTGCATGGTTCTCCATCCTTCCTCCCCTCTCCCACCCCTCCCTCACCAACCCCTCTTCCCCCCAAGGAAAAGAAAATGAAGTGGGGAGGGAGCGACTTACGAATTGTGGACGCTGCAGTTGTAGAAGACAAAACTGGTGCTGGCGAAAGTCATGCCTGTCTCCTTAGACTTGAGCTGCAGCTGGACAATGTGGTGATCCCCTGGGAAGGGAAGAGTCAGCCAGAAGTAAGATGGGAAGGCTGGGGCCCTTTAAATCTTCTCAACCAATCATGACATGAAATATAGGTATATTTTGAAGCTAGATTCTGCCTTTATTGATAGAGGTGGGGTCTCAATGAGCTCCAAAGGAATATACCCTATAAAATTCAAATCATTGTTGGGCCATTTATACAACCCTGGTTCTTTCATTCATTCTAGGGGTAATGGTCTTCCCAAGGACAGTTTCAAAACTCTATTTCTATTTAATAATTTTCTTTGATTCTAGATGGCCTTAATCTCTCGTTTCTCTCCATATGTGTACAAAGAAACACAACAACATATACAAATATATTTATATGCACATCATAACATTGTAGACATATACACAGTGACTACAGAGCTACAAAAGATCTCACACATTTTTCCATATAGACGTACACACAGAGAGACACGGGGATACTTCTAATTCATTTAGACATGGACTTGATCCAGATGGATTAAGGTGTGCAATCTCACAGTAGCCATGACAAACTTCAAAATACCCCGATATGTCAAGGATCTGGTGGTTTTATCAGGATGGTCAATCCATTCACTAAAGCAGATCCTCCTTCCTCTATAACAAAGGTGGGGGTCCACAGATAGATTTCAAGGGGTGTACAAATTGGAGGGGGAAAATATGTCTTTATTGTCATTAATTACTAACTGAAATTTAGCAGTTCCATCAATTATTTAAGAAAAATTACTTTGAGAAGGGGTCCCTAGATTTCACCAGATTTCCAAAGTGGGGGGATATTACATGTTACAAAGGAAGGTAAGAACCCCTACTCTGTAACCTAAGTATACATGGCCTTTGAGAGTAGCTCTGACAAAAAAACAAACAAACAAAAATTCCATCATTACCCTATATCCTAATGACCCTATCTAATCCATCCCTGATCCCATCCTCATTTTTTGTTGTTCAGTCATTTTCAGTCAGATCTGACTCTTTGCAACTCCATTTGGGGTTTTCTTGGTAGAAATACAGAAGTGGTTTGCCATTTCCTTCTCCTGTTCATTTTACAGATGAAGAAACTAAGGCAAACAGGATTAAGTGACTTGCCCAGGGTCACACAGCTAATAAGTGTCTGAGGTTGGATTTGAACTCAGAAAGAGGAGTCTTCCTGACTCTATCACTATGGAGCCCCCTAGCTGCCCCATACTCAAAGCTTTCTTCAAAAATTCCTTGAAATTTATGATCAAAAGACTTTATGGGCTTAGAATATAGATCTAAATCTGGAGGGGACTTCAGAGGCTATGTAGTCCACTCCCTCCCTATTTTCGTCTGACAAATGAGGAAAATGAGGCCCAGGGAGAATAAGAGACTTGTCCAAGGTCACATAATTAGTAAGTATCATTAATGGAATTTGAACCCAGGTCTTCTAACTAGAGAGCCAATGATCTTTTCACTATACCACAATGTACAATCTATGGTATGTTTTGTAGCCATAGCCTTTGAGAACCCTGGTTCATGATGAGGCATCAAAATAGAACTTTAGTGGGTGTTCCCTCCTATAAGAAAGCAAAAAGTTTGGTTTTTTACACATGCTTGAATTCATAGACATATATATTCATAGACATATATATACATATACATACACACACACATACACATATATACACATACACACATACACACACACACACAAAATACCTATAAATCTAGATTCTTTCCCACCTTCCCCTCCTAATGTCCCCAGACTGAAGGTTCTGTCTGGAACAGGAATCATGGGAAATCATCAGCTACTGTCATTGCCAGAGGTGGAACCCATGTTTAATTCACAGAGATGACCCCTGGGATCTCCCCCTCAACCCCAGATTCTCCTCCTTCTCAGACAGCCTCATTAATCAATCAGTATGAAGGAAACTTGACAAGACTAAATGGGAGAGACAACATGGAATTAATTTGCCCAGGTCAGTTCTGTCCATCGCTAGCTTTGAGAGATGCTCTCTTTCCAATCTCCTTTTCCTCTCATTCCTGATCCCTTGTACTACTGGCTAGTAACAGGCAGTTACAATTCTGGAAGGGAGTGGGGTAAGGGATAGCCCTGGGAGCAGTTGTCCGGTAGTGCAGAGAGAAGGCAAAGAAGGCTGATATCAGTACCAAGTCCCCAAATCTTAGCCCTGTTCTCATGCTGCCATTTGTCATGATTTTTTCCAGGTCCTGATTCTGCTCTTCCCTATATACAATCCAAGCTATATCCTAAAGTTGTTTTCCTGATTCCTTTCCCTTCATCGTTCTACTGAGTGTGGGGATTCTCCCTCAGTCACAAATCCTTGTTTTGTCTACAGAAGAAGGACCAAAGGTAAGGAGGTGCCCAGGCTCAGATTCCCAGGGTGATGGAAGGACATCTTATTCCCATCACCTCGGGCTCCCTTTACTGGCTTCCATTTTCCCCCAGCCTGGGAAGGAGAAAGCACCCCAGTTTCTCCTGCCAGGATTTGCTGAGAAGGGGCAGTGCGTACAGACTGAAGTCATGTTAGAGGTCACTCACCATTCTCAGTGATGATCCGAGGCACTTCCTTAGCTGCAGGTGAATAGCATTGAATTTGGTTGCCCACCACTAGGCCATCCATCTCAGACAGGTCTTCAAAAGTGCAATTGACACCAGCTGACAGTTCTGGGACATTATAGGTTTCCAAGACCAACTGTGAATTCAGAGGGGATAGGGAGAGATAAGAAGAAAGAAAAAAAAATTAAAAGAGAAGAAAAGTAAAAAGGGAAAGGGGAGAAAGAAAATAGAAAAAAATGCAGAGAAATGAGAGAAGAGAAGAAGGAGAAAATGAAAGTGGAAAACAGGCAGGAGAAAAAGAGTAGAGGAAAGATTAAAATGGATGAAAGGAGGGAAAGAAAAGACAAGGGAATAGAATAGAAAAGGGAAAAGGGAGAAGGGGAAGAAAGACGATGGAATAAACCCCACAGAAGGGATAAAAAAGGAATATAGAAAGGGGAGTAGGGCAAAAAGGGATAGATAAAGAGAGAAAACTGTTCAAAACCTAAAATCTATAGAACAGAACTTAGCCCTTGGGAACTGGAACTCCAGTAGGCAGCACAATATTTAGGAAAAATGAACAAAGAAGGGGGAAGGTGCTCCTGACTGACATTTACAATCATTCCTTCCCCATCTCTACTGAATCACCACCTTCCCCTCCTTCTCCTATGTACTGTATCCCTTGAAGAGCAGACCACTGTCCTACTTTTAGTGAGAATTTTGGTGGTCCCCATAGTGTAGTATGAACATTCATTCTGTAGTTTTCTCCCACTGGCCTCTGAAGAATCTAGACCATGCTGTAGATAACATTGCTTCTATTCAACATTCATTCATTCAATTGGTCCACAAAGGTTTTTTAAGAGCTCTCTGTTTGCAAACCATTGTTCAACCTACTAGGGAAGATAGCAAGTTTGATTAAGAGTAGGTCTTGTTGCTTGGTGATCATATTTGGAGTGAAGTCTTTTGGAAGCTACCATATGCCCAAGTTTCTCTTTGAAGACTGAGACCTTGAGAAAAATTCTCCAGAATCCCTCCTCCAAGTTCCTCCACCCTTCCTTACCAGCACATTGTACTGTGAGACAGAGATGTTGTTAGGATGTACTGTCAGACGGACACACTGCTTCATCTCAGAGGCAAACCTGCGAGGCTCCCTGGATCTCTCACATCGCTCCTTCCTGGTACACCTGGGGAGAGATACAAAAGCAGCGTGTAACTTAACATGACAGAAGAAAAGGAGTCCAAATTTCTTGGTAGATTGGGGCTTTGAAGAGGGTATGACAAGTGGGGACTGCTGAAGTGTGAAGATAAATGAAAATCCATGTAGTGTTTATAATATAATTACAACACTCTCTAAAGTACATGCCTGATGCCCATCTGCATGTGATAGTGTATAAGGTATTGTCCAATGCAAGATAAATAGATGACGACCCATCCCTATGAGACAGCTAACAGTGATGAAGTCATATTAAGGCTCCACAGAAGAATGCATGAGCATTGCACAAATGAAAAGATAATACATAGGGGAGTTGTTTATTATGTTGGTGCTGCAAATGAGGCTCTCACCATTTTAGAGCCTTCATTATATTAGGCTGATATGACTAGGGATTTACTGGATTTTAGGGGAGGTTTGATCTCAGTATATAAGAAGTGATGATATTAGCTTGAATTTAGTGTTTTTTGTCAATGAAGTCCTTTCGACATATTTATTATATTCATACAAGTGTTTTGATGCAGATAGTATATTGTTTTACCCATCTTAGAGAGAAACTCTTGTTCAAGCTCATATATTAATACAGGAATCATGCATTAATAGCAAAGAAGAGGGATAGGAGTAAAACTTAGGTATTCTGACTCCATCTAGCAGTTTTCCCCACTCTGATGATTCTGTCGCACCTATACAAACTCATTTAAAGTGGGGTTCTACCATAATTAGGTATAAGCAGCGCAGGGCAGCTAGGTGGCACAGAGGATAGAGTGCCAGGCCTAGAATCAGGAAAGCTCATCTTCATGAGTTCAAATCTAATGTTAGACACTTGCTAGTTGTGGCACCCTAGGCAAGTCACTTCACCTTGTTTGCCTCTGTTTCCTCATCTGTAAAATGAGCTGGAGAAGGAAATGGTAAACCAATCCAGTATCTTTGCCAAGAAAACCCCAAATGAGGTCTTGAAAAGTCAGACACAGCTAATCAACAAACAGAAAATCAGCAGAGTAATGCATGGTGAGAGGAGGCCTTGGAGCTGTACAAGAAGAGGGAAAGGGATTGGGAGGAATCCTCTACTCTCAATTAGCTGGGGAAAGCTTTTAAGAAGAGGTAGGAGAGAGCCTAGTCAGTCTGTTAGGAGAGGTGCTTGCAAGGTGTGGTCTGGGAGAATGCTTCACATTAGAATAATGTTTCAATATCTTTGGTGGGATAATTGAATGAATGCATCTTCCTAGAAGGACAGAAAGGATAGGATGATGCCATAACCATGATCACACAATTTAATATTGTAAAGGATTGCAGAGCTCAACCAATCCAAGCCTCTCATTTTACTGATGGAGAAACTGAGGCTAAGAAATGTTAAGTAACTTGCCCTAAGATCACACAGGTAGTGAGAGGACCATGAAAACACATCTTCTGACCACAAATTTAGTGTTGATTTTATATATTTTTCACAATGCCACTTTGGATCCCACACCAAACTGGGAAGGACTTTGAAACAGATGGTGATGGGGGCAGCTAGGTGGCACAGTGAACAGAGCACCGGCCCTGGAGTCAGGAGGACCTGAGTTCAAATCCGGCCTCAGACACTTAATACAAAAACTAGCCGTGTGACCTTGGGCAAGTCACTTAACCCCAACTGCCTTCCAAAAACCAAATTTAAAAAAATCAACAGAAATAGATGGTGAGGATATCATCCCTAGTCTATGGTGGTTCAGGAATTCTCTATTTACAATAACTTGGAAACAGGCTACAGGGATGGGGAACCTGTAGCCTTGAGGCCACGCTTTGTTCTGTGAAGTTTGTATTCAGTCAAAGGGGCACATTTGAGGACCTAGAGGGCCACATGGGACCTCGAGGTCCCACCCCTGAGATACACAAATCACTAAAGGCAATGTGGAGGTCTATGGAGGGGTAGGAGCCCAGAGAATTAGATATTAAGACTGACATTAAGAGTGTAGAAGAGAATAGGCATATTCAGGATATGATGTGAAGGTCAGAGCAAAAACACTTGACAACAAACTAAATGTGTAGGATGAAGGACGATGAAGGGGGTAAAATCATCCAGAAGTTTCTTGATTAGAAGGTTGGTGGCAAATCCCCATGTTGCAATTGCAGTCCATTTTCTTTTGCTCTGACCTACATATATTAGCCCTTCCAGCTTACGAAATCTGCTTTTATATCTTCTCTTTCCCAGCCTAAATCGTTCCAATTACTTTTCCTCCAAAACACTGTTTTGCAGTCTTTTGAGGATCACTGTGGCTTTTTGAAGGAGGAGTCTTCCAAGTTACGCCAAAGCCTTTCCTAGGCCTTCCTGCCCAGAAGATGAAAGGTCGGATCTTAACACTGACACCTCAAGTACATTGTCTAGAAGATTGATAGAGGCAACAGTGACTGCCTAAAAGTCTGTGGAGTTAATTTAACAGGCCAGCTCCTGTACAGAGAACTCCATTACCTTTAGCCATTAAGCTAATATTATGGACTTTTCCAGGGTGTTTGCAGCTGACGTCGCTATTAATAGTGTTATTATGCCCATTAACAGTGAGCCCAGGAGAGCCGGTATGGCTTTAAATTATTCACTGACTCCCCAACTTTGAAGTTCCCATTTCCAAGTGCAATAAACTGGCCTGCAAAGTGTCTCTGATTAGATTGTGAGGAGAGAAAATGGAGCTACACCTAGACCTAACATCACCCCAAATGGTAAATTGAGCATCAAGATCAAAAGGGAGGAAGCACTGGTATCCTCTTGTTTTCTCTCTCTCAGAAGATTCATGGGCATTTGCTTAGTAGGTCCCAGTGCTGTTCCATTCTTTACTAGTCCAATGGTCTCTAGAGGGATTTGAGGAGGGGGAATCTTACTTAGTCCAGCTTCTTCTCCACAAAATGAATGACCCAAGAACCCTCTGAGTTTCCCTTGGAAGTTCCTGCCACCATTAGGGTCCTCTGCCCTTTCAAATGATTCAACAACAGAAATAGATATGATTTCATTAATGGAAATGACATTACAAAAGATGCATTACTATATACTTTGCTTCTATGCCTGAAGAACATAAGGGATCTGTCCGTCTGACTTGCAGCTCAATCCTCCTACATGCCTTACTTACCCTCTGTTAGAATGGGAGCTCCTTGAGAGCAAGGATTATCTTGCCTTTCTATGTGTATCCCCAATATTTACCACAGTACTTTGCACATAGTAAGCACTTAATAAATGATTTTTCATTCATTCATCCATCCATCCATTCATACATACCTACATACATACAAATCTACAGCTTCAAACATTAGTTAATTCCCTCCCTCAATTCCAAGTAAAAATCCAGAACCAAATCTAGCTTGCCACCCAGCCTAGAGAGGGGAGATAGGGAAGAACTAGCCTGCATACTCTTCCTTTTGCCCAGAGAGGTAGCAAACCCCAGGGACAGAGAGAAAAGGAAAGGGCAGGGGAAGGAAGAAAGACACATTAGCAGTGCCTATGAATAGCCTTTCTGATTCCTTACTGGGAGTCCAAGAGGGACACCGGGAAGCAAGCTACCCAAGTACAAGAATATCAGGTTTAAGGTCACTTCCAGCCATGTTTTGACATTTCCACTCTCTCTCAGGAGCCTATAAAAGGCAAGGCCAGAAGTGTGGAGAAGTACAGACAATTGACCTTAAGTGTGATGTGATAATGAAGCGAGAAGAATGGATCCCTTCTGATATCTTAAGGGGTCTGTCAAGGACTATACACATTGGCTTACCAAGGAAAATGAGTTCTGAATCCTTTAAGTGAGAGCTAGGAAATGTAGAAAGGGTTAACTTATGATTTTGAGGTGTTTAAAAAATCATTTCTTCTCAAGGTGCTCCAGCTGCTTGCCTAAAGCAATTTCTTCCACAGTGGGAGACCAGGTTGGGGCAAGGGAGGAGATTAATCTACCCATTTTCTAGGCAGGGGGACCAAGGCTCAGAGAGATTCCAAAAAGTTTGCCCAAACAACATCAAATCTGTATGCATATGTATATCCCCATCACACTAGCTAATAGTAATTGAGAGAGCAGGCACCAGTGAAAAGACCCCTTTGGGGCTCCAGACACAGAGGCAACAATACTCAAGACTTGCTACTCACTGTGATCCTCTTTCCCTCCTCTGCCTCGCTCTGCCTCCCCTGCCTCTCAGCTCTTCCTAGACCCATAGTCCAAGGTGCTTAAAACCCTCTAGGAAACCAGGCTCCTGGGCCCTACTAAAGGTGTTATTATTCAAGTCAGTGGTTCCAATGAGATTATCCTCTCTAATGAAGCAGCTCCCTTGGCCCTCCCCTAAGTCTGAACTTTCACTGCAGGAGAATCCCCAGCCAAGTGGAAAATTAGAAGGGAGAGGAAGGGAGAAGGGAAAGGGGTGAGAGACAAGGAGAGAGGTGGTGATTAAGTTCTCTCAAAATTAATTCCTAAATACAGTGATGGAAATATTAACTCTCAGTGCCAATGGCCAAGCAAGCAAATTCCTGTTTAGAAAAGGGGTGAATACTCAGGTCGCAGGTGATCCTCCCAGACAGGGCATGCAAAGCATAGCAGTCACTGCTGACCCCTGTGTCACATGCTAAGCCTCTAGTGCCTTGGGTGTTGGGTGTCAGGTGAGTCAGCCATCTTCTCCACCCACAGATCACCCCAAATCCATTTCGTTTGATATTGTTCAAAACCTTGGCTCAGAGTGCTCTAGTCAGATTGGAGATGTGCTCTTTGGAGAAAAAAATATATGGCAAGAGGGCAGTGAAAAGTAACCAAGATAATGAGAAGATTCTAAAGGGAACATCAAGAGTAGAGAAACATGGAGGTTTAAAAAAATATAATCTTCCGGTCTTGGGAAGCTGATGATAAGGAAGACAGTGATCAGCTGTCTCTGCAATTCTGATGAAGAAAATGGTTGACTCTACTGCAAAGGGAGACAGGCTTGATGCAGTGGAAAAAATGTTCACCTTACAGCCAGGAGAACCTGGATTCAAATCCTGTCTCTAACATTTCCTAGCTGTGGGACCATGGGCAAGTTATGTAACCTTTGTGAGCCTCATTTTATAAAATAAATACATAAAGTGGAGGTGATCAACAAAATGGAGGTGATAATGTTTTTTCTTCAACTCAACAAGCATTATCAAATATCTACTGTATGCAAGGTAGTGTTGGGAATACAAAAATCAGAATGCAGAAGTACCTGCTCTTAAGGAGCTTACCATTCAGCCCCACAAGGCTGTTGTGGAGGGGCTCAGATGGGATTTCTGTCATGTGAAGTGCTTGACCAAGTTGCTAGAACTGAGATCCACATCTCAGTCTCACCAGGGTGTGTAGGGAGCTTGTCTAGAAGCTAGGAAGAAGTCGGGTTCAAATCTTGCTTCTGACACATAATGGTTATTTGACCCCAGATAAGTCACTTAACAACCCAGGGCTCTCTAGGCAATGATTTAATACTATAAATGACAGGGGGCAGCTAGGTGCCGTACTGGGCTTAGAATCAGGACGCCCCCAAAGGGGTCATAAAGTCACACAGACTGAAAAGCCAACTTAACAACAACAATAACAAATACATTTCAGACAAGGCAACTGCATTGGTAGAGAGAGGTTCTACCAACTATCAGCTAATCAGCTGGGCAGGAAGACCTGAGTTCAAATCCAAGCCTAGACAGTTACTAGGTAATGACGTCACCACTGCCTGCCTCAGTTTCCTCAACTGTAAAATGGAAATAATAACAGTACCACCTACTTTTTAGGGCTGTTGTGGGACTCAAATGAGATAATGTTTGTAAAGCACTTAGCACTGAGCCTGGCACATAGTCGGTGTGATTTAAATACCTGGAAGTTCCCTACATCAATGAAATAACATATCCAGTCTTTATCCCAATCCCCTCCTTAGTACAAAGTTTATAAGACTCTGCAACAGGTATTCAAGGAAATCACTTGTGATGTGTGGACACCTGCAGAATTCTTTTGGAACTCTAACATGAATATAGGACTAGATGTCTCTTAAGGGGTTCTTCTGAGCCACCTGGAGGCTGATTCAGTGAATCACATTGTATCCTCCAGAAGATTTAAGACTTTTCTATTTTTCTTGGGAAAACCCCAAAAGGAAGATGCAAGCTACTTTAACTTGGTTTTCTTTCCTACCTCACCTGACTGGTAGCTTAACTGCCTTCCTGTTATTACTTACTACTAGCCTGGGAAATCCATCATGGTGTAAAGGAAAGAAAGCATTGGGTCTAGTGCCAGACAGAGTAGGTTTAACTTTCATCTCCAATTTTTACAATAACCTTTGGCAAGTTACCCCTCCAAGCCTCAGTTTCTTCAGCTATAGAATAAGGAGGGTAGAATAGATATTCTCTCAGGTCACTTCATGATATAAACAGAATGAACCTATAATCCTACTTAACCTCTCAGAAGCAGAAAGATACCCCAAGGAGGTAGCATATGCCAAGAAAGCCAAACCATTACCATTACCTTGACCACCATCTCCCCTCAAGTCAGGATGAAGGCAACCCAGGACCCTGTCACTAAGAGGCCTAGAAATGGAGGCACCCTCCCCCCAGACCACTGTCTTTCATTCCATCTTGGCCCCCAATGCCATCACCCAGAGGAACAAACCTTGTGACCCAGGTGCTCCCTCTGCAGGTGTTATGGGAAGGAGAGGGAATATGCATCTATTAATGTCTACCAGGCACTGTGCTGCGTGCTTTACAAATTGTTTCTTGCCTACCCTGCCTTCTCAACAGCCACAGAAAAAGAAAGTTATTGTCACCCAAGTCCTCGGCATTATCAAATGTTTCAACATCAGAAACAGATTTGGTTTTTAGCGATGGAAATGGCACTAAAGATGATTCATTACCTACCATCTGCCTAAAAACCACTGGGCCTTTCCATCTGACCTGCAGTTGAACCTCTAATATATGTTGTTTCCTTCCATTAGACTGTGAGCTCCTTGATGGTAACCAATCAATGATTAAACATTAAGTGGCTATTATTTGTCAGGCACTGTCCATGGTTCTGGGGACAGATATTAAAAAAAAAAAGTAATGGAACAGTCATTAATCTTAAGGCACTTATATTCTAATGGGCAGGGTCCATCTTGTTTTCCTCTTTATATTTCGAAGCCTTTGCCCATAGTCCTGCCTCCCTCAAAGAATCATAATGGAGATCAAGAAAAGTAATATGTGGGACAGTAAAGTATTATACAATATAAAACTAATCTCTCTGGCTCCCAAATACTTGAAGAAAGATATTATGTCTTCCCCCACTACCATTCCCTACTAAGACTTCTTTTCTTGAAGCAAAATTCTCAGATTCCTCGACCAATTTTTATATGGCATGGGTTTGAGTTTCCTCAACATCCTGGTCCCATAAAAACCTTGGACAGGGGTGGGGTTAGAACCAGTAGCACTATGGCCATGGGTGATGGAGATTGCCGAAAGTGGCACCATTAGCGGCTTGCAGGGGCTGTATGCAACTGGGAGATTGCTGAAGGCAGATTGGTACCTGCTGCCAGCAACAGGGTAGAGGGGAAAGAGGGCTGGATTTGAATCCTGGTCTTGCTATTTTCTACTTGCGTAAGTGGGCACAGTGACTAGCATACAGCAGGTGCTTAATAAATGCATATTGCTTGAATGTGTAGCCTCAGGTAATTATGTGAATATGTGACCTCACTTAATTTCTGTGTGTTTTAGCTCATAAATCTGTAATCTAATCTATGTTCTAAATCTATGATCCAGCTGTGGAACCTGTTGGCAGCTCTGATGATGAAAACAGACCCAGACCCGGGTAAACTCCTGGAGCTCAGGGAGAATGTGGCTTCATTGTCTGTGATCCTGGGGAGACTTCCCTGTTGTAGATATGTGCCTATATGTCTCTTCTAGTATTCTAATCAGTGACAAGACAACCAGAGGAGGTGAGTGCTGCCTCTACTTTTTCTCCTTCTGGGGTTCCTTCTAACTATGCTTGGTATCTTCCTGGTGGTGATGGTGGGGGTGGACAGGGTCAGCCTCCTGGTACAATTGAGGCTGTGATTATAAAGCTCTCCAAGATAGCCTAGACTGCATCTCTGAAATAACAATGATCTGAGACTTGGACCCAAATCCACTTTGGGTATGTTTGAGAGCTTCAGACATAATAGTAACTCCTCACTGGAACTGTTTGGGGGGGTGGGGTGGGAAGGATGGAGAGGTATCTGTTCCAGGGTCAAGTTTCTCTGCCTTGATTTCCCTTCTAGTCACAGAATTGTATAAACTCAGACCTGAGGGTCTGCTACTGACAACTGGAACCTGCCACCATGAACAGGAAATTCCTCTATAACATCACTGATAGACTGATCATTCCATCTCCATTTGAAGTTCTCCAGTAAAGGGAACCCTCTATCTTCAGAAGGCCTCCCTTTCTATTCTGGGGTAGTTCTAATTATAAGGAAATTTTTCCTTACACTGAGACTCAAAGTATGTCTTCCATCCACTGCTCTTAACTCTGTCCCTCGGGGCCAAGTGGAGCAAGTTAGACTCTCTCTGCTATGTAACCTTCTTTCATTTATTTGAAGATGGCTATGATGTAGCAACCTCCTCTCCCCCACATCCCTTGGAAAAAAGAAAAGAATTCTCATTTCTAAGGCACTTTAAGGTCAACAAACCATTTCTCTCCTGTCATTTCCATGCAAAGACAATAGGATAATATATTCAGAGTCGAAGGGAACCTTAGATACTGCCTGTTCCAACCCTTTAATCTTACAGACAAGGAAACTGAGGCACGGTGAGTTTAAATGATGTCCAAGGTCACACAAATAGTAGAAATCAGTTTTCTCAGCTGTAAAATGGGGATAATAATAAATTTATTTTTTAATTAAATTAAATATAATTAAATATAATTTATTTATATAAAATAAAATATAAAATATAAATATAATTAAATAAAATTAAATAATAAATAAACTCCTAGGGTTATCATGAGGATCAAATGAGGTAATAACTGTAAAGTGCATAGATAGTGTGCCTGGCGGTGATACAAATGCTAGCTGTTATCAGTATTATTGTTAGGCAGGGTTGTAACACAAGCCTTTTGACTTCAGTGTTCTTTCTTTGTGGTGGCTAGGTGGGGCAGTGGATAGAGCACTGGGCCTGGAGTCCAGAGGACCTGAATTCAAATCTGACCTCAGACACTTACTAGCTGTGGGACTCTGGTCAAGTCACTTAACACTGTTTGCCTCAGTTTCCTCATCTGAAAAATGACCTGGAGAAGAAAATAGCATAGCACTCCAGTATCTTTGCCAAGTAAACCTCAAATAGGGTCGCCAAAAGTTAGACACAACTGAAACGATTTAACAACATCTTTCTACTGTGTCACACAACCTCAAAAAAAAACAATGAAGAAAAGAAGTCTCAAAGACATGAATTGCTGTGTCCAGTATGTAAGAGTTGAAGGGACCTTCGAGGTCTTCTAGTTTGGCCTCTCCTCAAATTATGAAACATATGTCTTCATAAAGAATCCACCGGATAGAAGGATGGAAGTGGGAAGGGCAATGAACTGGAATTGTTCTCCACTATGGGGAAGGGCAGCCTGTTATGGAGCAAGAATTCTTCCATATGAATGGGAAGAACAGTTCAAGTCCCAGAGTTGCCACTAATTCACTATAGGGCCTTGGACAAACCACCTTCTTTTCTTGGGCAGTAGTTTTCCCACCCCTAAGGATGAGATGATCTCTAAGGATCATTATGGTTCTGCCCCTCTATGAGTCTAATTCAGGCTGTTAGAAAGAAGAATTGGAGTGATTTCCCTTCTTTTCAGCTCAAGTTCTACTTGACCCATTGATGGATTTCTTGGATGCCAGGAAACGTTGGGAGGGAATGAAGGACCAATATGGAGGAGGAATCATAGGAAGGACCTTGGAAGCATCAGAATTTCCAAAGAGAAAACTGAGACCTAGAGTGGGTAACGTGCCCAAGTCCACAAGAGAAGGAAGTGTCAGAAGTGGGAATCACACCTGGGTCTTTGGACTCCAAATCCATACCTTGCCACTGCGCTAGGAAGGCAGCAGCTACAGCATGTCAATCCATTTGGTACAGAAGCCAGGCAGTAACAAGCAGGAGATTCCCAATTATTTGCTGTGCATCTTTACAATTACCTCCATTGATTCCAATCAACCTTTACACCACAGACAATTTATCCAGTGGCAAAGCATTTCAGGGCCAGCTCTGATGGCCAGTCTTAATCCCAGGCAGCACAGACTCCCGTGGGATCTGCACATGCTCTATCATTAATGGTGGAGTGCCCCACTCCCTGTGTTTGTGTGCAGGTGGATATATAGGGATGCAAGAGTGCAGATGGAGTTCTCAAGCTTCCAGATGCAGAGCTGTACAGACTCTTCTCCTCCCCCCACAATGATCAGTCATTGGTGCGGAAGAGACATTTAGAGGTCATCTGCACGACTGAGATCTTCTATATATATGAAAATGGTATCAGTTAGCTGCCATCACTCAGACAAGTAGGCCAAGTAGTTTAGCCTGAAAATGGCCACAGATTTGTCCAGTTGGTGAGGTTGTCTCTTTCCCCTGACTCTAGTCAGGACTGCACTCCAGTTAGCCCAGAAAGATAAGCAAACTCAGTATTCATCTTATAATGTGTTACAAATATTGGAAGATTACAATTTCTCTTCCCTTCAGAACAACAATGCCTTTTTATAGAATCTCATCACTTTAATGGTACAGAGGAAAGATAATTAACAATAATAATAATTGCAGCAACTGACATTTAGGTCGCCAGGCACCGTGCTAGGTACAGTTATCTTAACTGATCCTCGCAACAATCCTGGTAGGTAGCTGTGATTGTTATATCCATTTTACAGATGGGGAAAGATTACTGGATTTGGAAAGAGAGGACAAGAGTTCAAGTCCGAGCTCATGCCCTTGGACACGTTCTTTCCCTTCTCTTGGCCTCAATATCTTTGCCTGTAAATTGAGGGAACAAGATGACATCTAAGTCACCCCCAGCTCTAAATTGGCGATCCCCAAACCACCATACCATTTCTATGTGTATTCTACTTCAAACTTCCTTCTGTCTATCATCTACTTATCTTTTCTGCTCATCCCCTTAAGTCAGGCAAGTCAGAAACTGTTGCTATGTCTACTTTACAGATGAGGACACTGGGGCACTGAGAGTTAAATGAGTTATTCCAGGTAGCAGAGGAATAGTTAAGATTGACACACATGTAGTCTGACTCCCATGTAACAGGCTTCTCCCATTAAACAACTTTCAAGTCTCTGTGATGTCAGGAGTAGAAGGGGAGCTACGAGAAAGATTCCCCTCCCTGCCTTTGAATTGTGGAAGGCAGGCAAAGGGAGAGCCAGGTTGGAGAAGGCACTTGTCCCAAGTCATAGTGAACATAGGTTGAGGAGCAGATAGAATATCAATGTGCTGACATTTAGCTTGATGCCTCATCCTCTAGACCAGTATGGTGACCTTTTTGGCAAAGTGCCAAGAAATACCATGATATTTTCCACTAATAGGTTGCCTCTATATAAGTATTTGGGCAGCTGGATGGTACAGTGAATAAGGCATTGGGCCTGGAGTCAGAAAGACTCACCTTCCTGAGTTCAAATATGACCTCAGACACTTACTAGCTATGTGACCCTGGGCAAGTCACTTAACTCTGTTTGCTTCAGTTTCCTCATCTGTAAAATGAACTGGAGAATGAAATGGAAAACCACTCCAGTATATTTTCCAATAAAATCCTAAATAGGGTTATGAAGTGTTGAACATTTCTGAAAACAACCTAACAACAAGAAGGGAATTATTCATATGGTAGGGCACAAAGATTAAGGGGCACAGTGGATGGGGACTGGAGAAGGAGGCTGGTGCTGGGTTCAAATTCTGATTTACACCCTTACTAGTTGTGTAGGCCTGAGCAAATCACTTAACCCTTGAATGCCCTCAGTTTCCTCTTCTGCAAAAAAGGGGGTGGGTAGACTCTGTGGTATCTAAGGTCCTTTCTAGTCCTAAACCTATGATCTGTCCTTGCTCTCTGGAGATGTTTCAGGCTCTATACTGACAGGACTATATATGTAGAAGTTGTAGCCTAACCCTGGTAAAGTAATCCTAGACCATTCAGGCACTTCTGAAAAGAGAGGAAGGGAGTGGGCTGTAGTTGAAGACCAGGAAGATTTGCAAGTCCTTCCCCAGGGGGTCTCTTCCACAAAATATAAACTTGGCCAGCCAATTAATGTGAAAAACTACTCCAGAGTGTAATGATTTCAGGATACAGGCTGTAAAGTTTGAGTAGGCAAGTTACAGGTGTATAGTGCCATAGTCACAAAGAGACAGAATTTTAATGCTGGAAGGATGGGGGATCATCTAATTCAGTCCCTTCATCACTACAGAGAGATACAGGTTAGTCGCAGTGCTCTAGTTTTCACTCCTAAGTTGGCTAGGTCACAGGACCTCTGGGTTCCTCTGGCTTCCTTCATCAAGCTTCTCTTCCTCCTTTTTCTCATGATGTCTCAACTAGACACCCCCTGTGCGATTCATATATCTGACCTGAATTTTCTGAAACAGTTCTTTCACAAAGCTGTCACCTGCATGCCTTTTAATGAGCAACTTCAGCACTTTCTCTTATTCCAGTTGACTTGCAGTCTTGAAGATTAACCTGCTGGGTGACCAGCCCCAAGGCTTCTTTGTAGGGGATATGAAGACAAAAGTCCCTGCCTGGGACAAAGTAACTTCATGGTTATCTGGCTGCAAGATTCACTTGAGATCTTCCGAAACAATGATCCCAGATTTCTGGTGCCACCTCTTTGTGGTATATCTTATCTGCAGAGTACCCTAAAGGAAAGGAGCATGTAATCCATAGGATTCAATCATGAAGAGAAAGTCAAATGTTTTTTCTAACGTACAAGCAAATACTCCAAAGGCTTCCAGTACTTTAATTGAGTCACCAGTAAGCATGAAATCCTACCAAATCATCCCACTCTCCGAGTTAGTGCAATAGGCTTTCCAAAAAACACAATGTCAAGCAAAATAAACCTTATACACATGTCTTCTGGGAAAGATTCCTTCTTGATTTTACTAAGAACCAGTGGATGACTCAGGTACCAATGTTCAAAACATCTCAAGAATTGAACGGAATTTTCAGAAGGGCCAGTGCAGTTTTACTGCAGTTTACCTAGGTTGGAAGCTGGGGAATCGTTGTTGACTCTTCCCTCTCAGGCACTCTCCCTTGTCCAATTATATTCTGAGCCTTGCCATCTATCCCCTCCTTTCCATTCACACCATCCCCACCTGCCCTGTCCTCATCACCTGTCACTTCAACTATTACAATGACCTCCTAATTGGTATCTCTCCTCCCCAATCCATTCATGAAATAGCTGCCAAATCCACCTGTCCAACTGTGTCACTCCTATGATTAAGAAATGTCAGTGGGTCCCTCTCCTGCTGGGATAAAATATGAACTCTTCTGTTTATCATTTAAAGCCCTTTGCAATATAGCTCTGGCTTATGTTTCCAGGTTGAATATACATTAATGCCTCTCACATGTTCCACACTTTAGCTGGACTGACCCATTTGTTGTTCCTCATATATGCCATTCCATCTCCTGCCCCTGTCCCTTCCCATAATCTGTCTCCCTTTCTCTAGAGTAGGATGAGGGAAGTTGAAGTTTCCTGGGATGAGTGACATGGTCCCCATTACTAGGGCACAGGGATGGAAAACTCTGTAGGTGGCCACTGCTTCTCCCTTTAGACAATGTTATAATGGGGCTGTAAGGTTTCACACAATTCTTTCTCTAACCTAAGGCTAACACTCAGGCTGCCTCTACCCTGAGATTTAAACAAGGTCAAATAAAAGTGTCTATGATCTCCCTGGAGAAACGGTAATACAAATATGTCCAAGGTTAAAATGGGAAAACTCAGAGAAACTGGTATTTGGAAGGAAACCCTAGCAAGAAAGTGAACTGGGGAACCTGGGCATGGAGAGCCATCCCAGCAGAACAGCTCTGTGAGATTTACTAGGCTATGGCTCCTCACCTCAGGGCTTGGGGAAAAAATCATTAATGGAGGAGAGGGAGGCAGTTTTAATATAATTAACTCTTGATTTTCTACCCATGAATTATTCACTTTGTATATTAACTGAGCACATTTTTAGTCCCAGTTTATCTTCTGAACATATGGAGACACCTGGCTCATCTCCCATTATTGGTTAGTGTGTGCTTTGGGAGTGGGAACTCACTTTTGTATACGTCCAAGTAGAATCCAATCAGGAAGGCAAATCATCCAAGAAACAATATGTGGGTGTTTGGCTATAATAAAGGTTCTTAACCTGGGGCTAGTGGATAGATTTCAGGGGATCTGCACATTTCTAGACATATTTTGATTACTGTATTTCAATATAATTGACTTCCTTTGAAATTCCTTTGGCATTTAATTTTACTTATTTAAAAATATTGTTCTGAGAAGGGGTCCATGGTCTTCATGACTGAAAAGGGTGTGTCCACATCACAAAGAAGATGAAGAACCCCCCAGTCCATAATATATATGGTATATAGGATCTAGAGCCTGACGGGACCTCCAAGGTCTTCTTGTAGATAAGGAAATGGAGACCCCAAAATGTTAAGTGGTCTACTCAGCATGACACAAGCAGTTAGCACAGTTTGAACTCAGGTCATCAACTCCACAACCAGAGTTCTTTCCACTGCCCCATGGAGCTTATGCTTTGTTACCAAAGCCTTTGAGAATCTTGAATGTTGATGAAACATCAGAATGGTACTTTAGTGACTCCCTATGCATATGTGTATGCACGTGTATAAAACCCTCTCCTCAAGGCCTATTTGGATGCCTCCAAGAGAGCGGAAGCACTGGCAGGGGATACCAAGCCCATACAGGCCTTGGAGATGGGTCTGGTGATGGACTGTCTATTATCCAAAACAAGTCTGTCTCTTTTTAAAAAGATTTTCATTACCCCAAAGGTTGGATTTTTTTTTTAGTCATGAGAATTCATGAAACTCTTTTCTTTTTTTTTTTTTTTTGAGCAATTGGGGTTAAGTAACTTGCTCAAGGTTACACGGCCAGTTATTTCTGGGTGTGGTGCTAAGTATCTGAGCCTGGATTTGATCCCCAGGTCATCCCGACACTGGAGCCAGTGCTCTTACTCGCTGAGCCACCTGGCTGCCCCTAAGCAATTGGGGTTAAGTAACTTGCTCAAGGTTACAGGGCCAGGTGTTTCTGGGTGGGTGCTAAGTGTCTGAGCCTGGAGTTGATCCCCAGGTCATCCCGACGCTGGAGCCAGTGCTGTTACTCACTGTGCTACCTTGCCGCCCCAATGAAACTCTTAACTAAGGGATAGGAGGGCTCTGATCTACTCTTCTGGATGGTGCACCCTTACCAAATGAAGCCATAGATTCTGGAGGTATTAAAGACATGTATGTAAAATATACTCCCAAGCCAAGTAGGAGTGATTTTTTGGACTCTCTGGTTATTTGGAATATCTGTGCCATTGTATTCATCATATGGCATGAATAACCCAGGGGTAGACTATTATTTAAATCAATGGTGGAAAGAGCACTGGGTTTTCTTTAATAACTCACATTTATATGGTGTTTTAAGGTTTGCAAAGTCCTTTCCTCACAAAGACCCTGGGAGGTAGTTACTGAATTATTCTTATCCCTATTCTATAGATCATAAAATGGAGTGAATGAAACTTGGAGGGTATATGACTTGCTGAGGACCACAACACAGCCATCAGACCCCAATTCTCCATCAAACTCAGGTCACCTGAATCCAGAGCTCTCTGCAACAAACTATGCTAGCTTCTTCTTGGTTCAAGCTCTGCCTGTAACTAGCAGTGTGACCTTGGGGTGGTTATAACCTCTCTGAACCTCAGTTTCCTCATGCAGGAGACTCACTTTCCTCCTCTGGGCAGGGATGGTGGTGTGGACTTCATGGTGTCTAACATGTATTTCAGCTCTAACATTCCATGATTTCCTTTCCAGGACTCTTGTCTTCCAAGCCAGGAGAAAACTATATTCAGACCTTCCCTTCCTTTTCACTTCCCTGAAACAAGGCAATGGATCTGAGAACCTCTCAAACACTGATTGATTAGCCCTAGGGCAAGCCAATTTCCTGAAAGTTAAGTGGGCTGACTTCAGGCCTTGATGAAACCAAGTCTCTAGTGGCAGCAATAACTTTCAAGCTATCAAAGTGAACTCAAATTCAGCTTCCTGGACACTCAGACTCATGGGAAATATTTTAGTGAAATTAAATCCCAAAGAGGTTAGAGATAGCTTAGGGTGAGGCACTAGAAGGGAGAGCAGGGAGTCATAAATAATTTCCCATTCCCTAAGCATTTTTAAAGTTTACCGTGAGAATACCAGACAATTGATTTTAAAGGCAAAATCTTTTGACAACTCTTCCAACTCCTTTTTCAGGCCCCATGCAGGCCCCTATCCCTGCGTGTATAGGCTGGGATATATATAATATATATGCTATGATTTTAGGGCGCTAGAAAGATCCTGCCCAAATATCTTCCCTACTGCCCCAATATTGGGAATTCCTTTAACAAAGGATAAAATGCTTGATTTACAGAAGGATTAAAGCACAAATCCCATTGGGGATTTGACTTGAATACACTCTGAGGTATAAATGACTAACCTCAAATCATTTCTAGAAAAGCAGATGAAGGGAGCACTGGATCTTGAAGCTGGAGGTTTGGGGATAGTCACTATGAAGTGAGCATTAATGAGAGACCAGTTTAGATAATGACTACAGAAACAACTATGAAAGACCACAGATCTCTAATCAGTTCAATGACTGGTCATGATTCCAGAATACTGATGCAGAAGCGTGCTTCCCACATCTCAGCAGAGAGGTTAGGACAGATCACAGGTACAGGATAAGATGTATATTACCAAACACATTTAACGTGTGAATCTGATTGCCTTGACTCTACTAATGTGTTGTTACAAGCAAGGGTTTCTATTTTGGGTGGGAAGAATTGTGTAGAAGGAGTCAGTGGGTAGGGATACTAATAAATTTTAAAAAAATAATAGCAATAATGCATTTTAAAACTACACAGAGAATTGCAGAAGGAAGTTCAGAATGGGGCACAAATAGACAGGGCAGTTTTATTACTATCATGTTCAATTTAATATATATTAAAAAACTGAACATTACAGAAGTTCATTTTCATGTAAAAATACACATTTTTTTCAATTGTCTATTCCATTGAACAAACATCTAATGTCTTTTCTGTCTCTAGAGCTAAGACCCCATGATCTATTAAAAATCTACCATATGCAGATCATTGTGCCAGATGCTGGGAAAAATAGAGGGATGAGACACATACCTAGAGAAGTATGACACACTATAAACAACTTTACATTCCTCTGTTGAGGAAGTCTGTTAACAACCAAGAAGTTCAGGAAAGACATTTCCTGGAGGAGGAAGCACTGGCATTGGGATTTAAAAACTTTTATCAACATATGATAATGGTAATAACAGTCACATCACATTTATAAAATGCCTTCTATGTGCTAAGCACTTTACAAATATTATCTCATTTTAGACCAAGCAGGGTATAGCCAACACAATGGGGGTCAGGGTCAGGATACAAGAAGATCTTAACATCCCAGAATAATGGATCTAATCTAAGGAGATGAAATTCATGAGAGATAAGTATAAGGTCCAATAGGTGGGTTAAGAAAAGATAAATTATAAAAGCACAGAATAGCAAGTTTCATAGTATTTCATGTTTTATATGAGTAATACAATATGGTGACCAAAAAGATTATTTTATCTTAGGCTACAGATGATTAAGATGCATGATTTCCAGAGCTAGGGGGGTGATAGTTCCACTGAAGTGAGCCTTAGGGCACATTTGAAGTAGTCTTTGCTACATCTGTGACCTTAGTCAGGGCATTGAACCTCCCTAGGTCTCAGTTTCCTCACCTGTAAAATGAGGGGATTGGACCAAATTAAATTCAAGGCCCCTCCAGCTCTGTATCTATGATTATTACTCTCAGGTCTGAATGTCACATTTGGAGAAAGGTGTGGACAAACCAGGGCACCTCAAGAGGATGGCAATCAGAACGGGAAAGGGACTGAAGACTGTATCTTAGACTCTTTGGCAGTTAGGTAGTACAACTGATGCTGATGCTAAATCTGGAATCAGGGGCCCTGAGTTCAAATGCAGCCTCAGATGCATACTAGTCAGTAACTTAACCTCTCACAGCATCACTTTCCTTATCTATAAAATATACGGGGATAATAATAGCACCTACCTCTCAGGACTGTGATGAGAATTCAGTGAGTTAACATATGTAAAGTACTTGGCAAACCTTAAGGAACTATATAAAATACTAACAATAAAGGATCTCCCATGTCTCTTGGAATCCCTAGTTCTCACCAAGGAATAGCTCATATTCCACCTTCCACCTGAGACCTCCCTTGATTCCCCCAACTACTAGTATCTTCCTCACCAAACCACCTTGTATGCATTTGTATATTCCTATATATGTACGTGCTGTCTCCCTGAATAGATTGCAAGCATTTTTGAGAGCAGGGATGGCTTCACTTTGGTCTTACTATTCCAACAACAACAATGTTGTTTTTGTTTAGTCGTTTCAGTAATGTCCAACTCTTAGGGACCCCATTTGGGGTTTCCTTGGAAGAGATACTAGTGTGTTTTGCCATTTCCTTCTCCAGCTTTTTTACAGGTAAGGAAACTGAGGCAAACAGTGTTAAATGATTGCCCAGGGTTACATAGCTAGTAAGTGTCTGAGGCTGGGTTTGAACTCATAAAGTTGAGTCTTCTTGATTCCAGGTCCAGCACTCTACTGTGCACTCTAGTTGCCCTTAAAGGGTTGTGGGTTCTGCTTAACCTCTAGAGAGCAGAGTTAGATGGGATGGGCAGAAGTTATAAAAAGACAGATTTAGTCTTGGTGTGAAGGAAAATTTTCCTTAATAATTAGAGTTGGCTTCAACTGAATAGGCTCAGTGGGACCAAGACTAAACAGATTCTTCCTCACAGGAAATTTCTGAGTATGGATGATTACTTGTTGAAATGCTGTAGAGGGAATTCCTGGGCAGGTATGAGTTGGAATAGGTGATCTCTGTAATACCTTCCAAATCTGAGATTCTGTGATTCTGTGAATAGGCAAAGAGGGGCAGGGAGGGTATTTTAGTTACATGAAGCACCGTGAACAAAGGTACAGGGAGTAGTTAGAGGACAGAAAGAAGCCAAGTTTGCTTGAATAGAGAATACATGAAGGGTAATAATATGAGACTGAGCTGGAAATGCAGAAGGTTTCCAGATGGTTAAGGCAGAAAGAGTTTAAAATTGACTCAGAAGGCAAGAGGAAATCACTGAAGGTTGAATTTTTTGTTTTGTTTTATTTTATTTTTGTTTTGCAAAGGAGTGACATGACCAGATCTGTGGATAAGAATTATTTTCTCAGCAGTTTGAAGGATGGATTAGAAGATCTGAGTAGAAATTACCCCAGTAGTAGAGGCAGATGGAAATGAGGAGATACACTGGAGTGAAGGCCATGGAAGCAGAGAAAAGGAGATAAAGACAAGATTACAAGGAAAGTAAGAAACTGGAGGAAAACATTTTACAGCAATCTTCTCTGAAAAAGGCCTCATCTCTCAAATATGTCAAGAACTGAGAAAAATTTGTAAGAATACAAGTCATCCCCCAGTTAAGAGATGGTCAAAGGATATGAACAGGCAGTTTTCGGAAAGAAGAAATCAAAGCTATTTACAGTCATGTGATATAATGGTCTAAATCACTATTGATTAGAGAAATGCAAATTAAAACACTCTGAGGTAGTACCTCACATCTATCAGAGAGGCCTATATGACAGAAAAGGAAAATGACAAATGTTGAAGGGGATATGGGAAGTTGTGGACGGATCCAATCATTCTAGAGAGCAATTTGGGACTCTCCCCCCAAAACTATAAGACTGTGCATACTCTTTGATCCAGACATACCTCTACTAGGTCTGTACCCTGAAGAGATTAAAGAAAAAGGGAACACCCAGAAATAACTGGCCGTGTAACCTTGAGCAAGTCACTTAACCCCGATTGCTTAAAAAAAAAAAAGAAAAAGGGAAAGGACCTTTGTGTACAAATATATTTATTTATAGTAGCTTTTTTGTGGCAGCAGAGAATTAGAAATTGAGAGGATGCCCATCAACCTGGGAATGGCTGAACAAATTGTGGTATGTGATTATAGTAGAACACTACCATAAGAATGCTGCTGTAGAATACTGTAAGAAATGATGAGCAGGATGCTTTCAGGAAAACCTAGGGAGACTTAAATGAACTGATGCAGAGTGAAGTTCACAGAACCAGGATAATATTTTACATAGTAACAGAGATATTGTATAGTGATCTACTGTGAATGACAGTTATTCTCAACAATACAATGATCCAAGATAAATCCAAAGGACTGATGAAAAATGTTTATCGACCTTCAGGGAAAGAACTGATGGAGTCTGAATGCAGATTGAAATATACTTTTTTTAACTTTCCTCATTCTTTTTTTTCTTGTTGTTTGGTGTATGTTTTCTTTTGCAACATGGCTATTATGGAAATATTTTACATGACTGCACATGTATGATCTATATCATACTGCTTGTCTTCTTAAGGAGGTGGTAGGGGGAGAATTTAGAACTCAAAATTTTAGAAAACAAATGTTAAAAAATTTTGGTTACATGTAATTGATACAAATAAAAGTAAATTTAGAAGAAAAAAGATGGAACCTGGAACCTGCCTTGTCCTGTGTCCCATTCCTGAAAGGACCTAGCTAAGGTAATATATGCTAATAGAAAGAATCCTGCAACTAGATTTAGAAGAACTGGGCTAGGGTTCTGGCTATGCCACTTTCCAATCTAAGTGCCTCGACACAAACTATATCTCTGGGCCTCAGTTTCCTCATCTAAAAGATGAACGGGTTAGATGATCTCTAAATTTCCTTGCAGATCTAAATTCTCTAATTTATAGATGTCCAGAACTTAGCACAGTACTTGGTACCTAGTAAGTGCTTAATAAATGCTTTTTATTTATTCATTCCTATGATAATGTTTAAGCTACTCCTCCCAAATTTATTAATATTTTATAAGCCTCTGAAAGTTGAAAAGACTTCAAGACCTAAAGGAAGAAAGGGTAGAATCACAATATAATGGAGAAGATATTTTTGAATCTTCTTAGGATACTTCAAATTCCATTTGACAGGCAAATCTTATCTCATCTTTAAAATGACTGAAAATCTATTTATAAGAGGAAATAAACCTAGCTAGGTAGGAAAGAGATCCAGAAACCAAAAAAGACATCCAAAGTATCAATATCACAGAAGATGGTTAAAAATGGCAGATGTTAGTCCTGATATTGCTTTTCTTTTTCTTTTCCTTCTCTTTCCTTTTATTCTTTTTTCTTCTTTCCTTCTTCCCACTCTCTTCTTTCTTTTCTCTCTTTCTCTTGCCTTCCCCTTCCTTCCTTCCTTCTTTCTTTCTTTCTTTCCCTTCCTTCCTTCCTTCCTTCCTTCCTTCCTTCCTTCCTTCCTTCCTTCCTTCCTTTCTTTCTTTCTTCCTTTCTTTCTTCCTTCCTTCCTTTCTTTCTTTCTTTCTTTCTTTCTTTCTTTCTTTCTTTCTTTCTTTCTTTCTTTCTTTCTTTCTTTCTTTCTTTCTTTCTTTCTTTCTTTCTTTCTTTCTTTCTTTCTTTCTTTCTTTCTTTTTTTCCTTCCTTCTTCAGTCTCTAATTTCCCTTTGCTCTTCTAGGCTAGGTGAGTTTGACAGCTGATTTAAATTGGTGGCTTATAGACAAATGCTGACTAGATACCCCACACTCCCAAGAGGCCCAATGGTAAGAGGTTGCTATGTTTATTCACTGCCCTCCCCCATAAAAGTTCATTAGTTTCTTCCTTTTCCACCTCAATTACCTCTGCCCTTCTTCCCTACAGGGACTTCAAGTAATTCAAGAGTGAGGTTAATTATAAAAATGTACTCTCTGCAAAGGAGTGAGTGTCCTGTCTAGGGAAATTCACCCTTTAGACCTGTCTGCAGTGAGCCATGCATGATGATAGACCTATATCTCTTCAATTTAGGACTAGACTCACCCAGAGTGCAAGCAGGCAATTGCTTAGTGGCCTGTGGGATAAAGTGTATATAGTTGGTACTCAAATATTTGTTGAATGAATGATGAACAAGTAAACGATTCTTGTTGTGACATCTTGGAAGTTTTTCCAATATATTTTGTAGAGGTTGCTCAGCCCTATTTCTTTCTTCACCCCATAAAACTAATTTTCATTCATTCATTCATTCATTCATTCATTCAAAAAACATAAAGTGTCTACTGTGTTCAGATATCTGTGCTAGGTATTAAGGAAATATAAAGTTTAGATAAGAGATAGCTTATGGCATCATAGAGTTTATATAGTCTAACGGGAAGGGGGACGTGTGATACATGTACAAATAAGTATAATTCAAAATAAATGCTTTGTGGAGTCCAAGGAGGGAAATCCCTTAACATCAGCTTGCAGCACAACACACAAAACAATACTTAAAATATGCTGCTTCCTTATCCACACCAGTAGAAAGCTACCCAGTGCATCTTCCTCTCCAAAGTCACATGCAAAGCTGCTCTGGGCTCACCAACGTAGAGCGTCACTTGTCCTTGTTAGTACTTGCTATCAGTCAGAAATCTATAGAAAGTGACCTCCCATATCATCTAATTAAGGGGGTTTTAAGCTTTTTTATTATTCTATAGAGTCCACTGGCAGTCTGCTGAAGTCTATGGACCCCTTCTCAGAACGTTTTTAAATGCATAAAATAAAATACATCAGATTAATAAAGACACCAATTACATTAAAATAAAGGTGTAACTTTTTGCCATACAATTTCTCAGACTCCCTAAAAAAAAATCAATCACGGGCCCCAGGTTAAGAACCCTCAATCTAAACTTACCAACCCATTTTACAGGTGAGGAAATGGAACCTCTGGTTAGTTGTGACTTGCCCAAGGCCACACAACTATTAAGTACCAGAGGAGGGATTAAACATTAGTCCTCCTAATTCACAGTCATGTGTGTGTGCGTGTGTGTGTGTGTGTGTGTGTGTTCCCCTTGCCCCAGGAGACTGCTACTTTTCATTTCATTCTCTCCTCCTTTACACTTTTAAAAAAGAAACAAGAATTCTTAGAACTGACTCATGCCAGCAGGGTAAAGGCATCCTTCCAGGGAAAGAAATCTGGAAGGGGGGTGGAGCTGGGGTCAGGGCAAGAGATTAAGGGAAAGACTCTTTAAAAGCTGATCTTATCTTTCCTCCCATAGATGTCTTGGGTTACAGGAGCCTTCCATGAGTGACGCTGAAGACTTTTCTTAAGAAAGGTAATGTCTGGGCCAATCAACAAGTCAGGGTCAATGAAGTGAGATCCTGTTACCTGCTAGAACTGAGATAGAATTCTCTGGGCTGGGCACAGGGCCATGAGAGTGAAAGCAGCAAGGAGGATAGGGGCCCACTGAGCCTTGACTGGGGACAAGAGAAGGCTGGGAGGGAGTGAGGAGGACTGAACTATTATCATCAAGCCTCTCAGGTTGGTGATTGGCTTTTCTCCACCTTCGCCTAGGCCAGAGCAAGAAGAAGTCAACTTTAGCAGCAGAATAGAGTGATTTAAGGACAAAGCTGGTAAATGTGCTAGGAATAGGCCTGATGACTAATGGTCAAACATTCCAGCACCCGCAATGTGCCTGTGATTGCAGCAAATGAATCAGGTTACTCCTTCTATGGAGCATGTGGTCCCAGTGGCAAAGGCAGAGGCAAAGGGGCAGATGGGGGGACCTCTGCCCTGCTTGGATTTGTAAGCGCTTTGTGACAATTGAGGACAAATAGCAGTAGGTAGGATTGGGGTTACATCAGTGTTTCCTAATCTTTTTCAGTCTACAGCACACCTGTGAACTGGCTGGAATGTTTTCCTCCTGCTCAGTTTCAACCATCTGTTAAATCATGGCCCTATTCATGACCTTGAGTGCATTACACATATAAATACACACACATACATACACATACACATTTCTTAGTCATCCATCCTTCTTCCATCTTGCTCTTCATTAGTTCATGGTCACTACCACTCAACTTTCTTTACCCATCAAAAATTGGTAGAGGAGAGTAGAAATCACGATGCTATAATATATCAAGTATGTTTTCACAATAACAATATTTCCCACAACACATGCATATATTATGTTTTCCTCAAAAAAAAAAGCCTGGTGAGGTAAGAAATAAAAGTAGCCATGAGTCCCATTTTGCAAAGGCAAAACTGGGGCTTGGGGATATTTCAGTGACTTGTCCATGATCATAGTTACAACCAGTTCAGTGTCAGAGCCAAGATATCAGCTCCTTTTCTTTTAACTCCATTGAGATTCCCTGACAGATGTTGAGTCTGAGGAACAGTGGTTTCATCACCAGAAAGAATAGGTGATTTTTGTTTCTAGACTCTAGTTCAGTATCTTACAGATACTAAGTGCTTAATAAATATCTACTCATTTCCTCTCTATGGGTCAGCTACAGAAATATTGACATTTGGGATATCTGAAAGCTGAAAAGATACTGTAGGTTAAGGTGAGGAGTAGAAGACGGACTGGTTAGGTTTGTGGGGAATGGAGACTGATATTATCAAGGGAAGAGAAAACTCATTTATCAAAGCCTCCCCTTCTCCTGACTGCTGGAAAGTCTTTACCTGTATTCTCTCCTATCACCCTGTAGTGAGGACACTGGTTCCTCATCACTAGATTGTTTTGCTTTCACATCCCCAAGGGAGACCTTTGTAAGAGGGTTCACTCTTTTGCAAACTTCTCCCTTTAACCCAACTCAGCTCCAGCTCTCTCCTGACACCCCCAGGCAACTTATTTCCAAGTTGTTCTCATCATCTAAGGTTCAAAATGGTGCTTCATCACTAGAAGTAGTAGCTGGCTTTCATTTGAGCATCAGGAAGGAAGTAAGGACAATCATTCTGGGAGTGAGAGACTTGTTTAAAAAATGAGAACAAAAAAAATAGATGAGAAAGTTTCATCAAGCTGCTCTTCTCCACCTTTGCTCTCTGATCAGTGGACTCCATGACAGGATTGGACTAGGTCCCTAAGTCTAAGGTCTCTTCTGGACTTAATGTTCTGATTCTATCAATCCATAACCTCAGCAGGGAGGTCTTTCTAGGAGAATTGAATTTCTTTCTGTTGAAAAATTTGCGCAGTGAGCCCTTTCCCAGTGACTTGTTTTCTCCAATTATTTTATTATCTTACAAAGTCATGTACACAGTAGGTACTCAAGAGTTTTGCTGAATGGATAAAAAGAAATCGTGACCTAGAAAGTAGATACCCCTTAATTAGGGAATAACTAAACAGAATGCGGTGTATGAATGTAGTAGGAACACTGCAAGAGATGATGAATATGAAGAATTCAGAGAAGCATGGGAAGATATATGAACTGATGCAGAATAAAATGATTAGAACCAGAAAAACTACACACACACACACACACACACACACACACACACACAACCATAATAATGTAAATGAAAAGACTAGTACCACCAACAAAGCCAAACTGAAGTATGTATACCAAGAATGACCCACTTTGACCTCAAAGAAGAGACGGGAAAATGCAAATATGCCCCATCTCCTATGTGGAGATGGGGGACTATGTTATTATATATACTGTCATAGTTAGTTTTGTGAAACAGGTTTTTCTTCTTTCTTTTTTAATACAAGGAATTAGCCCTAGAGGTGGGGTAAGGGAGGATATATTTGAAAATAAAGGTGATACAAAAACAAAAGATAGTGATAAAAAATTTTAAGGAAAAGTAATCATGGAATAATAGAGTTTTAGATTAGAAAAATGTTTAAGACATTTAGTCTAGTGCCATGGTTATATAGATGAAGAAACTGAGGCCCAGAGACGTCTCAGCTCAAAGGCTTGGTACCAGTAATATCTTGCATTTACAACGTATTTTGACTTTTTCACATTTTTTACATCCATCATCGCAATTTATCCTCACAAAATTCTAATAAAATATGCTTTATTATTCCTTTTTTCCATATGAGGAAAGTAGGACCACAAACAGTGCAAGATAGTAACAAAGCCAGGACAAAGTCCTAATTCCATTTCCCTTGATAACCAACACTTTGTAGATGCCAGAGATTATTTATAATCCTGATAGTATGGATGGGGAAGTTGAGCCCCCATTGGAAATGGGGCTCAGGACTTCTACCATCCATTCCTAACTAACCCTTCTCTAACTAATAAGGGATCCTTTAAATGGGAAAGATCTTGTCCTGGAAGGAAGAACACCAGATTAAGCACCAGAAAACCCAGGTTCTGATCTAATTTAGGGGGTGATTTGCCACTACTAGGAGTATTTGAACAGAAGTTATATGATGGGGACAGCAAGGTGGCACAGTGAATAGAATACTGGTCTCAGAGACAGGAGGACCCAAGTTCAAATCTGGCCTCAGACACTTGACACACTTACTAGCTGTGTGACCTTGGGCAAGTCACTTAACCCCAATTTCCTTGCCTTCTCCCCTCCAAAAAAAAGAAGTTGTGTGATTTGTTGGGAATATTGTAGTGGGGGTTCATGTTTCATTTCAGATGACCTATGAGTTTGAAGATTTTGTGATTCTGCGATTCTATTCTGATGTCTACTAAACCTTTTGGGCCTCAATTCCTTCATCATTAAGATGGGAGAGATAATGCCTTCTCTGTCTATCACACAGGGTTGTTAGGATCAAATTAGATAATGAGTATAAAATGTTTGGAAACTCTTGAAATGACAAGGTATTATTCATTCACTTTTTTAATATTTGAGGGTTTTTTTAATTAACAAACATCAAGTCTAGGTTAGTCATATCTATTCCCTATTATATCTATAATCTTCTCTCTGCCTTTCCAGAGCTGCCATGACCTTGTTGCTCACAAGAGCACAGTGTTCTTTAGGGATTATGGGAGAACCACCTGGCAGGGATCAAAGCTGACATGGAAACCCACTCTTGGGTCCCACAGGCATCAGGTGACAGTGTGTGGATAGCCCTACTGATCACCTATGAATGGTGTCAGGTGTATAAGCCTGCAATGAGGAGCTGGGCCCTCCTTACTCTGTAGGCTCAAAGCCTCTGAAAATTCAGGTTCCTTCCAGGATGGCCATTAGCCAGAAGGCCCTGGTCCAGAGCACTACCCACCTCCAGCAGAAAGTCTTTCCTGCCTTCCTTCCTTCTCCTCCCCTCACCCATTAGAACTACTGCTTTCTATGTGAGAATCCCTTCCACTTACCACATACACACATATGTGTATGTGTATGTGTATATATATATATATATATATATATATATATATATATATATATATAAAATCTTCTATGTACATATGTTTGCATCTTGTCTCCTTCATTAAAATGTGAGGGAAGGGCCATGTTTTTTTCCCTTATCTGTAACCTCAATGCTCAGTACAATGGCTGGCACAACATAAAGACTAAAAAATGCTTGTTGATGGACTGACTGTTGGAATTGCTCTAGGCATAGGGAATCCCGGACCCTTTCTGGAGTCTCGAGTGCACCCAGGGACGTTCAGCAATGCTGAGCTGGGAAAAAGGCCAACTCTCTGCCTGACCTGAAAAATTCTACTAGATCACTCCCTCTGTGAAACTTTCTTAGGCTAAGCAGAACTGATTTCCATTCATTACTGCCTCTTTTTTGATGAGCACCCCAGCTACTCCCCACTGTCCTCATCAGGCATATATTTACATAAATTAACACATATTTCCACTTGCCTTTTTTCTGGGGTACCATCGTTTAGGTGTCTATTATCTGTAAGTGACACTTCAAATTCCTCCAAGGCAGGTATGGGGCCATGGGGCCATCTTCTTAACTTGTAACTTTGCCATAACTTCATGCATTGTACACAGTGATTGCCTTTTACATCTACATCTTCACGTTTCTCCCACATTTCCTATTTGGAGCCAATCAAATCCAGTCTGACCTCACCACCTCCTCCTTCTCCCTTCCAATAATAATAATGATAATGATGATGATTATAATCATCACAATAAACATTTATATAGCACATTAAAGTCTGCAAAGCACTTTCCAAGCATTATCTCCTTTTATCTCACAACAACCCTGGGAAGCTGGTGCTATTATTATCATCCTCACTTTATAAACACAGAAACTGAGGCACAGAGCAGTTAGATTACTTGCCCAGGATCACACATGTAGTAAATGTCTAAGGCTGGATTTGAACTCAGGTCTTCTCCAAATCCAGCACAATATCCACTGAGCCCCCTAGAGCTGCCTCCAGCTACCAAATTTTCTCTTCTCCAGGTTAAAACTCCATTTCTTCACCTGATACTCAAATGTTGGTTGAAATAAATAGAATTAAATAAAGTGAGCCAGACCCACTCTCAGAACCACTTCATTCTCCCAAACACATGTCACTGTTCTGACATTCTAATTGGACTGTTCCCTTAGCAGGTGCTTTCCATTTCTTATCTTCTGTATGGTCCCAGCTCTTAAGTGGAGCTAGAAAGGGCAAATGAGTGGGGAGAGAAGAGAGGAAACTATGTAGCTATAGATAGATATAAAGGGAGAGCAGAGGAGAGAAGAGAAGAATGGAGAAGAAAGCAAGGAGGGAGGGAAGAATGACAGGAATGATGGGAAGAAGAAGAGAAGGACGAGAAATTGTGGAGGAAAGCAGGAAGCAGGACATAGCTGATCAGTAATACTCACGTGTTATGAAGTACACACCAACCACAGTGGGGGTCTCCTGAGCCAAGGCACTCACTGCAACTTCGATACTGACTACAGGACTCAACAGGAACTCTGGTGAGCTACAAGGACAAGAAACAAGTGGTTAATAGTCTTTCAAGAGACTCAGTGGTTCATTCTATGAAATATTTGGCACAACATGAGGCTTTAAGCATAAAACAAATTAGACCTTTTGATTCTTAGTTTGCTTTTCCAAAAGACCGAGCTAAGAACCCTTGCATTCCCCGTGTTCTAAGGATTTTGTATGAGAACTGCTTTTTAAACCTTTTAGCAATATAGAAATACGAACTGCTATTACTATTACTAGTAGGAGTAGAAGTATTCTCTGCTGTGAGCTCTTTGAGAACAGAAACTGTATTCTGTTCCCTGCCTTTTTAAAATCCCTAGCATTTAGTTCCTGGGCACATAGCAGGAACTTAGCAAATGTTGATTAACTATGGGTTGTTTTTAGGCTTGGAAGGGACCTTGAAGAACTGTACAATCTAGTTTCCTTCCTTGTTCAGATCAGAAGATCTCAGATCATCTTGTCTTTTTTAACTATTTTTTTTTCAATGAACATACTTACATTTTCTCTTCCTCTCACCTCTCCTCCAAGAAGAAAAAGAGGAAAACAAAACTCTTGTAACAAATATGCACAACCTTAAAATCCCGATGCTTCACACAAAGCATGAATTCTCTCTAGGGCAATAACTCGAGTAGGGTCAACAAAGGTGGGAAATTTCTGGCATGCTAACAGCGCTGCCAAATCAGTGAGCATGAAAGGTCCCTTGGTCAACTGGCTTTTCTCCTCTTGAAGCTCTCTGAGGATTTTTTAAAATTCCATTTGACTTATTCACATAAACATACACACATATATGTTTATTATGTGTTTATCTATATACATGCATTTACATACAGATTATTTTCTACATACTATTTAAGTATTTCTCCATTTATTTCTATTTATTTCTATTTATATATGTATAGCATTTCCCCCACTTCCAAACCAAAAGTATACCCACCAACAATTCAATTTGTGACTTTCAGTTCTTAGATAGAATGAACTTGAATTTTCCTGTTCCGCCCTTTCTTTTCCAGAGTCCACTTTACTCTCCCAGTTAATTCCCCTTCTGGTGTCTTTCACCTGTGCTGGGCTTTCTGCTGTCCTAGAGAGACTCTTTACATTTAAGGTCATGGTTCTTTGTTCATCCTTTCTGCTTTTTTTTTCATCTTAAAAGGTAATTTGGAGTTTATACCATTTGTTTTGTTTTTTTTAACACATCCCTTTCCCTCCTCTACCCAGCAAGTCATTCCTTGTGACAAGGAGTAAAAGAGAAAGGGGGTGGGGGAGAAAGTTTAGGAAGATCAGTGAAGTTGTGAATCATATCAAAGAAGAGGGAGGTTCTGTTTTTATTTTAATAAGGGGCCATAAACTCATTCTTAGTAGCCTTAGCTCACTCACTTTTTTTAGGGTACTGGTTCTAAGAGTCCTCTCTTGGAGATCAGTCTTTCCTGTCTTTCCTGGACATTTCCTTGGGTTAGTAGGGACTGACTCCTCAATGGACAATTTGATACTATCTTTCACCAGGATCTTGTTAAGTCAAATGTCCTACTGAGTTTCTCTGTTTGAACTTCACTCTCCAATTTCTTACATTCTGCTAAAGATTACAGGGAGGCAGATTTCAGCTTGACCTAATAAGAAACTGCTTCAAAACTAGAACTGTCCAAAACTGGAGAAAGCTACCTCAGCAGAAAGCGAGTGTCCACTCACTGGAGGTGGGAAACAAATGCAGGAGGGCTATTTCCAGGGGATGCTGTGGAGAAGATGAGAACCGTAACTAGTGATTTCTGTAGCCGGGGTTAGCAGCCGTGGCTGGGGAATTGGGAAGGGGCAAGCTCACCTTGGAAGTGGGGGTGTGTGTGAAGAGGAAGTGTGTTCCCAAGCCAGTGGTGTCAGGATGAATCTTCTACCACTCCCATGACGGACATAGGATGGGCATGAGCAGGGGAGGAAGTGCCCCCAGATGGTTCTATTATCAGTCAAACTCTCACCGTGGTTGCCCCTCCATAGTTATAGCTTGACTTAGGATTCACGATTTGTGATAGGGGTCAGGGTTTTAAGACTTTGGATTCCCAGGAACCCTGACCTGTGACACTGACATGCCAGAGCAAACAGGGTAGGGCTCAGAAGGTGTTGTCGATTCGATTCAATTAAACAAAGATTTATCTATGATTCGGCTATTGTTAACCTCATGACACAGAGTCATCATTGATCAACCTCTTGACATGGTTTGTGTCTGAGACCTTGAACAGCATAGGGCACAGCCCAGTGGCCAGGACTTACCTTGGGGATGCATACAACACAGGGTAACAAAAACACAGACAGGCAGGGAAAATCAGACAGGTAACAAGACTCTCCAAAGCTGTTCTGCTTTGCCCCAAAGAGGTCTCATCTGTCTTTCTCAATCTCTCTCCCTCCAAAACATACAGCTCTATTACCACAGCATAATGAGTCAGGTTAAATACAAACCCAGAAGCCCCAGCTCTCTCCCTCCTTTTGTCTGGTCTCATGGAAAGGCTGCCCTGACTTTAGAATCAGAGGATCAAGATTCAAACTGCTCTGTTACCAGCGTGACGTTGGGCAGCTCACAAACTCTCTCGTCCTGTTTCTGCATCTATAAAATGACAAGGGCACCTCGGTTGTTCCTATGATCTGTGATCCCATGATCTAGGGCTTAAAAACAACTTCAGAATGGAAAAGAAGCTGGTGTCACTGTTGGGGCGATTGGCAATAGCTGTTGCCTCCCTGCCCTGGCCCCATTGTGCTCATGGTAGATATTAGACTAGACAATCTTTGAGCTGCCTACCTTCCAGCTCTAGGATTCAAGGGTAATTTTTTTTAGCATTTTCATCTATGAATCTGTCCTTATCTCTAGACACTTTTTGATACTTGTCTTTGTTTTTCATTATCCTCTATTAGGTCTCTTTTAAAAAAAAGTTGGTGAGTTGTTTCAGTCATGTCTGACTCTTTATGACCCCACTTGGGGTTTTCTTGGTAGAGATACTGGAATGGTTTACCATTTCCTTCTCCAGCTCAGTTTACAGATGTTCAAACTGGGACAAACAGGGTTAAGTGACTTTTCCAGGGTCACACAGCTAGTAAATGTCTGAGGTCAGATTTGAACTCAAGTTCTCCAGACTCTAGGCCCAGTATTCTATCCACATTGCCACCCAGATGCCCCTTTTAAGAAGGAATTCCTTTCCATTTTTTTATACCTTTGTTTTTCAGAACCTTTTTCCTACCAATCTTTCATCACAGGTAGCCGAACTATTGTCCTCTTTTGCCTTCTTAATATTAGAACTTGAAAAGCAATGAGTCTAAAATAATTCTCTCTTGGTCAGCTCTACCATTTCCTTCCACCACGGGCAGATACATACCCAAGCTGTCTTCTGACCATGTCACTTCATCGCTGCTCCACAGTATAGGACAGTTAGAACCACAAGTTGATCGATAATGATTGCTCTCCTTTTGTCACCCAACAACTGAATTTTGGAGCAGAAACGGGTCTCATAGATCGTCTAGTCTAGGCCAACCCCTGAGCTGGGGAGGTTAAGGGACTTGCCCAGGTCACAGAGTCTATTAGAACTAGGACCAGCATTAAGGTCTCTTAAATCTAACAAACTTTCTTTTCTAACAACAATTTCCAAATCCCTAAATCCTTCACTTTTTTCTCTTTTATTTTACTCTTAGTGTTGCTTTTTGCACCTGTTTTCTCTCCAAAACATGCACTGAGAATTCTCCCCAGTCTATCCTCCATTTTCCTGCTCCTTCTTGCCATCACTGCACAGTGTTGAGCTGGCTCTGCCTCTGTCCCCTCCTGGTGCACTGTTTGATACTTGAAATATTCCCTTCCCTTTTCCTCGTGTTACTGCCCCTTCTCAGCAGGTGCCATGATGGAGCTCAGGCTGTGTACCTCTAGTCAATTTTTTTTCTTTGTAATTTCAATATGCATCTTAAGATTGAAAGCATGGTATAGTGAAATGGGCTCTGGATTCAGTATGGTAGATTGGACACAATGATGGATTTGGGTTCAGACAAGGGCTCTTGCCCTTTATTGTCTTTGTGACCCTGGACAAGGAGTTCCATCTCTCTGGGCCTCAGTTTCCTAATTTGTAAAAATGATTAAGTAGGATTAGATGTCCTTGAGGATCCCTTTTAACACTACAGGCAGCTATGTAGTATAGTGGATAAAGCACTGAGCTTGGAGTCAGGAAGATGAGTTCAAACCCAGCCTCAGACTCTTACTACCTGGATGATCCTGGGTCACTTAACCTGTTTGCCTCAGTTTCTGCAACTATAAAACTGGAATAAATATAGCACCTGCCTTCTAAGGTTGCTATAAGGATCAAATGAGATAATATTTGAAAAGCACTTAGCATAGTTCCTGACACACATTAAGCACTTCAGAAAGGCTTGTTTCCTGCCTTCCTATGATCCTATGGCCTTGGATAAGTTATTTAATCTCTCCAGGCCTCAGTGCTTCATCTGTCAAATGATGGGGTTATACTAGCTGACCAATTATAAAGTTCTTTTTAAAAAAATAGTATTTTTTTCCAATTACACGTAAAGACAATTTTTAACATCCATTTAAAAAAAAGTTTGAGTTCCATATTTTCTCCTTCCCTCCCTCCTTTCCCCCTCAAAAGCAATTTGACATAGGTTATTTATGTGCAATCATGTAAAACATATTTCCATATTAGTCATGTTGTGAAAGAAGAAACAGACCAAAAGGAAACAGTCACAAAAAAATGAAAATAGTATGCTTCGTAAATCTAAAGTTCTTCTCAATTTAAATCCTCTGATTCTATGAAATTAAAAGACCTGGGTTAAAAGACTCTGAGCTCTACCACTTAATAGTTTTATAACCTTGGGCAAGATACTTAATTCTCTGGGCCTCAGTTTCATGGTCCTTGAGATGGAGGTAATAGCCCTTATAATGCCTGCCTCACAAGGCTGTTGTGAGGAGACAACTTTGTAAACTATAAAGCCTCATGATGCAGAGGCATCATTGATCAACCCTTGGATGTGGTTGGGGGTTGAGACCTTCGGGGAGAGCTATTTTGAACAGGGGGGTGAGCCCAGCATACTGACTTTGGGGGCCGACCTAGACACCCCTAGTCACCTCCATTGCTTCTCTCACTCACTGAACGTGAAGATGCTGGTCATCTTAATGTTACAGCGGGGGCATCAGGCTAGGAATCGGGTGATCTAGGTTCTAATCCTGGCTTTGCAATGTATTCACTATGATACTCTGAAAACTCAGTTTCTTCCCCTGTAAAAAAATAGAGTTGGTAGATGAGAGGATCTATAAGCTTACTTTCAGCTTTTATTCTTCATACAATGGAGAAACTCACTTTGTCCCCAACACTTTTGTAAGGTCTTGAAGAAAAATGGTGTGTTGTCCCATGAAAGCCCCCTTTGTTTTCTTTTATATTTAATACTAGTGGATGACACTCTATATAGCAGGTGTTCCATCTTTTCTTTTCCCTCCTCTTTTCTGGAAGGGAGGAAATGACTGAATCTCACCTGGACCTTTCTGAGGCTTTAGCCTTGCCTGTTTCCACCCTGCCTCTTTTCTTGCATCTGGGGTTATTGAGAATTTACTCACTGGCATTCTGAGAATTGTAGTTCAAAGTTCTGAGGGTGATCTGTACTTCTGTTGTCTTCAAACTGGAAGGAAGCCTTTCCATATAGCTAGCTCTTTACAGAGTAGCCCTCACTGGGGCTAGGGATTTTCCCTGAAAAATGTTCCTAGACTGGCCTTATCTTTGCTGTTTGTAACAATATTTTCAGTCTATGAACTTTGTCCAGGGGACATTTCTCTGTGCCTCTCAGAGGACTTAGCCCCCATTTGGTGAGATATCTCTATCCACCATCCATTATCCCTATTTTACACGACTGCACATAAATAACCTATGTCAAATTGCTTTTGAGGAGGAAAGGAGGGAAGGAAGGAGACATATCATTCAATCAATCAATAAAAATTTATTAAGGACCTACTATGTGGCAAGCACTGTTTCTCTGGCCTATAGAACATATACTCAGTATAGTCAATACATGTTTTTGCCAAGAAACATCATTCTTATAAGTGAAACCCAAAATGTATTTTCAAACATGAACCTCAATTGCTGTGCTGAGTCATTGCTTCCACTCATTGATTCCAGAAGCCTGTGGCATAACTGCTTCCCCTAAGATGAAGGACTGGGAACCAGTTTCCAGTTACTGTCGCCTACCTGGATTTCTTCAGGTATTTTTGAATGGTCAAAGGAGTTTTGCAATTCACATATCATGTCCTTATTGAATTCTCTTTTCTTTTTCTCCAATATATACTTTTTATCATCTCCCAACTCTCTTACTCTTATCTCTTTTTGGAGGAGGAAGGCAAAGCAATTGGGGTTAAGTAACTTGCCCAAGGTCACACAGCTAAGTGTGTCAAGTGTCTGAGGCTGGATTTTAACTTAGTTCCTCCTGACTCCAGGGCAGGTGTTCTATTCACTGTGCCACCTAGCTGCCCCTAGTCTTACCTTTAAGAATGCCATGTCATGCCATGCCATTTCTCTTTCTCTTTGTGTCATATATACACATATGCATATATGTGTGTATAGGTATATATGTATGTATATATACACACACTATAACTAAATAGTCCTTATGAGTACTAACTTCCATAAAAGTTTTTATTCTTTTAATTAAAAGGAATAGATTTTTCTCTCCATCTCAACCCTAACCCTCCTCCTACCCCAGTACATTAGTGGGGAAAATGGAAAAACAAATTCCTTGTAACAAATATGTATGGTCCAGGAAAACAAATTCCCTCATTGATTGTGTTCAAAAACATATATTTCATTCTGTACTCTGAATCTATCACCTCTCCCTCAGGAGGTGGATAGTGTGCTAAATCATCAGTCCTCTGGAATTATTGATGGTCATTAAGTTAATCATAGTTCTTACAGCTTTCAAATTTATTCTTCTTTATGGTATCATAAATGGAAATAGTTTTCAATTACCGCAATCATATTTTCACAATGTTAGTCCCTAATGCCTGTATTTATCTAGTCACCAAGGAATAATACCCTAACTGATCAAATAACTTGATCAATTCCAACAATGGAAATTAGGAACTATAATATTAGTATCAGTCACAGTTATGGACAGATTGTGTCTATTATAAAAGAGCTGTATGTTTTAAAGATATAGATCAAATAAGATGTTTATAGTACTGTTAAAAATAAATGCTTGAGGAAGTCCAGCAGTCAAGTTTTCAGAACTTCCAATATTAGGAACACCTAGAGAAAGCAGACAGTCCCTTGTGCCACTGTCAGAGCGCAGTGTGGGAAAGTACAGGTTTAGAAAGTATTCTTGGGGAGGCTAGGTAGCACAATGAATAGAGCACAGTCCTGGAGTCAGGAGGACCTGAGTTCAAATCTGGCCCCAGACACTTAACACTTATTAGCCATGTGATCTTGTACAAGTCACTTAACCCCAAATTGCCCTGCCTTTCCCCCTCCAAAAAAGCAACAACAACAAAAAAGTATTCTCATTGGAAAGTAGAGCCAAGATGGCATATTGGAATCAGCAGCCCTTCAAACTCTCCTGACATTCCCATGTGAACAACTTTAGGATAATGCCTCACATTGGATTTTGGAGTGTTAGAGCCAACAAAATGTCAAAGGGAGACATTTTTACAGCCTGAGACAATTCAGAAGGTCGGCATGAGAGGTCTGTGACAGCTGCGTGGGGGCTGACCCACAGTGCACATGGTGGCAACACCAATGGTGAACCCTGAAGATAGCCATGACAGAAATAACAGTAGTGATAGTAGTAACAGCAGCAGCAGCTTTGGGAGCTCTTAGCCCAGAGATAGGAAGGGAAAACTTGAAGACTCTCAGACCTAGCTATGAAAACAGCAGCACAAAAAGCTCTGAAGCTTGGGACAGTACCTTCTCACCCTGAGGAGAACAGGGGCCAACTTAAGTGTAAAGTTCAAAGTCAAGAAATAACAACAACAACAGAAAAATAATTTGACAATAAAGAGCTACTATTGTAGCAAGGAAGACCAAGACACAAACTCAGAAGAAGACAACAATGTAAAAACTCTTACATCCAAAGCCTTAAAGAAAAATGCTAATTGGACAAAAAGTCAAGAAGAATTCCTGAAAGAATTAAAGAGATGAGTAGTAGACATAAAAATGGGAAAGGAAATGAGAGTGATACAAGAAAATTATGAAAAAAGAATTAATAGCTTGATAAAAGAGGCACAAAAATATTAGGGAAAATGCCTTTAAAAACAGAATTATCTTGATGGTTAAAAGAGGCACAAAAATTCACTGAAGAAAAAAACTCCTTAAAAAGTGAAATTAGACAAAAGGAAAAAGAGCTACAAAAGCTCACTGGAGAAAATAATTCCCTAATAATTAGACTGGGAAGATAATGACTCTGAGACATCAAGAAACAATAAAACAGAATTGAAAGAATAGAGAAGAAAATGTGAAATATTTCATAGGAAAAACAACTGACCTAGAAAATAAATTGAAGAGAGATAATTTAGGAATTATTGGACTACCAGAAAGCCATGATCAAAAATGAGCCTAGATATCATATTTCAAGAAATTATCCAGGGAAAGCTGTGCTCATATCTTAGACTCAGAGTGTAAAATAGAATTGAAAGAATCCACTGATCATCTCCTAAAAGAAATTCCAAAGCAAAAACTCCCAGGAAAAATTATAGCCCAATTCCAGAGCTCCCACGTCAAGGAGAAAATATTGCAAGCAGCTGGAAAGAAACAATCCAAATATTGTAAAGCCACAGTCAGGACCACACAAGATTCAGCAGCTTCCATGTTATGGAGCAGAGGGCTTAGAATACGATATTCTGGAAGGCAGAGGAGCTAGGATTATAACTAAGAATGAATCACCTACTCATCAATACTGAGTATAATCCTTCAGGGGAAAAATTGATATTTAATGAAATAGAAGACTTTTAAGCATGAGCAATAATGCAAGAAATTATGTTTAAAATGAAACAAAACAATAAATTTAGCAAAATCATGCTGGATGAGCCTCGATTTGTAACCTACTGGGTAGTACTGCAGAAGAAGGGGTGTACTCCTCTCCACTTCCTCCTTCCTTCCGGAAGAGGAGGAGATCATCAAGGGGTGAGGGTTCATCTATTTTTATCCTATCCCTTTTCCTTCCTTAATTAAAAATCTGGAGATATAATTAGCCACACTCTGTTACAACAGCTCGCTCACATTTAGCCTGGGTGCAACATATAGTGGTCCTAAGATCCACATGATCTCATTCTCTGCAGTTTCTGGAGGCTCGGATGAGATAAAATTCTTAGTATAATCACAATAGTTGAGAACCTCAGGGAGAAAAATCGCCAACATTCAGAGAGAGGTTTTATTCTTTGTCCTAAATTAAAGTTTTGGGTATCTCTACATATCCCCTGGCCTCTTAATGTTGGAGGCAAAATTGGGATTCAGGAAAAATATGTGAGCAGGGTCTGTTACTGGATAATCCGAAGGAGGGGGAGTTAGAGAATGAGCTGATTCTTTTATGAACATCTCCTAAACCTTGAGGAGGTTGGTAAAACCGATAGCTTCAGTCTTCTGTTCTGAGATGGTTGCAGGGCCCAATGGTCCACCTTGATCTTTTTTCCTTCTCTGCTACAGTCATTGCTCAACTGTCCTTTTCAGATTCTTTTCACCTGTTGCCCCTGTGATTCTTTTGATACCTGCTATCTCATTAAATCCAGGGTGAGGCAGAAGAATCCTCAATAGCTGGTCCCTCTGTTCTTATGGTCCTTGCTCCTTTCTCTCAGTCCACTATCTCAGAGGCTATGTATATGTCTTTTAAAACTCCTGGGCAAGGCACAAGTACCCTCTTATGGCTCAAAGACCAAGTTCCAATTGCTTTCATCGCTATGAGAGAATGCATGTCCCTATGAACTACAAATCCCAGAATGCCACTCAGTTCTCAAAACTGTATTTCCTGTATATGAAACTGTCAACTTTTACCATCCTCAACTTGCTCATCAAAGAAAATCTCTATTAAATTGAACAGAGTAAACGAACCAACACTGCTTTGCTTCTCTGCATCACCTTCTGAACCTCCTTTCTCTTTTCTTCTATGAATTTTTTAAGGTTTTTCTTTCTTTTTTCTTTCTGGTATTACTATTACTACTTACCAAATCATTTCCCTGGCCCTTTAGAAATAAGCCTTCCCTAGCAATGAGCTAAGCACAGTCAAGAAAAACAAGCCTGCACATTGGTTATGTCTATAAATGCGGTCTCATTCTGTACCTCCAGTCCATTATCTCTCTTTCGGAAGGTTGTAAGCAAGGAAAAAGGCTTTTCTTCATCTTGCCTCATTAAATATCCTTCCCACCCTCCTCCTCTACTGTGTTCTGTGATTCCTCTTAGATTTATCAAATAATTTTCTCTTTTCCATTCCCTAATGATGCAGTGTTGCCCCTTGTGTATTATTCCATCTGCTGTTCTCACAAGCCTTTGTATTAGGATCCCTGTATATATCATGTGATTAGTGCTCAGTAATGCCAATGGCCTCCAGTGCCAAATGCTCTTTACCTCTCCGAAGTCATGTATAACCATTGATACTTCCTAACATATTGGCCTTTTCATATTTCTTCTCACAGGGTATTGAGATAGTAGGCGAAAGTTGGAGCCTACGGGCAGCCTTCACTGTTCTTAGAGCCCACTCCCAAGTCCATCAGACCCAGGACTACCCTTCAGCAGCTTCATCAGTTTGCTTATTTCTGGAGCCATGTCGCTTGTTTCTAAATCATTCATTTCCCCTTCCCCTCCCCCTCCTTTGATTGGGGCCCTCCTGCTCTCCCACCATTCTAGCCCTTTCTTCTGCATCATTCTCGGTTTCCAAAGTCATTCCTCCAAAAATCTCATTATCTTTTCCTTCTCATGGGTTACCGATTTCAGTATTTTATCACCCAGATGGTCAGAAATTTCTTCCTTATGTCCAGTCCAATACTTTTCAGAGTTAATGGAAGCCTGTTCCCTTGTTTCATCCTACATTAGAGTGAATAACAATTGTTCAGCACTTCCCTTATTAAAAAATAAAACAAATGTCTACAGAGGCAGCTAGGTGGCTCACTGGATAGAGTGCTGGGTCTGGAATCAGGAAGACTTGAGTTCAAATCTAGCCTCAGTCACTTCCTAGATGTGTGACCCTGGACAAGTCACTTTACTTCCATTTGCCTTAGTTTACTCCATTGTAAAATGGGTATAAGAACAGCACCTACCTCCCAGGGTTGTTGTGAAGATCAAATGAGATAATATTTGTGAAGCGCTTAGTGCCTGGCACCCATTCCCCTCCAAGAGGCAGTAGAAAGAACACTGGGACTGGAGTCAGGGAATCTGGGTTTGAATCTTGGTTCTATGGCTCACTCCCTCTGTGACCTTCAGCAAATCACTTCACTTCTATGGGACTCTGTCAAATGGCAGAGTTTAACTTCATGTCACGTTCCCTTCCACCTCTAAAGCCCATGGCTAAGCTAACCAGTCTCAATTCCTTTTCATTTCCAGAGGCCATGCCTCATCTACCAATCACTTTAATTTAAGGGTTCCTAACTTTTCTCAGGGCATGGATCCCCTTGGTGAAACCTGTGAATGTTGGTTTTTTTTCCCAGAATAATGTTTTTTTTCAAAATGCATAACATAAAATACACAAGATTGCAAAGGAAACGGAGTATGAGGAAAGGGGTGCATGTATGACATGCCTACTGTACTCCAAGCACTGGGCCAAGCACTTTACAAATATCATCTCATCTGATCCTCATAACAACCCGAAGGGGTAGGTGCTGTTATTATCTGATTTTATAGTTTGGGAAACTGAGGCAAACAGACGTTATGACTTGCCCAGGGTCATCAAAGTTTGGATTCAGTCAAAGGGCTGAACTAGAGGACCACATTGGCCTCCAGGTCACAGGTTCCCCACTCCTGGGAAAAGATCTGAGAACACCATCAGTATTTGAGAGTCAACTTGCTATTCATGAGCACTAAGGAGACTTGAAATGAAGGGGCTTGAAACTAGGCCCAGTGAAATCTCGTGCTCTGCTTAGCAGGCTAGGCATCCCCCTGAGCTAGCCTGTTCCTCCCCAGAGCTGACTTTCACATGCCCCAACCATTCCAGAGAGCTCCTTCTCCTCCTATCTCTCTCTCTCGCCCCATCCCTAATCCTGTGAAGCATGAGAACTTTGCCTGCTGCTTTAAGTAGCTTTTTGTAAACAGTGGGCTCAGAAAATCCTTTCATGCCACTGTAGACCGATCTTTTCTAAGGGACTTCCATCTAAGCCCCTCCTTGCTTCATTGCTGACAGCCTGTGAGGACCACTGGGTGGCACCAGAAACTTTCTAACCCCCTTCCCTATATCACCGGGGAAATGAAGTCACCATCTTCAAATATCTACGCCTTGATTCTATCCCTAGATCCTAGAATAAATGAAGTTGCCCATCCCCATCCCCCATCTCCTATTTCTCATGACCCTGTTCCAGGAGCCACTAGGGATGCAGAGCCACAGGATTAATTAAAGTCACCCCCACACTCATTGAATTCTTAAGCCAGAGTGCCAGGCCTGCTAATTAGTCAAGTGAGGGAATTCAGAACAGAGGAAGAGCCAGGGTATCAATTTATAAAACAACTCAGATGGTATCATGGCCAGAACCTGGCCTCAGTTTAAGTCCAGAGGGCCCTCCAGCTACTGCTAATCATTAATTCTCCAAACACAGGAGCCTAGGACTTAGAGCTTAAGGGACTTCAGAGTTCATTTCACCCAACCCTCCATTTTACAGATGAGGAAACTGAGAACCAGAGACAGAAGACATAAGTCCAAGGTCACAGAAAGAGGAAATAGAAGAGAGGAGATTTGAACTTAAAGATTTGGTCCTTTGGCTCTAAAGTCAGTGTTCTTTCCTCTAAACCACACACTGAATGCATTTTCTATACACAGGAAGAAACTACTGCCAATATGTTCACTCAATGGTTAGCGCTGGATTCAGCCAGATTGTCATTGTTCAGTCATTTCATTCATGCTCAACTCTTTGTGACCCCATTTGGGGCTTTCTTGACAAAGATATTCTATATTTCCTTCTCCAGCTCATTTTACAAATGAGGAAACTGAGGCAACAGTTAAGGGACTTGCCCAGGGTCACACAGCTACTAAGTGTCTGAGGACAGATTTGAACTCATGAGGATGAGTCTTCCTGATGCCAGGCCTGGAGCTCTCTCCATTATGCCACCTAGTTGACTTGTATGGAATAGGCACTTACTTAATTGTTTGCTGAACTTAACTAAATGCAATATGTTGACCAAGGGGATTCTACTGGTACACCATCAGTTGGATATACATTCTGAGTCATGTTCTTAGTAGTGAGGATGGCTTTAGACTGATTACTTGCATGCACTCATATCAGGTGGAACAGGTTGTTCCTTTAAAAAATATTTGGCTGATGTTCAGGATACAGTCTGTGAGAGGCATGGAAAGGAGAGTGACCAAGCTTACACAGTAAAAAAGAGAGGAATATAGGGAGAGAGCACTGCCTTCACCCTGGCCAAGAATCCATGCTACCTGTATGCTAATCCTAGCTTAATCACTTAGCAGCAGGGCAACCTTGGTCTAGTAACTAACCTCCCTAGACTTCACTTTCCTCATTTGTAAAATGAGGCAGCCTGCTGTAGTGGAAGAGAATCATAAGACCTGGGTACTGAGTTCAAGTACTAGCTCTGATATGTCGCAACCAATCAGGTGCAGTTTTCTCATCTGCAACATGATAAAAGATGCCAAATGCTTGCACTATCTACCTGACAGATTCATGTGCAGCAAAGTGCTTCACTAACTTTAAAGATCTATAGAGATGTGAAGTGTTATTTAAGGTCCTGGTATTTTGTAATTCAAATAACTGAACCTGGGATATTCAATGTGTCAACAGTGGAAGGTGACTCTGATGTCATATGACCTGAGTTCAAATCCTGCTTCTGATTCTTATTACCTTTGTGACCTTGGACAAGTCATTAAACTTCCCAGGGCCTCCGTTTACTTGTAGGCAGAATTGGGGATTGACTTGGATGGTTCCTGAATTTCTATTCAGACCTAGGTCTATGGTTTTATGAACATCCTGAACTATAACTAACCAAGGATATTAACTAAGAAGGTATTTAGGCGTGGGGATTTGAAGTCACGGGCTCCATATATCCCAGACTCCAATCCTATTTTTCTAAAGTTTCAGAAATACTTCTCTCTGAGGGTTGCAATAAAGTCCTGCCGTATCTGTGGCTGACAGCATCTCCAAAGATGCCTGCTGGTCTGCTGATTGCATTCAGTAGAGTTTTATAGATATAGTGCACAATATGTATTGTATGTGTGTGTGTGTGTGTCTAATTTGTTTAAGCATTTGACATTCTGGTCGAAATGTGAATTATTACTCCATCTCTGCTCTTATAATTGGATGCTAATGCTACGGTAGATGCATAGAATCTGATGATGGGAGTTAATTTAAATGTCCAAAAGGCTTCTTAAGTATCCAATTTCCCTCAAAATTGTCAAGATGAAAATTTTTAAAAGGAAGAAGATCCTTCAAGAAATTCCAAGAAGCTGGTGGGAACACTGCCAAGCTGGGTGGCAACTGTGATGGGCTTCTTCTCCCCATCAAGCACCCTCTCCCATCCCCAAAAACAGAAAAAAAAATATACCCTCAACATCTCTATCCTCATCCTCCTCACATAATTTTAGCTGGAAATAGTAGGGGACTGGAGCACAGGGCCCACAGATCCATTGCAAGGGTGTGCGTGTGTGTGTGTGTATGTGTGAGTGTGTGCATGTGTGTGTATATGTACACACGTATTTGGGAGATGCTGGGAAAAGGGTGGGGAGAGAAACTGGAGATTCCCTGGCAGGGCTGCACTAACAAATGTTTAACAACTAGCTTTCCAGGAAAAAAAAAATGTATGTACAACACACTTTTGAGTTTGTCAGCATTAACATTTTCTCCATCACTTTCTCAGTCTAAACAATCAACAAGGCAATAAATCAATCCCTGATTTATACCATTTGCTGATTTCTGAGATGTAAATATTCACACTGAAAATTTAACCAAGATGGCTCCCACATACTACTATTCCCTTGCAAATTCTGTCATGAAATAAGCCCGCACAACTTCAATGGGCAGGCTGTCCTGCTAGACTTCTCCAGAGCATACAGATTTCAAGCTTGATCCTAGCTGGCTACAAACCTCAAAATCCAGCGAATGGCTTGTAGCCAAGTGAGAGCCGGGCAGAGGCCCTTGCTGCTGGGCAGTGGGCTTGGAACGGGTTCATCCTCAGCTCTTAGATTCACGGGCTGGCAGCTGTTCCATCAGGTTCTCATACTTATTTCAGGTCACACTAGGCAGCCAAAAGACATTCATTTTAGAGACTATTTCCTAGAAGTAGGGAGTACCTTTGATTGAATGGTGGGCAAATAGCCTCAGAAAAGGCCCAGAACATTTGAAGCGAGGGCAACAGAGTCAGAAATCACCCAAGCATGCTTGCGATTTGCAGTGGAGTCCCTGGTGTGGTTGTAGGTGTGGGATATCAGGGAAGAGATGATTTAAAAGTGGGGGGAAGGAGGCAGTTTAGCTAGGTTGGTTGGTTGGTTTTGTCCAGGCACCAAAGTTTTAAGCTTCCCTACAACGGGTTTAGATGGAGCCATTCATCAGGAAATTATACACATGTACTTTGGTTTACAATTAAAACATAACTCTTTCCGTGTCCCTGCTGGAAATGATCTCTCCATTCCATACATAGAACAATGGGCCTCAGGCCCTCTGGGAGATTTAGCCCCTAGAAAAATACATAGAGATGTTTTCCTAAATGAGAATGGGATTCTGCAGAGTTGGCTGCCTGGGATGGAGTATGACTGCCCCACAGGAGCCATTGTGCTGACTTCTTGGTTGCCCAAGTGTCGGGAAATGATTTCATCTGTGCGTCGGCAAGAAGGGATCATTAGGAATCTTCTACTTCTGGGGTTTCACTTTTCCCTTTGTTCTTTTCCCTGTGCTTGGTTGGGGCCATGGGGTTGATAGAACAGAGGCTGAGTCCAGGCCAAGGAGAGCCCCTTACACTCCTCTTCCTCACCTGAATCTGGGTGATTGCTTCCAGGACACCATGACATGATGGAAAAGTAGTTTGGCCCATAGTGGATGGAGCCCTGCATTTATAGTAAGCAAGACTTGGGTTCAAATCCTACCTCAGACACTTACTATTCTTGCAACCAGGGCAAGGCATTAACCTTTCCTCAGTTTCCTTATCTGTAAAATAGCAATAGCTTGCCTGCCTTTACATAGCACTTTAAGGTTTGCAAAGCACTAAGCACTTTATGAATGCCACATTTTATCTTCACAACAGCCCAGAGAGATAGGTCCTATTATTATCCTCATTTTGCTTGTTGAGGAAACTGAGACAGAGGTTAAATGGCTAGGGTCACACAGCTAGTATGTGTCTGAGGCTAGATTTGGACTCAGGTCTTCCTGACTCTGGGTCCAGTGCTCTCTCTATACACTGTGTCACTAAGCTGGGAATAGAGTGACCACCTCAGAGGCTTGCTATGAGGGTCCAAAGGGATAGTGAGAAGTAAAGAAAGCACTTTGCAAACCTTTAAATGCTAAATAAATGTTGGCTATTATTGTTAAAATGCTACTGTGAGCAATAAGGAAACGGAGCCCCCTGATGTAATGTGGTTGGGGGGGGGGGCCCAGATGTAACAAGGCTCAGGGAGTTAAAGAGACAGCCTAGAGATGCAGGGGCCCCAAGAAGAGGTCCCATCCTGACATTGAGTCTACTAAATGTTCAGGAGATCCCAACCTCTTTCTATTCCTTAGTTGGCTCATCTGAAGGAAAGGGAGACAAATGCCTCATTTCTTCTAGCAGTCTGAGCTGGTCGCAAAATATTACTAATAAAAATGGACTACAGAACACAGAACACTTTGCAAATGGAAAGCAACAGATGCTGCAGAGTGCTGCAATTTGCTGCTATTACTAAGTATAAATGCCTAATAGGAAGCCAGTTTACTCTGGGAACTCAGACAGCCAAAGAGTGAGCGTCAAAGCCGGAATTATCAACATATGTTCTTCCTCATTAGGCAAACTACAGTACAGCTCGGATGCTGGGCAAGGAGCTTTTGCTGGCTTTCTCCTGGGCCCTCAGAAATAATCCTTACCTCCCACTGCTCAGGGGAGGGCCCGGCTTGCAGATGCACTACCCATCCCTTGCTGTCACATACTTTCAAGGCAACAAAAGGTGGCCCGCTGCCTTTTCTTTCTGTTAGCCCAGTGCACAGATGGAAAAACTGAAGCTCAGAGAGATCATGCCGAGGACCCACAGCCCCACTGCAGTAAATGTGACTTAGGAATGGAAATCGGTGCTTAGCCAGCCAGGCACTATTTGTTCTGATTGTTTTCCCTGCTCCTTTCTTCTCTCTACCTTTTTTGCCTCCTGGTGATTCAGCCTCTTGGCTTTCCAGTTTCACAGTGTTCCCATGTATGATGTAAAATACACACACACACACACATATGTATGAAGGTGTGGGTCAGGGCTAGTGCTGAGTGAGAACTTTCAGCAAGGGGAAGCCGTCCACCACCACAAAAGTCAACCACGGAGTAAGCATTAGTAAGAACGACTCTGACTCTTCTGGCTGGTTTGAGCGATGCCAGCGAAGCTCATGGCCAGCTCCTCCGGGAAGCTACTCCTCACCCAGGCCAGGAAGGACTGAGACTGAGCCTCCGGTAACACACACATATCTGTCACAGGTCTTAGTATTTGCTGTTGTGGCGTCATTTTATCCTGTCTGACTTTCAGTGCCCCCATTTGGCAGAGATACTGAAGTGGTTTGCCATTTCCTTCTCTCACTCATTTTACAGATGAGGAATCTGAGGCAAACAGGGTTAAATGACTTGCCCAGGGTCACACAGCTAGTAAATGTGTGAACTCAGGTTCTCCTAGCTCCGGGTTGGTGCTCTCTCCGCTTCACTGCCTAGCTATCTTAATATTGGAAGTAATTACTTTTCACCTGATAGCCCTGCTAACATTTCTAAGATAAATGCCATCCCAAAGTAACATTACATCCGGGTTCTCTAACCTCACTCCCACAGCATAGAGAAATGAGTAAATCTCAAACGAATGAATGGGACTAAATCTGCACCTTGCCTAGTCCTTATAAATTCCAAATGCCAGGGCAGAAGTCCTTTCCTTGGGGGCGCCATTCCATCTGCCTATTCCCAAATCTGGAGTCTAATAAAATTGTACTGCCCCAAGGTTTGGGTTCTCCAGGATTTAATTCCTCCTACTTACTACAGAAGTAAAAACCCTTCCCCTAGTCTTTATGTCCATAGAATGGTCTTAACAGCTTTGCTGATTCCTGACCTCCCTGGGCTGTGTTGAATTAGGATGGATGAGATTATGCTTATAAACAACTTTTAGCTCTTTGGAAACAGGGGCCAGATGTATTGTGTCCTGCTATATTGTGTCAAGTCCCAGCACTGTATGGAGGGGACAGAAATGAGGCCTCTGAGTCCATAAAGTTTGGGAGGGAATCTGTGACCTGCCAATGATACATACTAACTGTGTGACTGTGGACAAGTAACTCAGCTTCTCAATGGCCCAAGAAACTCTCTAAGACTAGACTTTGCAAAGGAGATTCTAATTGCATTAGTGGAGGGAGTTTCTATATTAGGAGCTCCCCCACACTGATGAAACTAGAAGAAAATGTTGTGCTATGTTGTATTGTGCTGTTATTGGCAGATGCTATGAAGAAAATCTTTAGAATCATTTGGTTTTTTTAGGGGGGCAATCGGGGTTAAGTGACTTGCACAGGGTCACAGAGCCAGTGAGTGTATGAGGCCAGATTTGAACTGGGGTCCTCCTGACTCCAAGGCCAGTGTTCTATTCACTGCACCACCTAGCTGCCCCTAACCTTGTTTTTAATAGTCCTCTATAAAGAACTAGGAAAGTCAGGGAAGTTAGTCAGATTTAAGCCACACCTTTCCCTAGGTTATTTCATTCAAGAAGAGGTTGTGAAGTCCAGTAAATAGAGTAAGAAGATATAGGTTCAAGTCCCCTCGTGATACACACTGTGAGACCCTGGGTAAGTCACTCCTTATCTTAGTGATCCAGGAAACTCTAGTAAGACTTAAGGAGTTGATATGCAGTATTGGAGTTTTCCTGCACTTGTAGAATTGATGAAATCACAGGTCTGAACAACAGGATAAAAAAAAAAACAACATCCAACCCATCTGTGGTGCCTCCAGTATCCAAACAATCCTATGAACTTTTGGGCCTCCTTCTTATTGGTAGGGGTAGGAAAATCCTGAATCTTTTGTCGGGCTTGAGGAAGAATCTCCCTTAGCCCCTTGTTCCATTGTATACCCAAAAATTTCACATTTTGAGCTGGTCCTTGAACCTTTGCAGGGTTAATTTCCCACCCTTTACTTTTCATATGCTCAATTAGAAGGGTCAAACTCCTTTCCACTACTTTCGCATCTTTTCCCTGTATCATGATATCATCAATGTAGTGGGTAAGCTGTACACTAGGTAGCTTTAATTCATCCAACTGTTCAGCCACAATCCTGTGACAAATAGTGGGGCTATGTATGTACCCTTGTGGCAAGCGGGTGAAAGTATATTGTCTACCCTGCCAAGTGAAAGCGAAGTGGTCCCATTGTTTAGGGTCTATTGGGATGGTGAAGAAGGCATTTGCCAAGTCAATAACTGCATACCAAGTCCCATCATATTTCGGCAAGGAGTACAAAGCATAGTGCCTCTATTTGTTCCAGGATCCATGGCCATTTAGATTGAGATTGTAAGGCCAAGGATCCTGGAGGGGTGGAATGTGATAGTAATGGCATTTAAAGTTCCCCCTGTATTGGCTTGGTTTTCAAATTGATTGTGTTAAAACCCAGAGCTTGTTAATCCCACCTGTGGGATGGGCTTGTTGATGTGAAAAGAAAGTCCTGAACTGGGAGGAGCTGGTGATGTAGATTTGGAGAGACACTAGAGAGAGGCGGAAGATTTTTTTGGAAGCAGCACCTCGTGGAGAGAGAGAGAGACTAAGAGAATTGCTGGTGGCCTCTTTGAATTGCCCTGGACTTTTGAGACCTGCCCCCTGAGCTGCCAAGGACTGAGGAGACATGGCTGTTTTGCTGGTACTTTGTCTGTCTGTTTTGATGTTGTTTTGCCAGATTTGTCCACTGGTGAAAGACAGTCCTTTTGTTGAAGAAGTCCTGGAACCTGGCTGTTCGCTAAGAAGGCCTGAGACTGTGCTGCAGACAGAGAGTGAATACTGTCCACTGGTGAGGGACAGTGCTGTTGTTGCAGGGGTCTGGGAGCCTTTCTGTTGGTTCAGAAGCCCTGAAGAAGGATTTTCTTGTTGTATGTTTACAGAAATCCTGGGAGAGGGCTTTGCTAATGTGTTCAGGGGTTCTAGGACTGTTCTACAGACAGAGGATAAATTCATGAAGGGACTGGCAATGTATCTTATGGCCTTGCTAAGCCTTGTCTCTCCAGGAACTAAGATTGCTGAGAACTTGCCTCGTGTCAAGATGAAGAAAAGACCTCCATTTGGGTATTAAGTGCTGTGTTTAAACTTGATGTAACTCTGGGGTAGATTCAATTGTGATCCAGGGGTGGGGAACTTTTGACCTTATGTTTGGAAACTAATCTCCATTTGTGAAGAGGGGCTTTGTGATGGACTTAATTAAGGTATAGCCTAGGGGTGGAGAAGTATTTAGAACAGGGACTTTGTAATTGATTGAATGATTGGAAGGTCCTGGGGTGGGGTTGTACTTGGAGATTATTTAATCACACTTAGTAAATACTGTATTTTGAATGATGTCATGTTTTAATCTTCTCTGTTCTTGGTTTGTCACTGAATAAAATAGAGAGCACCTATGCTGGTATTTGAACCTGGGAAGTTGCCTTCTTTTGGCATTACATTACACCATCTTATTGACAAAAAGGAAAAACTGGAAGTCAAATTCCCTTCTGACCTAGAACGTGACCCTAGATCTATGCTGGCTGAAAGGAATGGCATGTGGAAGGGGCTCAGGGTGGCCGAACCAGGTAGAGCCAAGGAGTAGAAGTGTGTGCATTGATTAATAGGGTCTATCTAGGTGGCACATTCAATAGAGTGCTAGTCACTAAGGTAGCAAGATATGAGTTCAAGTCCAGCCCCAAACACTGGCTAGCCATGTGACCCCTCACTTACATCTCTTTCTACCTCAGTTTCCTCAACTATAAAATGGGGATGATAATAGTTCCTATCTCCCAGGTAATATTTGTAAAGCTCTTAGCATGGTGCTTCTTCCCGCCTTCCCTCCATTTATAGCTCCACATCTATCAGCTACCTTTTCTAAATGCTCTGTAAGGAAATATGCACCAATATAAACATGCATAAACCCATTCATGCTGGACCTTCAGGTCACAAGTGAGAAAATAAGCCAAGGAGGTCACATAGCTGGTGAGTGGGACAGTATACTGCAAAAAGAGAGAGGCGTTTGGAAAGCGAGGGGCTGGGTTTGAATCTTAGCCTAAAACTTGCCAGTTACTGCCTGGATGAATGTGAACAAGTCAAGCCCTCTCTGGGCCTCAGCGTTCTCATCTGTGAAATGAGAGTGTAGGGCTAAGTGGCTCTTTCAACTAGACCTATGACCCTCCTCTGTGTGGTAATGCTGGTACTAAAACCCAGGATTCTGAATCCAGCAACCCCTGGACACTCGCTGCTGCTCAGAGTACCCTCTCCTATCCTTCTTGATTGGAGTGGGACTAAAGGCAGGTACGGAGCATCTGGAGAATGTAGCTAAGAAGAGGATGTGACATCTGCCTCCCTCCTCGCAAACACATCCCTGAACCCAAGAGGCTGGGAGGGAAGCTTTTCAAGTTGAGGATCAAAGGGGAGCTCCCATTTCCACCAGCCTTGGCCCTGCTGTCACTGACAAAGCCCATGGCCCGTGGGAGCTGGTATCGAGAACTGCCATTGGGGGTGGGGGTGGGGGTGGAGGTTCCCAAGCCTGGCCTTTGGAACAGTGGTCTTTGTTCCCAGAGCCAAGAAGGAGGGAGGCAAGGGGAGAGGAGGGGGGAGGTTGGCACAGTGACATCTAGATCCAGACCACAGCAAATGAGCTAAGCTGGTCCCATGGCATATGCTGAGACCCTCTGGCATGCTGGCACAGTCTTTGGATGGGAAACAGCATGGCCAGGCTGGGCTGGGGTGCTGAGATCTCCATTGGGGAGAATCTTCTTCTGCCTTTGCCTTAGCCCACTGTACCTTACTCCCCCTCCCCCACCATGTGATTTTCCTTTCCCATTTCTGTTGAGGACAACTCTGTATCTACCACCATTCCCTGATCAGGCCAAATGTCTAGATCCAGAAGCAGCTCTGCCCCTACAGGCTGCAGCGTGTGATCGGCAGTGTCCCTTCGTACATTCCCATGTGGGCGTACAGGAATACACGTGTATGTTCAGATATACATGTCTGCAGTTAGCCATATGCAAAAGTGTGCATAGGAGTGTTTGTCTATATACATGCATACATGAGCGTATATGGATATACACATATTCATATATAAGTAGATACATACATTGCATTTCAGATGGATGCATGCATATTGTTTATGTGTACACACATGTCTATATACACACATTCATGTGTAAATGTATGTATGCATATACAAGTAAGGGTATGTGCATGTATATGTATATAAATAGACACAAAAATAGTATATGTAGTTATTTGTATATATAGGAAACATATACACAGAACACATATGCTTGTGTATATGTATCATATATACATCTACATATGTGTATAACACATTCACATACACACATACACACTAATATGTATGTAGACACATATAGACAAATATACATCCTATATACACATATAACATACAATATGCATGTTCCATACCCATGCACATAAACACACACACACATATATATAACCTTTGTGTATGTCTATATATATAGACATACATATGTATGCATATACATAATCTCTATATATATATACACATAATCTATCATCTATCTATCTATCTATCTATCTATCTATCTACCTATCTATCTAATCTATAAACACACATCTTTCCTGTCACATCTGAGTTACCTTTTGGATACAAGACAAGTTTCTCCCTTCAAACATAATTAGTCAGGGAATCTGACCCTGGGAAAAACTACAGAGTCCTGAATGAAAAGAAACAAATATCCTCCCCCTGACACCAATTTTCTATGTTCCATCAGCAGCCTGCCTCATTCTCGGGAAGGCGGGTGTTGTGATGAGAGGAGATGAGCGGGGTCTATGGCAGAGATCCTTTGAGGTTGCAGCTGCCTCCTCATTTTCCCTGGCTTGGTCCCTTCCTGACTCCTCCCATGGCATATATAGTGAGGTAACTGGAAGGTCCAGGCACAAATGCTTGAACACACACACATGCACACACAGAGTGGGAAGGACCTCCTCTTGTTCAGTCATGTCCATCTCTCTGTGACCCAATTGGGGTCTTCTTGGCAAAGTTACTGTAGTAGTTTGCCATTTCCTTCTCCAGCTCATTTTATAGATGAGGAAATTGAGGCAAAAACAGAGTCAAGTGACTTGCCTAGGGTCACATAGTAACCCTATTTGGTCAGATTTGGACTTGGGAAGATGAGTCTTCTTGGTTCCCAGCCCAGTTCCCTATCCACTATCCAAGGTCATCTAATTCAGCTCCCTGAAGATTGGGATAGTTATAGCTAGTCACAGCTGGGGAAAGGGTGTAATGTGGACATACACACTCAGGGGTTCTGATGAGGTGACATCAGGCTCCTGAGCTCTAGGGAATGAGGTCCAAGAATGAGAACTAAGACCCATGAGAACAATTCCTCACTCTGCCCCAATCTCCTCACCCTGTGTAATTCATTTCCCCTGGATGCCTCAATCTCAGCATTGGTAACATAAAACAGCATCAGTTCTGTCCCCTTTCCAGTTTACAGGACTTTTTTTTTGAGGAGGAGGAAGAAGAAGAAGAATATCAGCCTGAAAGATGCTTTGAAGTCCTTGAAAGAAATAGAGGATATACTAAGTCATAATGTCCTCATGATTACATGCTGTTATCACTGTCATTACAGTGAACAACAGCTGGCTTGGGAAAATAACCAGTGTTTAGGAGATCAGTTTTGGGGTCATCAGTATCTCCCCTTGAGAAATAGCTAGGCCAGCATGAGCTTCTGAGCATGTCTAGAAGTGAGACTCCAAGTGGAGATGGGATTGGAAGCACACTAGAAGCACCCCTAGACTGGAGAACTGAGTGGGGAAGGGTAGCGTCTGAAGGGCAATCTGGGGCAGCTCAGGGCTGCCCTCTGCCAAGAAGCTAGACAACAGAATCAACCTCCTTGGACTGATGCTTGGGGACCAGTTGGTTTCCATTAGAAAGTTCATTTTCTGGGGGGTGGGAGTGTTGTAACTCATCCATTTAATTTTACACTCAACTGGGCAATCTGATATATGCCAGACCAGGGCTCAGAATAGATTTCCCCTTTCCCAAATGAGGAGCTGATGATGAGAGCTAAATTTAGATCTAGGAGGAGTGGAGCTCAAAAATAATTGCTAGTCCGGTCAGGGCTGCCTGGTTCTGGCTGTTTTGTCCCCCTTCTCAGGGGAGCTGGCTTTGTAATGAAGGGGGGATGATATCAGGGGAACTGAATGGCTCCTTAAGGGTCCAAAGTAATGGCCTTAGAGGTTCCCGGCAGCAAATAATCCCCAATACAGATGCGCCAGAGTACAATGACATCTGAGAGAAATATATAAAACACATGGGGGTAGAAGTGGGCCCACGGAAGGTCACATGAATTCTAGGTTGTGACTTTAGTGAAGTCCCTTTTATCTGCTTTTCCTTTATAACGTATAAATCCAATTTACTTGTATAGCATGGCATCACTTCCATGATGTCATGATCCTCTTTGAGGACAAACAGCAACAATAAAGTGTTGCAAACCTCTTAACTCTGATAGCTTAAAACCACATTAAGACACCTGTGTGATACACACACACAATATAGACATCTGTATATATAAAACATGCACATATATGTTTCTACATATATCCATAATCCCAACTGACACTAAGACAAGATATAAACCCTTTCATTTGACTTTAAAACCCTTTTGTAAACTTTGACTCCAACCCATCTTTCCAGCCTCATTCTATCTTTTCCCGCATTTTAAGGTGCAGCCAAGCTGGCTTTCTTTGAATTCTACACATACAGTGGTCTGACTCTTGTCCCTGTGCCTCCTCCATTGGTGGAATGCCCTCCCTCTTCATCTTCACCTTACAGAACTCTCCATTTCATGGCACTTTCTACATGAAGATTTTCATGACCCCCTCCCCTAACTACCTTGCATTTATAAGTATGTATTTATTCCATACATATCTATATATGTGCAATGGAAATGCAAATTTGAAGATCTTCCCTTCCCCTAGGCTAAAGTGCACCTGGAGCCTGGGGTGGGAGGCTTGTTTTTCAGTAGATACTTTTTGATTGGCCAGTGGGTCCAGAAGGTTGTTACATTCCCTGAGCCAGGAGAAGGCTATACAAACCCTGATTTGAGGCTTTGTTTTGGGGCTCACTTTGAGAAGTGTTCTGTGATTTGATCAGATGAGCCTCTGGGAAGCCGTTGTTGAGAGCCCCCTGGCTTTGAAAAACCCAGATGTTGATTTGGTGTGGATGTAATGGTTGGACAGTTTGGAAACTTGTCTACTTGATCTGTTTCTCTGTCTTGATAATTCTGTCTGTATACTCTGAAGTTCGGGATGCTGACCTTTTTCCCCTGAACTAGATAAACGATACATATTTGACTAATTAAAGTAAGCTTGTTAACCCATTTTGAGTTGCTTTCCTTTAACAAAGCAGATCCAAGAACCTATGTTGGCAGACACCCTGGGGAAGCTGGAGTGCTTGCTGCTACAATATGTGTGTGTGTGTGTGTATAATATGTATACATATACAGGTACACACACACACACGGCTTCCCCAACAGAATATAAACCCTTTGAGAGCAGAAATTGTTTCACTTTTGTTTCTGTATCCCCAATGCCCAGAACAGTGTCTGACCCAGAATGGGCACTTAATAAATGATGTTGATTGAGTGATGTCTAGATTTTTTTATCTTGTTAGTGTAGATAACTCCCTGGTATGGCAGCTCCCTTTGCTGATACAGACTAGGACCTTGACTGTAATTTAGAATTTTAGAGGATTGCCATACGAAGGTCACCCAAATAATATAAGTTAGCATCAGGATTTGAAACCAGGATTTCCTGACTTCAAGGCTGGGTCTCTATCCACTAAGACACCACAGTAATCATTCACTCTCCCTACATCAAGATCTTAAGCAATAGTGTCTTTCTAAAGATTTCTATAATGTCCCTGAATGTGTTTCTGTGCTAAAATTCTATTGAAAGCATCTAAGGAAAGATAGGCAGTAGGGTCTTACAGCATTGATCTTGAATGTATTTATACATGCACATGTTGTCTTACCCAGAGGAATATAGGTTACTTGAGAACAGGGGCTGTTTCATTTTTACATTTGCTTCCTAGTATAATACCTGGTACACAATAGGGCTTAATGATCATCAGCCTGGTTGTGTATCATGCCTCCTTGACCTTATTTCTGGTCCTGTTTTGTGTGGCCTTGGATAACCCCATTCACTTCTCAAGCCCTCAGATTCCCTCTACCTACAAACAGGGGACGGACACTGAAAGTGAATTCTGGTCAGTTCTAGAGCTGGTCATCCAGTTTGGGGATTCTATAAGTGCTCCCTCCTCTTCTTCCTCTCTCTTCCTGCTTGCCTGTTAACTTTCCATAAAATGCTGGATTGTAGAGAGGAGTGGAAACTCCTGTTAACTGCTTTGTTGCCAGCAGTTTTCCTGAAAAGGTAGGTGGGGAAGGAGGTTTTCACAATGAGGAGAAAGAAATTTGGGGACCAGGCTTCTTCACAGACTCAATTTAGGCAGGATTTTTCTCCATTGTATTTCTGTGATCATTCTTCCTTTCTCTTCATCAGATCTTGGAGAGAGAGAAGGACTTTTCCTTCTTTTTCCTTTCTTTAGCTTTTTAGAGCAGATATTTGAAGAAATAATTGCAGTTGGCTGTTGGTCCCAGGCAGAAGTGCTAGAACTTGGCCAAATACCAGAAGCAAAGCAGTTTCCTAGGGCTAGCTTTGTGAATGCATTGGTTGATGTGGCTGGGCCTGGCAGACTGGGCTCAGAGCTGCACGGCCTTGCATGGTGATGTTGGCACTGGGAGCCCCAGCATCAGCTGATCCAGTGACTCTGGGGTCTAGCCTCTAGAAACCAATGAACACTGAGCATTTTCTGAGTTTGCAAACACCCCTGCAGGGCACAGGATAGACACAGCAACACAGAGACAAATGGGACCATTTAGGGCCAACAGTGTGTCATAAACGGAATCCATCTGAAAATGTTTTTCTCCCCCATTAAACATGCTTGTATTACTAAGTATACAGAGTGACCTGCACCCACCTTTGGACATTTCTAGAGCTTACTCTGATGACTTAACAATCCTGGCTCAACAATGCCATCCTTCCTAGGTGAGACAAGCAATCCCTTGGGGCTCCATTTAACGGAGGTGGCTAATTGGAAGGGAGAAAATGGAGGGAAGAAGTAGAAGGTGATCCCAGGGCGATACAGGAGCTGCAGTAAAGGACTTGTTAGTCTCTTAAAGATGGATCTCTCATCCCCTTAGAGCAGCATTTAAAATATGTCAAATGATAGAACCTCAAAAGCTAAAAAAAAAGGGGGGGGCAGATTCTTGGTGGTGGTCAAATTCTTGCTTCTCTACTACTTTTATTTTCCAGAAGTCAGATGAGGACAAAGGAAAAACGATCACAGAATTACAGAGACTTAGAATTGATACTTGACTCAGAAGGAGCTGCTTTCTAATCCTAAATCTCTGTTATTCTGTGATCATTTTTCCTTTGTCCTCATCTGAACAATGAATGAATGAATGAAAAAGCACTTACTACATTACCAAGTACCTTGTTGGAAATTCAAATACAAAGAAGATACAGTTCCTGTCCTCAAGCCGAATACAGTTTAATAATGAAAGACAACACATGTCAGGAGTAGGGGGGAAGTTGGTCTGGAGAGACACAGGGACAGAATTCCAAGGGTAGGAGAATTCCAAAGCAGAGGGGATTAATTTCTCTGGGAATGAGGGGCATATAGTCTGGAGTTCTTCTGGAGAGGATGCTGACCTTTAGTTCAGCAGAGAATGTTTTCTACAACATCTGCAGGTAACTACTCATTTGTCTTGAAAACTTCTAGCTTGGGTGAACCCATTATCTTTGGAGGCAACCCATTCCACTAAAGTTTTTCCTTACATTGAGGTAAAAAAATTCATTTCTGCAACATCTGCCATTTACTGTATACAGATCACACATCCAAGATTCCCTCAATCTTGGAAAAAAAATATGCTTTAGAATAAATCATCCATGGGCCACACCACAGTGGACATGGAAGAGACAGGGCATCATTGAAGAAGAAAAAGGAAGAAAGGTTTCAATGACTATTTACTGCTTCTAAGATAAAATACAGTGTTGTGGTTTTTTTTTCTGTGAAGCATGTAAAGCCCTTCCCAATCAGACTTCATCCTATCTCTCCAGAATAATTTCATATGACTCCCTGACATGAACTCTATATTCCAGACAAATTAGTCTATATTCTGTGTCTTCGAAATGCCATTTCATCTCCTCCTCCAAGACCTTTGTCCAAGCTGTTCCTCCACCTTGGGATGCCTTTTCTCCATACCTCTTCATAGCATTACTAGCTGTTCTCATGTGCTGCCTCCTACAGGAGGTGTTTCATGATGCCCTCAATGGTTAATGATCTCACTCTCCTGAAATGACTTTGTATTTACTTTCTGTATTTTTGTATTGTGCTACATATGTGTGATTTTCATCCAGTGCAGGCATTCTTCATATTTCTGTGTGTCATGGATCCCTTTGGCAGTCTCAGAATAATGTTGTTGCCTACCTCCATAATTGAAGAAAATGCTCAATTTTAGATAGCTTCACATTGAATCAGTGAAAATAATAATGTTATTTTTTTCCCCATCCAAGTTCATGGACCCCCTGAAATCTGTCTATAAGTCCCAGGTTGAGCCCCTAGCTTAACAGAATGTAAACTCCTACTGGTTTCATTGTTGTCTTCATATCTGCAGAATCTAGCTTGCTGATTGGGTGATGCACATCCCTGGAGAACCCTTGAAGATGATCTGGGTTTAGCAGGCTGAGGATTTGGGGTATCTAAGAAGCTATGTTTTTCAGGGCCTCAGAGTTCTTGGTTATTTTGTTTGGCTGGGTTGAGGTGGTATGGGCCTGCCAAAAGCCTCTTCCATACACATACATACACTCATTATGAACACTTATATAAATGTATGTGCTAATCATTAACAAACATTTATTAAGTGCCTTCTATGTGTCAGGCACTATGCTAAGCATTGAGGATACAAAAGGGAAGGGCTTTCTAAGAGCTGACAGTTTAATGGAAAGATACAGAAAACAACTACGTACAGGCAGTTATGTTATAATGTGACATATGTATTCCCTAAAGCCATAGACAAATCATACAGTAAAACCCACAAAGTTATGGGGAAAAATGGAGTTAGGAATACAACACTGGAAAACTTCATCAGTGACATACAGAAATCTAATAAAAATGGTTGAAAATTGCATAAATGTTACAATATACATAGTGGCCACCATCTTTGGCCTTGGAGGGCTGCTTGGTCCTGGGCTATATGAGCGAGTTGGGCAGGGCAGGCTGCCACATATTGCCTTGGAAAATGGTGGAAGGGGAGGTGAGGGTGGCTGTGAGCATAGTGCTGACCAGCCCTTCTCCACTCACAGCTTCCAGGTACATAATAAATATGATACTTCACCTTGACAAAGACGTGGTTTGCTTATGGAACTAGGCCTCAGAAGGGATGAAGCTTGTGAGTTGTGAGGGGATGTTGTTTTCTGCACTCTCAATGTTTTTCAAGAAATAAATAGCACAGAAGAAAACTTGAAATTTTTATGCTAAAAATGTTCCCTAATATATCAACCACATTGAAATGGATTCTTGCTTTTTAAAACATTGCAGCAGAACTGATTCAACCAACAAGGGATATCCAGGATAAATTGGGGATGGATAGGCAGATACTAGTACAAGAAATAATGCTAGATACTAGGAAACAAGGACAAAAACAAACAAATCCTTTGCCCTTGGTGGGGTTGACATTCTGTTAGGTACTGAAATGTGTGAATAGATAAATAAATAAAAGAGAATAGGTTTGTTTGTTGTTTATCCTTCCTTCTCAAAGAGGACTAACAATATCTGGAGGGTCTTGAATTGCAAGTGAATTGGATTTAAGTGAGGGAGGGCTATGCAAAGTCACCAGCCTCACTTTCTCCTCCAGAGTCATCTGGGCCCAGTGGAAGAGATACAGATTAGGATGACTGGAGATGGCCAGGATGAAGTGGGAGACCATGACCTTTTTAAACTAAGGTCTCTCCCAGGTCTCAGTTTGTCTGAGGCAACATCCATGCAGTGAGTTAAGACTGGAAACCAAATCAGACAAAAATCCAATTAACTTGCAATTTAAAAAAAAAAAAAAAAAAAAGAAAAGAAAAGAAAATCAAACTGGGAGGTGAGGACCCTCAGGGTTTCTGGCCAGAACACTCACTCAGAGTGATCAAAATCCAAACAATGACCAAGTGAGGCTTGGGCTGGGACCTCTCATTGACCAGTATGTGAGAGCCAGAGTGATCTGGCATAATGTAATGCCAAGCAAAGGCAACTTCCCAAGGTTCAAAATACCAGCATGGGTGCTCTCCATTTTATTCAGTGAAAAATTAAGAACAGAGAAGATCAAAATATGACATCATTTAAAACACAGCATTTACTAAGTGTGATTCAATAATCTCCAACTACTACCTGATTTAATCAAGTACTACCCCACCCCAGGACTTTTAAATTACATTCATTTAATCAATTACAAAGTCCCTGTTCTAAATACTACTGCACCCCTAGGCTGTATCTTCATTTAGTCCATCACAAAGCCCCTCTTCTCAAATGGAGATTAGTTTCCAATCATAAGTAAAGTACATTCATTTGTTGAATCAATCATAAGTAAAGTACATTCATTTGTTGAATCATAGAACACAAAAAGGTCAAAAGTTCCCCACCCCTGGATCACAATTGAATCTACTCCAGAGTTACAACAAGTTTAAGCACAGCACTTCATACCCAAATGGAGGTCTTTTCTTCATATTGACAGGAGGCAAGTTCTCAGCAATCTTTGTTCCTGGGGAGACAAAGCTTTAGCATGGCCACAAGATACATTGCCAGTCTCTTCATTAATTCATTCTCTGTCTGCAGAACAGTCCTAGGACCCCTGAGAACATTAGCAAAACCCCCTTCCAGGATTTCTGTAAACATACAACAAGAAAATCCCTTCTTCAGGGCTTCTGAACCAACATGAAGGTACGCAGACTTCTGCAACAACAGCACTATCCTTCACCAGTGGACAGAATTCACTCTCTGTCTGCAGAACAGTCTCTGGAGCTCTGAACCAACAGCAAGGTTCCAAGAACTCTGCAACAACAGGACTGTGTTTCACCAGTGGACAAATCTGGCAAAACAACATCAAAACAGACAAAGTACCAGCAAAACAGCCATGTCTCCTCAGTCCTTGGCAGCTCTGGGTGGCAGGTCTCAAAGTCCTGGGCAATTCAAAGTGGCCCTCAACAATCCTCTCAGTCTCTCTTTGCCTCCAAAAGGGTGCTGCTTCCAAAAAGTTCTTCTGCCTCTCTCTTGTGTCTCTCCAAATCTATGTCACCAGCTCCTCCCAGTTCAGCCCTCTCTTTTCATGTCAACAAGTCCATCCCACAAGCGGGATTCACAAGCTCTGGGTTTTAACACATTCAAACCAAAAACCAAGCCAATAGAGGGGAATCTTTAAATTACATTACTATTACATCTGGGTTTAAGGCATGGTCAAAAAGCTCTGTTTAAATTCTAATGCTCTTTATCAAAGTCTGGTTTTCCCAGAATTCAATTTCAAGAAAACATAAATGAAATTACTTGGGACAAAAGAGTTGTCACAGGTTTTTTTTTTTTTAATTAATAGGATAAATAGTTAGGAAAGAGGAAAAAAATCTAGCCCCCAAACAAGAAGTTTCAGTAAAGACTTACTGAAGGAGGTAGAAACTGAACTAAGCCTTAAAGGAAGCTCAGGTTCTTAGAGGCAGAGAAGAAGTTCTACCTAGGCCTGGAGTAGAGCTTAGGAGAAAGTACAGACCAACAGCATGTTCTATTTTGCGGCATGTTTATTTGGATATATGTCTTATTTTGTCTCTCCTACTAGACTGTAAATAAGGTCCAAGAGGTCAAAGATTGTGATTTCATTGGCCTTTGTTTCTTCCTTTCTTCTAGCATAGTTATTTACACGTATTAAGCATTTAATATACACGTATATTAAATTAATATTGTTCATTTGTTCCATTCTGTGGGCCTAGGGATTGGACCTGCCAGGTGGGGAGTCTCAAGGGGATGGCAGAGTGAGGACTTAAGAAACAATGTAAGGGCTGGAGGCGTCAAGTTTTTTTAGTTGCACACCCACCCTTCACCCTCACTGTAAGTCAAATGTTCAGAGAGCACCTAAAGTCCTAAGTAGTTGAAAAAAGGAATTTAGTCCAAAGAATTGGATTATGTGGCAGCAAAAAATGTCCAAATGTGTCCACTTGCAAACTAACCAGTCAACATAAATGGTCAGGGCGCTTGCCACATCTTCCCAGACTGATGGATAATTTGTGTCTGCTGCTCTGAATGGTGTTGGAATAATGGATAATAGTCATCCCTCCAGCCTAGTCATCCTGGTGCCTTTGAATGGAAAGCAAGCCTGACCAGCTTGCAGGTCCTGTTCTGCTCAGGTCATGGCAAACCTGGGGAATGACTGACCACATCAAACCTTTCTTCCTCTCTCTTTCCTATTTTGCTCAGTAATTTCAGCCCCAAGGTAGGAAATACTATATCATTGGTACATGGCACACAATGAAATAAAGAATGGTTGAGGAGTGAAACAAAGGAGAAAAATAGTAAAATAGTTTCATCCCCTCGCCAGAGTTTCCCCCACCTTGCCCACAACAAGGTGGAGATTGTCTTGTCACCCTATTCGATCTTAGAAGGAAAAACCAGTAGCAATGGACCAAAATTAGAGAAGCAGGTTTAAATTGCATTTAAGAAAGAACTTTGTAACAATTGGAACTATCCCTGGGAAATATGGTAGTGGGAAACCCACTCCCTTTTAGAGCAGAGAGGGCTAGATAACCCCTTGTTGCAGATATGGTGATGCAGTTTCTTGTTCAGGTAAAGGTTGGACCCAGTGGCCTCTGAGGTCCTTCCCAGAACTGAGATTTTATAATTCTGTGACCTTCTGAGTTGGCTTCCTGTAACTTCAGAACGCTGAGCATCTGTTCCTTCAAGCCTTGCAGCACCAAGGACTCCCAGCACCTTCCAAAGTGTCTGGGAGCAAGTAGTCAAGAAAGCCACCTGCCACCTGAAGCCTGTTGGGATGGAGCCATTGATGCAGTATAGACACCCCCAAGCCCCACCCTTCCAAGGTGCTCTGCTGCACGGGTCTATGGCTTCCTCTTGTTCTGGGATAAAAGAGGAGCTCCCCTCCCTGCTCCATCTGGCTCCAACCCACCCTTTCGGGCTTTCTGCACATTATTCAACTTCCCTTGCTCTGTGTTGGAACTAAACTTGCTGCTGTCTTCTGTACATGGATTCCACCTGCTGTCGCCCATGCTGTAATGTCCTCCTTTCCCTCCCTCTTCTCCCTCCTGCATCTCTGCCTTGGAACTCCTTGCTTCCTTCAGGGCTCAGTTCAACCCTGCACTGCACATGGAAGGTCTTTTCCTGTCCCTGTGACTATTAGCGATCTCCCCTCTCTCCCCTTCACCCCAATTTGCTTTATCTAGAGGCAACTGGTGATCTCAAAGGATAAAGAGCTGGGCATGTAGTGAAGAAGATCTGAGTTCAAATCTAGCCTCTGAACCAGACAGGTAACCTTGGGCAAGTCACTTCGTTTCTGTTTGCCTCAGTTTTTTCAACTATAAAATGGGGACAATTACAGCACCTACTTTCTAGGATTGTTGAGAGGATAAAATGATAAAAAATTTGTAAAGTACCTAGCATCATGCCTGGCACATAGTAAGTATTTAACATATTTATTTCTACCTTCCCCTTCCTTCTCTCCTTCTCTCCTTCCCTCCTTTTTCCTTTTCTTCCTTCCTCCCCATCCCTCCCTCCTTTCCTTTATTCCTTACTTCCCTCCCTTCATTGCTTTCTTCCTTCCCTTTCCCTTCCTTCCTTCTCTTCTTCCCTTCTTCCTTCCTTCTCCTTTTCTTCCTTCCTTCTCTTCATTCTTCCCTCCTTCCCATCCCTCCCTTCCTTCCCTCTCTCCTTTCCTTCTTCCTTCCTTCTTTCCTTCCTTCCTCTGATCTTTATATTTATTTTGTATTTAATTTCTCTGGATATCTCCTACCCTGATAGAATATACATTCTTTGAAGGAACGTCTTTGTTTTTGTCTTTGCATCCTTAGTACCTAAACATAGTGACTGGTATACAGTAGGCATTTAATAGATGCCCGTTCAATGAATGTGTTCTTTCACCAGTGACACTATCCCTTTTGTGAAGAGTTTCCTCTCTATAATGAACTGAGAGTTTGGATATCAACTGAGATACTCTATGACCTCCTGAGCTCTCATGGACAGGAACCCATAAGAGTTTTCAATAATCAGGTCATGCTTAGGCTCTAGCTATCAGAATACTAGTGCTGAATGAGTCATTGAGCCAAGGAGGATCCAAGCAGCCCTTAGCTGGTCCAAATACATCATCCTTCAAACTACCTCCTATACTTCCAGAGAAGGCCACATATACATCTTGTCAATCTTCCTTGCTCTCCCCTTTTCCATTCATTTCTTCCCCTTAGGATCTTTACCTGGCCCTTGTAGCCCAGCCCAGCCTATATACCAAGCTAAAACTGAAAATCAATTTTAATTATAAAAATCCGTTTACTATGTCGATAAATCATCCTTGGCCCGGGCTGAGTTGCAGGAGAAGGTTACACCTGGAGTCCAGGCTAATAAGTCACTCTCCCCCAGCTGCAACATTCTGCTAAGACCTGCCCCCCTGCTTTCCTTCTACAATATTCATCTTCGTCATTATGCTGTGGCTTATTAATGATGCCATGAGGTGATGGATGGGAACTGAGATGCTCTGAAACAAATCGTGCCGGTTGTAACTTGATTTCCAGCCGACCCCTTGACAAGAGACCCTGATGGGTTTTTTTTCCTCTTGGTGGTAGGGAGAGGGGAGAGGGTGCATAGTGGGGAGATGGAAAATCCTTCACAGTTGTCTTCATTTCAGGGTGTGTGAGGGATCTGACTGCACTGCAGATAGCAGGGCAAAAAGGCAGGCTTTTTCCCAGTCAGCTTAAAAGAAGCCTGGCATTCTGCATAGGGTTCCCATGGCAATGGAGTTTCTGAAATTAATTAACCAATCAATTAATACTGCTATTAGGATCCTTCCTCATATAATTCCAAGGAGGAAGGGGAATGGCAACAGGGATACATTAGGCCCCATTTAGATGGCTCGTTTGTACCAAAGAATTCTCATAGGGCTGGGGATCTGCAAAAGCCACATTTGACCCATTGGGGAAGTATGATGCTGTTGTTTGTAGGGGTGGGGAGAGGCAGAGTGTGTAAGCCACCTCTCATCCATGGCTATCTTGGAGCCTCTATGCAATATGGCTCATGCTGTGGGACCTTCTTTCTAATGAGCTGCTTACCTTTGCACAGAGAAACACTTGTTGTGACTTCAGTTACAGCCTCCCTTCTCTGCCCCCACCCAATCCTAGATCATCACATTGACAGCATGGGATACTGGTCATGTAATCAGGCTGAAATTGCATGGAGGCCTCATTACATCACAGCTCCACCACTGAGAAAGCGGGATGGAAACTCAAAACATAGATATAATAGCAAAAGGAAAAGCAATCAGGAGGAGGGGAGAGATGTAAAGAAAGAAGGAATTTCCCCCATGCTTTAAGCCAATGGTTCTCAAACCTTTTGGTTGCAGGACCCCTTTACATTCTTAAAAATTATTGAGGGCCTCTCCCCGAGAGCTCGTTTATGTGGGTTATAATAATTAGTATTAGTATTTATCACATTAGAAATTAAAACATCTTGGTATTGTTATGAAAATAGCATTAACATTATAGACCCCCTGAAAAGGTCTCAGGGACCACCAGGGGTCCCCAGACCACACTTTCAGAACTGTTGCTTTAAACCATAGGGAACGTTTTGTAATGCTGGTGTTCAACCCTTTGATTGCTGACAACTCAAATTCAGAGAATGATTTTACATTTACAAATTCCTTTCCTCACAACTCTTTGAGGGAGTTAGTGCAGGGCAGCTCGGTAAGTAGAGAGAGTGATAGACCAGGAGTTAGGAAGATCAGAGTATACATCCAGCTTCACATATTTACTGACTTTGTAAATCCATCAAATCACCTAAGAGTTATTTGTTTTACTCATCTGCAAAACTGTAATAATATCAATTGCACCTACTTCTCAGGGACATTGTAAGAAAAAAAAATGTCTTGGGCATCTGTAGCCATGCTTGTTCCTCTGATCTATAGCCCACATATGGTCTATGATTATTCTGTCTTTGGTTCAGCAGTAATTTCGTATCAAATCGGACAACTTCAGGCCACTCCTCTGTACTTTAAAGGCATGTAAATTCAAGGCTAGGAATAAAATGGCACCAAAAAGCTCCAGTGTCTAAAGAGTCACCTATAGGGAGCCAGAAACCTTGATCTCAAACCACATCTGTAGTCTTGGGTTCATTTTTTGGAGACATCTTAGAAGGGACATTCACAAGATAGAACTGATCCAAAGAATGCATGGATTTGAAACCATGCCATCAGCTGAAGAAACTGAAGAGGTTGATTCTGAAGAAAAGACAAAATTGCCATCCTCAAATTGTCTGAGAGTTGTTTTATGGAAGAGGGACTAGACTTATTCTGCCTGATTCAAACGTCCAGAACTAGCACCAATGGGAAGAATTTTGAAGGAAGAACAATATGAGGAAGACCTACTTAACTGTTGGAGCTGTCCAAAAATGAAACAGGCTACCACCGAAAGAAAGGACACTGTTACTAGCGATGTCCAAGCAGGGGCTGGACGACTGACTGATTTCCTGTTGGGGCTATTTACTGGTGACCCAGATCTAGGAGTCAAGCTAAATGATCTCCAATGTTCCTTACTACTCTGAGACAGTATTTTAGGACATGCTTATCTACAAAACAGACCAAGCATGAGTTACTTGTATCCTCTCTTTTGCAGTTAATCTCCTCCTGTATAAAATGGGGATAATGACTTTGTGAAAGACTAGGGCTCAGCACAGAGACAGCTTTTAGGTTTTCTTCAGACAACATATGATTGTGGATGTTCCTGATGGACTCTTGGCACCTCTCCTTCCTTCCATAGGCTGTCCAGGTTGGTTGAAAATCGATTCCACGTCCATGTCAGCCCAGTTCAATAATCACAGTTATACTTCAGCTTTCTCTGATAATAGGGGACACAGATAAATTTATTCCAAAGTCTTATTTTAGCCACTAGTTTTGACTTCCTTCTCTCTCCTACAGCATGCATGTGTTACAAACAATTATGTTATTTGACCTTTGGGAATTGCATCTCCTAGTCTTTTCCTCCTGTCTGCTGAAGGAGAAATGCTCAAAAGTAATGAAAATAAGCCAAAGGAAGGCATCAAGGAAGTGATAGAGTACTAGATGACTGTAGAATCCCAAAGCTGGATAATAGAAAATAAACTGTGTACAAATTAAGCCTGGTTGGCTTTACTGCATTGAGCTGAGATGAGGGTGAATGATTCTCTTCTGTAATGTTTAAAGCTGTATGACAGAGAAACAGTCATTGTTTCCAGGTGTTTGGGTTTAAACACCTGGCCTAGTTTGAGACTGTGCTTCCTTTTCCAAGGTATGTGGAGGAAATGAGCCTTTGTCATAAGTGTTATTTTAAACAAAACAATTTCTGAGACATGGAGGAAACTAGAAGTTAGGACACCAAGGTTCAACTCCCAGATTTGCTGTTGTATTGCAGCAGGAGACTTGGATGATCCTTTCCCTTATGGGTGTTTCAGCTTATCCACTATGTGAGGGAGACCACATTCTGGCTTTCCTCTACCTTTCAGAGATGTTTTCAGGAGGAATACGACTGCTTTCATATCTCTTAAACACTTTTGGCTCCCTAGAGAAGGACAGCTGTACAAGACCAAATGTGGATTTTGTTGTCTGGAAGCAAACTCATTTTTTTCAAAGTTCCAGAGCAAGTTGCCCATTACATGGGTCCTTCTTTCCAGTGTCATGTGCTAGAATAAAAGGCACCCTTGATTGCCACCAGTTAAATACCTCATTGCTTTCAGGAGTAGGCTGAGACAAAGAGATGAGGGCTTCCAGGGCAGATTTTAATGACTAAAGCCTGAGAGTTCTAATCTCAGCTCTACCCTGCTGTTCTGACATGGCCTTGGACACACCCCCATGGCATCTCTGGAGCCTACATAAAATAAAGATGTAAATACTAATTGGAGAAGCCTGTTGGGAGGGATCAGTAATGAATGTGATAATGAAATGAAAATGCAAGAAGCCAGAGAAATGATCATCCTTGGTAATTTATTAGTGTCCATTCAATCTAACCCATAGCTTCCTACCAAGATGGATCCTGAGGAAGATGCCACCAGGACATTTTCCCCACTGGAACCTCATTGTCCCTGTTCGTTTATTGTCAGTCCAGGATAGGAGGAAAAAAGAAAAAGAAAAGAAAACCTGTGTAGCTCTCAAATGCAAGTAATCAAGGCCACATGTCCAGATGTGTGAATGAATTTGGAATTTTCCCCTGAGAAGCAGGGATTTCCTGTGCTTCCCCCGGATGTCTCTGCTCAACAGAAAATCTGGGTTGCACAAATGAAATGAGGAGCCTCTCAGGGGAGGTGACCTTGCTGTGATGTAGTGGAAAGAACTCTGTCCTTGGAGTCAGGGGACCTGAGGTCACGTCTTGATTCTTCTACTCTATTCCATTTCACACTTGGGAAAGTCACTGAAGGATTCTAAGTCTCAGCTTCCTCATCTGTAAAAGGAGAAGAATGGACCAGATGATTTCTGAAGTTCCTCTCTGCCTAAAATTCAATGATTTTTCTCCTACCCCTTCCAAAGAGTCTAACTTGTTTATGGTTATCCATATTTTTGCTTTCTTCGGCCCATATGCTATTAAAGGAAATTACTGTCAGGGAGATGGGTTTGTGTGTAGAAGAAGAAAACAGACTTCTTAAAATCATAGATCTAAAAGACATTCCCCACCAGATAAGTAGTCAAAGGATATGAACAGACAATTCTCAAAAAGAATAGAAAACTATTAACCGGGGCAGCTAGGTGGTGAAGTGAATAGAGCACTGGCCCTGGAGTCAGGAGGACCCGAGTTCAAATGTGACCTTAGACACTTAACACAAAACTAGCCGTGTGACCTTGGGCAAGTCACTTAGCCCTAATTGCCCTCCAAAAAGTGGGAAAAAAACAATTATTAACCATATAGATGAATGCTCCAAATCACTAATATCATGAGAAATGAAAATCAAAATAAACCTGATATTTTACCTCACACTTGAAAAGTTGGCAAAAATGATAAAACATGGGAAGAGTTCATGCAGGAGGAATTGTGGGAAGATAGGCACACTAGTACATTGTTGGTGGAGTTATGAAACAGCATAACCATTTTGGAAAGTAATTTGGAATTACGCAAATAATGTAACTAAACTGTCCATATCCTTTGACCCAGAGATTCCATTATTATGTTTATATAACAAAAAAGCCATTGATAAGAAGAAAGTTCCTATATACAGCAAAGCTTTTGGTGCAGCATTTAGTTTTGAGTTCCAAATTTTCTCCCTCCCTCCTTCCCTTTTCTTAAATGGATGTTCAAATTTATCTTTACATGTAATTGGAAAAAATACCATTAAAATCACATATATGTAAACATATTATATATGTGTATATAATATGTATACATTTTGTTACATGGGCTAGCTCTCTGGGAAGGATGGAAGGAGGGAAATACTATGGGAAAAATTTGGTGATATAAATATTTGATATTTATATATACATAATAAAATTTGGTGATATAATATATAAAATATATATAATATAACATGTAATATAAAATTTGGTGATATAAAAACAAAAGATATCAATAAAATCTATTCTAGAATTATGGATCTGGATCTAGATCTAGCAGGTACATAAGAAGTCATCTAGTCCTCCCTGCTCCCTACAGATGAAGAAACTGAGGCCCAGAGAGGCTAATTGGCTTGCCCAAAGTTATACAAGTAGAAGTGCTGGGGGGCAAACTTTGAACCCCTTGAACTTTTGACCTGGAGCCAAGAATCCTATCTTTCTGACACTACACATCCTTTCTTAGAAACCAACGTGCAAATTTAAACATTTGGGGTATTTGGAACAAGAGATGGAATGACCAAGTGAGAATTAGCTTTTGGTATTGTCCATGCCTTTGGCTCTGTTCCTTCTCTCTACTCAAGCCTTTCTTTTGACTACTTTGGTGCTTTTAGCATATTCATCAAAGCACTTGTGAAGACAGGCTAATGAGGTAAATTACTCAAATGAACTACTTTTTTTTTAGTTTAGTGAGTTTTAGAGAATCTCTGAGTTGGAAGGGAGCTCAGAGATTATCTTCCTCAATCTAGACCTTAGAAGGAATGCTCCATAAAACATCCCTGTCAAGCAGGCATCTGGCCTTTGCTAGAAGACCTCCAGAGAAGGGGAACTCATTACCTACCCAGGCAGCCCACTCCACTTTTGGAGAACTAGGAAGTTTTTCCCCAGATCTTGCCAAAATTTCCCATTCTATAATTTCCACCCATTGTTTCTTTAACTTTATGGGGTCAAGCTTAAAAAAATAGAAATCTATTGCCTCTTCCACATGCCCGCCCCTTAAATAGTTGCAGGCATCACTAAGTCCTTTTAAATTCCCCAGTCCTTTTAAATTATCCTCATATATCATGCTTTTCTATTCTACTATTTACTGTTCACTCTTCTCGCTTTTGTCAATGTTGCTGTTGTTGTTCAGCTGTTTTGAGTTATGTCTGACTCTTCGTAACCCCATTTATGCTTTTCTTGGCAGAGATACTAGAGTGGTTTGCCATTTCCTCCTCCAGTTGATGTTATAGATGAGGAAACTGAGGCAAACAAAGTTAAGTGACTTGCCCAGAGTCACACAGTTAATAACTATCTGAGACCAGGTTTAAATTTAAGAGTATGAGTCTTCCTGACTCCAGGCCCCAAACTGTATCCATTGCACCACCTAGCTACCCTAGTTTGTCAAAATCCTTCCCAAAATGTGGTGCCTGCAGCTGAACACTATTCTAGATGGAGCCTGATGAGGGTAGAGTAAAATTTAAGAGCTCATTGGAAGGGATGCTAAGTTCACTGATTTTGGGCTGAACCAGACATTAGAAGCCACTTAGTCCAATGGCATATTTTATAGATGCGGAAACTGAGGTCTCAACAGTTTAAGTACTTGCCCAAAGTGACAGAGAAGGAATGGTCTTCATGAGTTGCCGTAACCGGAAAAAAATTGTAACTGGGTAGCCATCCTTTTGGTGACAACCATCTCTGAACATAGCTAAACTAGTTCTTAGAAAACTGCCTATTCAAGGTAGATCTAGACGGAGTTTATATTTCTCTGACAATCTGGGGTCACCTCCAGGCTACAACAAGGCATCCAAAGTGGTACTTTGGTAAAATAAAGCATCCAAAACAAACACATTTTAACAAACAAATCTTTAAGCCCAGAGACTGAGCCCAGTGGTGAAGAACTATCTTAATTAAATTGAAAGCACCTGTGAGGGGCTCTGGCAATAGTGTTAATTGTTATTAAGGAATCCATATCCCATCGGAAACATCTCCCCTGGTGTCTGCTTTATCCATTTGCTCTGCAGCAAAAAAATGCAATCGTTGCCATCCTTAGGATGCCACAGCCTGCAGTCTCTGCAGTGAGGGGGTTGTCAGGTCTGAGCTCTGAGAATTAGGCAGAAGGTTTCTTATCCCAACCCTGGTTGGCCCTGTCACTAGCCCTGGACCTCTACGAAGGTGGAATATGCCCCCCCCCAAAGAGGGGGGTAAGCTTCCTTTTTTAGGATCCCTCTACTATTCCTTTTGGCAGCCCTCTTCATTCATGCCCTGCAAGGCTTCTGTGGGCATTATGCCCTTCTGGCCACCCAGATTCATCCACCCCTACAGTGAGTGCACTCAGCATTCACATCAGTTCAGCATACTCCTTAAGGGCCTCTCTGATATTCTCTCCCCACATCATAAATTTAATGAATCACAAAACCCTTCTTTTCCATTAGGTGATAATGAATAGGAATCAATTAATGAACTAATCTCTGCTAATAATAATAGGAAGGAGAGGGCTGGTTGTTCAGTCAATAAGCATTGATTAAGCTCCTACTATGTATCAGGCATTTGTCTAAGCAATGTGAATACAAAGAGGGAAAAAAAACAAGCTATGGTTCCTGCCTTCAAGGAGTTTGCATTCTAATAGGGAAGACAACATGCAAATAACTAGGTACATACAGGACATATGAAGTTAAATAGGAGGTTACCTAACAGTAAGATGGGGAGCAGGAAAGACCTCTGGCAGAAGGTGAGACTTGAGCTGAGTCCTGAAGAAGGTCGGAGAAACCATGGAGAGGAGGAAGAATAAGAAGGGAGGGGATATATGATAATAGATTTCCCCCGTAGAGACAACCTCCTGTTAACAAAACTCTGTCTTGGCATTTCCCCCACAGCTTAGAGTCTTAGAGCATTGAGTGGTTAAGAGACTTGTCCAGGGTCACCCAGACAGTGTGTGTCAGAGAGAACTGAATCAAGGTTTCCCTGCCTCCAAGGTTGGTTCTGCATATGCTCTAGCACCTGCTTCTCTAATGGTAACAACTTAAGTTTATCTGCACAAATTGAAGGGAAGAGATGATTCCAGGAGGAGGGAGTGATAATGTCACAGGCATGGAGGTAAGAATGAGCATGACTTGCATAATATAATCAGTGAATTCTTGTTGTGGTGTTGGAGTAAATAGTGATCGTGTCATAGAAGGTCTTGTAACCAAGGCAGAGGAATTTGGACCTGACTTGGTAAGCAGCAGAGAACCAACCATCTCAGGTTCTTGTGTAGTTGAGTGGTGTGATAGAAGCTATTTTGAAAGAAATCTGCCAATAGCTGGATGGAGAGGTAGGAGAGGAGAAGCTTTTCCGGGTAATTTAACTCAATTAGTTCAATTAAAAACATTTAAGCCAAGTACAGTACCTAGATTATTATAATGCAATAATAATACATTATTCTATAGTAATATAACAATTATTATAATAGCTAAAAGCGAGTGTTTTCTTCTCAAAATTCTCCTAATACTTTTCCTTGATGTCTCTTTCATTTACCACATTTTACATTATATCATAATTATTTCTACACAGATTATAAATCCCCAAAGTACCAGAACTGTGTTTTATTTCATCTTTATATCTAAGACAGACTATTGTAACTGAAAGGAGAACTTACTTTTGGCTTTTGTAATATTCCAGGTGGGCAGCTAGATTGGGCAATGGAGAGAGTACTAGGCCTGGAATAAGGAAGTCCTGAGTGCAAATCCACCCTCAGACATTTACTGGCTGTATGACCCTGGACAAGTCACTTAACCCTATTTGCCTCAGTTTCCTCATCTGTAAAATTAGCTGGAGGAGGAAAGGGCAAAACACTCCAGTATCTTTACCAAGAAAGCTCAAAATTGGTTTACAGAGAATTGGACATGACTGAAACAAAACTGAACAGCAAAAACAAAGATTTCAGGTATGAGACAATAAAGGCCTGTATTTGGGCAATGAGAGTAAGAACAGCGAAGAAGGGGAGACTGAAATCCAGAAAAAAAATGATAAGCTTAGTGAAATATTGTATATAGGGAATAAAGGAGAAAGAAAGCATCTTAGATGATTTCAAGGTCTTTAGCCTGGGGAAACTTCTGACACCCTCTAGAAAGCTGATTCCCATAAGGTTGTTTACTGGTCAACAGCCTGAATACAGCTGTTGGGTATTCCCAGTACAGACCCCAAAACCTGGGGTGACTTTAGAGGGCTCAGGACCGCTAGGAGACAAATCAGCACTGGGTGAGGATCTGAAATCTAGCTCTAGGTCATAGACACTTCCTGGGGCCCCTGTGACCCCAAAGGCTCATTGGTAGGATTCACATCAAGTGTGCAGGCACTCCAGAGAAGACCCAAGGCAGTTGTGGGCTTAACATATTTCCAACCTGAACTTCTGGGGTCTAGGGTATGGTCAGACAAGAAACCCATCCCTGGCAATGTAAACATGACTTTGGGTGCCTCTTGGGGGATAATTACCAGCTATTCACCTGGGCTCCTTGACCCTGTCCACTCTCTGGTGGGAGTACTAATGAGCTGTGAAATGGTCTAAAAGCAGGCAGCAGGAGGGCACAGAAAGAGAAGCGAAGGCCTTGGAAAATGTGCAGATTAGATAATCATCCTTTTAGTAGTGAATAGTGGGTTGAATAAGAAAGAGAAAGCAATCCTGGCCATTGAGTGGGAGGTGGGGGAATGGTGGGAAATGAAGGGTAAAAAGTAAAAAGGAGGGTCTTCAAGCAGCAGTTTTTAAACCTTTTAAGTGTGTCATGGGCTCTTTTGGCAGTCTGATGAAGCCTATGGACCCCTTCTCAGAAGAATGTTTTTAAATGTATGTAAATAGGATGCATAGAATCACAAGCAAATTAATGATATTGAAATATAGTTATCAGAATTTTGTTTTTAAAAAAACAAGTTCATGGACATCAGATTAGGAGCCCCTAATCCTAGAGGCTGATGTGGAAGCTAGAGCTGAGTAAGTGAGAAAACTTCCTCTTAGTGAAAACACTACAAACTGAACCTATGGTAAAAGTCCAGCTCCAAGGAATGAAAGAAAGTGATATTTTTTTTTCTTTTTAATTCCATCACAACCAATTACAGGAGCTCTATCTATTTTTCCCGACTGCCAGGCTAGAGTCTGAAGACTGTATGCAATAGAAATCTCCAACCTTTTTAAAAATTACAACGAAGTCAAAAGTCCTGGTGTCTTTTGATTAAACATTGTGCTGGGTAATGACTGCCTTACTTCCCATTCTTCTTCTCCCCCTTGAAATTACTGATTGTTGTCTTAAATTAGGGCCCCATTCGCTCTTATTAAATTAACAAGCCTGCAAAACACTTAATGAATTGAAACTCATCAAATGTTTGGAAACTTAATAACAGTCTTGAGGTCTTTCCCCCCCTTTAATATATCTTCATGTGAAATGTCTCAATTCTCCATACAATCACTCAGGTTCAGATAACCTCACTTCCTGAAAGAAAGCGTGTGTGTCTGATTGATTCAGTACCAGCCTGAAGCAAAAAGGGGTCAACTGCCTACAGATGTCTAAAAGAATGGAATAATTGGGTGGCCCCTCTTCCATCCCCAGTGAGTGCTTCCTTCTAGAGTCAAAGCTAATGTCCATGTGGCAGCATGGTGTTCTGGAAGAACACTAGATATGGAGCCAGACTCCAGAGTCTGAGAATTCAAATACTGGCCCTTCTATCTTCTGCCTGGGTGACTTTAGATAAGTCATAGTATCCTTCTAGGTCTTCTTTTCCTCATTTATCATACAAGGAGGGCTCAACTAGATAACTTCCAAGAAGTGTTCTATTTTTACATTTTTATGACACTTTGGCTAGCTAATTACTTCCAGTAGTTTGATAGGTCTCCACCAGTCTAATCTTGTGCTGTTGTACTCAATGAAATGCTTTTGAAATGTAGGTAGGTAGATTTAGGTGCCTAGTGACTAGTTTATGATCAGAGCAGTTAAATTGTATAGTGGATAGGGTGCCAAGCCTGGAGTCAGGAAGACTTATTTTCCCAGGGTTCAAATCTGTCCCCAGATGCTTTCTAGCTATATGACCCTGGATAAGTCATTTAACCCAGTTTGCCTAAATTTCCTCATCTGTAATATGAGCTGGAAGAGGAAATGGCAAACCACTCCAGTATCTTCACCAAGAAAACCAGAAATGGGGACATAAAGAGTTGGATACAACAGCAAACAACTGAATATCCACAAGTCTTTGATTAAAGACAATGGATATCTCTTTTTCTGTCAAGTTAATTGATTGACCTGTATGGGGATTGAAACTGTGATCTTATTAGTGTTATAAGAGGCATAGACTTTGTTGGATGTGAGTTAATGGGACGTTCTGTAGGCAAACGGCCAATGTCAAGGACGATAGCATAGCCATAGGATAATGCCAATCTTCAAAAATTCCATAAATTTCCTGGATCTCCCAATAATTACCTTGGGACCAAACAAAGTCCCTTCTAAGTTGTAGCTCAAGCATGGTAGTCTATTCCCATCTTGGACCTAGAATGGAAAGTTCTGATTCAAACCTAAGGCTCTTAACTGATCAGGGCTCATAGTGGACCAGGTCCCCCAGAACTTTCAAGTACTTAATACAGTGCTCTACACACAATATAGATGTTTACTGAATAAAGAATGCTGAATGTTGCTCCTGAGAGCTGTATTCCAGGTTAGTCTTTCTGTTGTTATGATTTGTTAGTAGAGTAAGTAACCACTCCAAATTCCCTGGGGACAAAGCCAGGCAAGGAACAGCCACTCCACGCTGCCCTTCTAGGATCATGAATGTTCAATTTTTCTGTTTTATCCTAGAGGGCTCCATCAAGACTTTACTCTATGATTTGTGGTTTTCAATTGTTCTACCTACAAAGTGGGGGAGCAATTACTATCAGCTATTTATCCAAAAAAACAATTAGGAGAACAAATGAGTCTTCATTGGCAGCACAGAAAGTTCTATGTGACTTCAAATTTTTACCACAATGACATCTGAGGATTTCTTTTTCCCCAAAGTCAGGATTCTTTTTTCCCAACTTCTATCATACACTTCACATAATAACTTTTTCTCTTTGCAAAGCATCAAATCAATGGCCAGACAATGTGATTCTAGTTAAGAAGGGTTAACCCCACCTGAGTCCAATGCATAGCCAATCTGTCACCAAGACCAGGGAACTAGGGGGATGGAGGACCATGCCACAGCCAGCATTGATCGACTTGCCTGATTAGTTGGTTAATTGAATATCACTGCTTTCTAATATAATTGAAACAAGATAAATACTTTGGGCTCAGTCCCATAAGCATGTGCCATTAATGATCACAGCACACACCCTGATTAAAAATGCAATAGACTGTGAGGATAATTTATGAACTAGCCAACCTCTAGCACCATGTTATGGTTCAGGAGCCCTGAGATTCAGTGAGACTAGAGAATTGTATGAGTGTGAAATTGAACCAGGGACCAAAAGATGGGCCTCCCAGTCTCCAGCTTGCTTCCTATCAGGCATTTCTTCTACTGTCTTTCTTCAGTTGTTTATATTCCTTATGTGTTAGTCTTAGTGGTTAGGTTCCCAGCTGGTCACTGAATGTTGAATAATACCTGGTTGGGGAATATTGTGGGAATGTTGTAGGGGAAGCCTGGCTAATGAGAGGGGTCATCAAAATTCTTCCTTTGGAGCCTTAAGTAGATATCCTCAGTGGGCATCAGGAGAATCAGATGCCCTCTCTTGCTTTAGTTTGTTATTTCTTTGCAAATAACAAATAAAAGTACTTGAAGAACATCCTTCTTTCCTTCCTTCTTTCCTTGCTTGCTTCCTTCCTTGCTTCTTTCCTCCCTTGCTTCTTTCCTCCCTTTATTTCTCTTTTTCTTTCTGATAGCTGGTAGCTTGAATGGTGAACAGCTAGGTGGTACAGTGAATAAAGTACTGGACCTGGATTCAGGAAGGCTCATCTTCATGAGTTCAAATCTTGCCTTAGACACTCACTAGCTGTGTGACCTGGGAAAGTCACTTAACCCTGTTTGCCTCAGTTTTCTCATCTGTAAAAAGTTCTGGAAAAGGAAATGACAAACTAGTATCTTTGCAAAAAAAAAGGCTCACAAGGAGTCAGGCATGACTGAAAAAAACTGAACAAAAAAAGCTTGAACAGTGGCATGCTATATGAGATTCAACTGAACAACAATTCCAGCCTTAGGTGTGGTCTATTGCCTCCTGGGTCATTTACTAAATCAACTTGTCTGGTACACCAAGGGCAATGGACTTGAACTCTGAAGACTTGTGATTGAACCCAAACTGTAACTTAGTAGCCATGTGACCATGGGCAAGTTACTTCTCACTGATCTTCTGTTTCTTCATTCTTAAAATATTGTGAGGATCAAATGAAAAATGTGAAAACACTTTGTAAACCAAAAATGTAAACTATCATCATTATTATTGAAATAAAGCTGGTGAAGAGGACCTTCAGGACCAGGGTAAAGAGTCCTGGAGTCTTTCCAAATGTCTCACCATGTTGTCTTTTATAATTTGCTTTCCTTCTTGATACCTTAGTTTTCCCTGCTGGACACAGAACTTAATCTTTGCCTTTAGAAAAAATGAGTAACAATGAATAAGATAATGGGAAGCATTCTGAATACTTCAAAGGAAGGTGCTATAAAATTCAAGGCATTATCATTCCATTAACTTACTTCCTTAATTTTGGGGCACACATCCAGATAAACACTGGTTAGCCAACCTAGATCTAGAGTGAGCTCGATGGTTCTTCAAGTGGCCTGGAGCAGAATGGAATGCCCTGAGCTGGCCTGAGTTCTGGGGAGTGAATGGGGATGGTGGAAAATAAAGTGTATCTGAAAAAGTCAGTAAGAATTGAAGACACAAGTGTAGCCTAGTAGAAATAATTTTTAAAAGCTGGCCCAGGAATTGCCATTCTGACAAAGACATGTTCTTGTCCACTGCTGTGCTTCCAAACTCCTGTATCTCTGCTGGTTTTATTTCTTTCTGAGTGAGTGACTTCATATCTGTCCTTTTCACTGAGTGGAGGTTAGGTTTGAATGAGCTGGGAGACACTGCTGGGTAGCCTGATATTTCGATCAACGTTAAGGAGAGGGAACAGTGAGGTAAATAGACAGCCTTGCAGAGGTCAGCAAAAGCTGCCCCTTGCACATTAAGGGAAGTCAGTATCTGGGCTCCACCTTTAATGGAAATCTCAAAGAAACGTGCTTAAGGGGATGGCAGGAATAATTGGGAACATCAGCATGCTAGAAATACATTCAGTGCACTCCTTATGTTTCCCAAGTGCTGAACTCATCTCCCTAAATGCTTATTTGTAGAAGAAACAGATAGAGAGATATGTATACAGAGATCAGCATGGATACACTCCCTGACATGGCTGTGTTTTACCTTCCTAAAATATACATGCATATTCATTCCCATACTACATGCTGGGGGCTACCAGATGTGTTTCTTTCACAAATAATTGCTGTGCTTGTGAATCCTTGAGCTACATGCACTATAGAGATGGGTGCCAAACAAGTATCTAGAGATATGGACAGACCTATAGATGATACACTTTTTTTAAAAAATCTAGAAATTATAGACTGAGAGAGGTCATCAAGAAGCTAGTTATATAATACATCCCCTGGGGGCCAGAGCCAGCCTCTTTCCCAGAGCACCAAATTGCTCAGCAGTTTCATTAGGTTGAAAGATAGAACGACATCATAAACCCAGGCATTGGATGCTGTCATTTAAAATTCAGATAGATGTGTCAACCAATCACTTAGAGAGGCTGGCATTTTGACTGCCTGCCCAGCTCATCTCCCTAAAGTAAGAGGAGTAAAGGAAGCTACTTATATCTGTGAGACAAGAAGATGGGAGAAGAGAATTTTCTTCAGTTTTACCCACATGTACTTGGCTATCTGGGCACAAGCTTATTTCTTTCTGAAAGTCCAGGAAATCAGAACTGGTAGCAAGCTTCTTGCAGTCTTTTCTAAGGCAGAGGAGCTGTCCTCTAGTTATAGTTCTGAAACCCAGAATCACAGACTTTTAGGACTCGAAGGAAATTTTAGTGGAAAGAACATTAGTCTTCAAATCACTGAATGTAGAATTTGAAGGGAATTTATAAAAACAAGGGGCTTCATTTTACAGATGAAGAAACTGAGATCTAAGAGTTACATATGGTTACATATGCAGAATAGCAAAGTTAGTCATAACAGTAATAAAGATAGCATATATATAGTGATTTAAGGTTTAGAAAGTATTTTACATATTTTATCTCATTTGATCCTCATAGCAACCCTGGAAGGTAGGTGCTATTATTGTCCCATTTTAAAGATGAGAAAACTGAGGCAGACAGCAGTTAATGACTTGTCCAAGGTCACAGAGATAGTGTCTGAGGACCTCAATTTCAGCACTCTATTCACTGCACCACCTAAATTCCTGGTATTCAAACTCAGACCCTCCAGTGTCAAGTTGAATGGTCTTCCTACTAGGTCATGTCAGTTTAAACTCAAAATTCCAAACTTACTAGTTATGTGACCCTGAACAAGCAATTTCTATGAATTTTCAATATAAGATAGAAAAAAAATACTTTTCCAACCTGCCTCATGGGTGTTATGCAAACCTATGTCACTTAAATTAAAATACTACATAAATATGAATTATTAATCACATGATAAGGAACCAAAAGGGACCTTAGAAATCACTCAGTCAGTCTGCTAGGTGGTGCAGTGAATAGACCACCAGCCCTGGAGTCAGGAGGACCTGAGTTCAAATTCAGCCTCAGACACTTAACATACAAAAAAAATCTAGCCATGTGACCTTGGGCAAGTTGCTTAACCCCAATTGCCCTACCTTCCCCCTCCAAAAAAAGCAAAAAAAAAAAGAAGAAAGTAATTACTCAGTCAATCCCCACCCCCATTATACAGATGAAGAAACTGAGGCCCAGCAATCCTGGATACAAAATCAGGTTTTTTTAAATCCAAAGCTGGTGCTATTTCTATGGTGCCATATTGAATCTTTGCAGGGTAGCCATTAAATCAATGCAAAAGGATAGGAAAGGGGGAAAAACATTTTCTATTCTATATTAGAGACAGCCATGGAAAGACTATTCTTCAATTTTTCTTATTTACACATTTTATCAGATAACAGTCAGGACCAAAATAGCATCATTACATGAAGCTGTTCTAATGAAATGTAATTAAACATTTACAATGACAAGGACACTCATTCACATTTTATGAAAAGTGCAACTGGAATTGTTCCTATACTGATTTATCCTATGGAACCATATGAATGATTGACAAAAACTGAGGATTTTTATATTTTGGTATGTGTTACCATTTATTCAAGGTTCTGCTTTCTTTTGTAGCAGAAGAAATGGTATTACTGATGCTGAGGGAGCCTTTCTCATCACATGCAAGGACAGCATTCTACCAGTCCTACTCTGTAGAATATAAAATAATAGAGGCTAGCTATCTTATGCACCATGGAGGATGATGAAGACTGAGGAGAGTTCATTGGATCTAACCAAAAACAGGGCATTTCTCAGCTTAGAGACAACTTTTTCCAATGGAACTACCACAGTAGGAACCAGAAAGGGAATGGATAGTAAGCAATGGAGACAGCATGTATGGACCCTTTATTTGAGGACTTTGTCAGGAATAGACGTAGAATTGTTATTGGAAGAGCTAGTGTGGTTAAGTTAAATTTCATTCAAAAGGAAAGAAATGATGTTGAAATAACAGGAAGAAGGAAAATGAAGGGAGAAATTGAAGAGAGTAGAAAGAAAAAGTGGACAAGGTAGGATCAAAGTCTCTAAGAAGTTGGGTCTAGAACACAAATGGGAGTAGATTTTGGGCAAGAAAAATATCTTAGAGAAAGGAAATAGTAAGAGGATAGATGAAATGACAGGGAAATATTGAGATTAAGTGAAAGGTAAGTGGGTGAACTTCATAGTCACTATTTTCCTGGTGAAATATTTCTTTAAGTGAAGTGTTTGGGTGTGTAGGAAAGTTAGGATAGAGGCACTGGTAATGTAAGAGAAGAACAGATTTGTAATCTTCAATATGAACTATGGTATTTTCCCCCTACACATGGGGGTTACTTGTTACATATCCTTAGTTGGGTATCATAGGTAGGTCCCCACTGCTCTATTCACTTCTCTTCTTTTCTCTGCACTCTTTCTCATGGTGATTTAATCTAATTCCATAAATTCAGTGATCACCTTTATGCAGATGACGCTTAAATGTTCAAAATACTAAAACAGGTCTGTGATGTCATCCATGTGGATGTGCCTTCCATTAATGTACATCACATCTGTCCCTGTCCATCCTGTATAACAATTGTCTATGTTCTCCCACAAATCTATTCAATTTTCTGAGGGTTTTAAAATTTCTTTTGATACAATATTAGTGGAACATAGCCTATCCCTCAGTTATCCTGTGTCTTTTCCATGTGACCAGACCATATCGTGTTTGTAAAATATTTTCTGATGACATCCTTTAGTCAAGCTTTTCCTAGTTCCATATTTGTTATGTGTATATCACTATATCTTGTCAGTCCCAGACATTTTTTCTCTGAGAATACTAATCAAAACACTACTACTGCCTCTGAAAAGGGCACATCAATTAATTGCCCTGTGGTTTCACCTTTCTTCCCTGTGATATCGCAGATCAAAAGACCCTTCGATATTCAACATTTCTCTATATTTGTTGTATTTGCTTATTGTAATGTAAGCTTGTGGGCAAGGACTACATGTTTATTGTATTTGTTTCCCTAGTGGATGACACATAATAAATGTTAATAAGTACTTTTTCCTTCATTCTTCTATGTATTATAGACTACTCAAGCCCACCATATACCTCTTCATCACTTTGAGAAATATTAACTTTTATTTAAAACATTACTCTTTGTTTGAATGAGGAATTTTGGCCATTAAAGAATCTATTCAATTTCCTACTTTCTTCCTTCTAATTCTATGCCCCAGTCATTATTTGTAGTGTCTGTCAAGGACATAGCTACTGATGGACAAGCTATATAAGTTGTCCATCTAACTGCATCTCATAATCTTAACACTTAACACTAGTTAATCTTATTACCATTTTCAACCCATTTCCATTGGGTTTTCCTGTTTGAATTATCAGGCCTAACTCTTTTGAGTGGTTATAGATCTCAATGAGAATTTCAGGTTTAATGCAACTCGTATAGCATCCTGTAAATAGGAACATCTGGAGGACCTCGTCATCTAAAGGAAATTCCTCTTCCATGTGGACTCTGCATTGTTTTTCTTCCATGATAATAGTGAACCACTTTGGAGAGCATACTCCTCTCTGCATTATACCTCAGTTCTTGATCATCAGAGAGGAGTCAAACATAGTTATCCTCCACTATTATCCCTCTCAAAGAAACGTGAATAATTTTGATGTTCATGTGAGGCAAATTTTCATGGGTAACTGTATATGTTGGTAATTTGGTGGGGAATAACTCACTAACACCTAGAAGGGAATCACAGCCAATGCAGCATATGAGTTGATCTTTGAAGGAAGCTTTACAGAGGTCATATTGAAGAAGGAGTGTTATATCACTATAGATCTAAAACCCAATATTTCCAAAGCATGTATCAAAGAATCAGAGAATTTGAGAGTTAGAAGGGACTCCAGCAGCCATTTAGGAAAGAAATCCCTCGTGGTCAACAGCTGGTCATACAGCCTCTATTGGCTGACCCCAGAGGAAGGGGAACCTACCATCTCTTGAGGCAGCCCATTTGGGTTGGTTTTTTTTACTTACATCAACCTAAATTGGTTTTTTTGCACCCATCCCCCTAGTTCTTAATTTCAGGGCAGTTAAAACAAACTGAATCCCTCCTTTATGTGAAAGTTCTGCAAAAATGCAAACCCAACTATCATGTGTCCCCTGAAACTTCTCTCCTTCAAGTTCAGCATTTCACATTCTTTCAGCCTATTCACCACCTCCTTCTCCTCCAAAATTTTTCACTCTTCCTCCCTCCTTTTAGTCACTCAGGTTCACAAAATCATGCCTTCTACGCTCTACTTTCTCCCTACCACCCTCATCCAATCAACTGTCAGCAGCTCTTGTAGCTCTCCTTTCTCTCCACTTATCTACCACCCTAGTGCAAGCCCCCATCACCCTTCACCTGTGCTCTTATAATAGGCTCCCTACTTCTAATAGTTCCCTTTTACAATCAATCCTTTCCATGGCTGCTCAACAATCTTACTAAGACATAAGTCTGACCATGTCACTCTCTTGCTCAAAAATATTTAGTGGTTCCCTGCTGCCTCTAGGATCACAGATGCCTCAATTTAGTTTTTAAGGTCCCCTATAATCTGGTTCCTCCAAGTCTTTTCAGAAGTATTTCACATTTTTCCCCAACATGAACTCCATATGTTAGTCAAATTGGACTACTAGCTTTCCTCAACTCAGCAATCTACATCTTGCTTCTGTGTGCTCACAAAAGTCTCCAGTTCCTAAAATGCATTGCCTCATCAACTGTGATAGTAATGGCATTTAAAGTTCCCCCTGTATTGGCTTGGTTTTCAAATTGATTGTGTTAAAACCCAGAGCTTGTTAATCCCACCTGTGGGATGGGCTTGTTGATGTGAAAAGAAAGTCCTGAACTGGGAGGAGCTGGTGATGTAGATTTGGAGAGACACTAGAGAGAGGCGGAAGATTTTTTTGGAAGCAGCACCTCGTGGAGAGAGAGAGAGACTAAGAGAATTGCTGGTGGCCTCTTTGAATTGCCCTGGACTTTTGAGACCTGCCCCCTGAGCTGCCAAGGACTGAGGAGACATGGCTGTTTTGCTGGTACTTTGTCTGTCTGTTTTGATGTTGTTTTGCCAGATTTGTCCACTGGTGAAAGACAGTCCTTTTGTTGAAGAAGTCCTGGAACCTGGCTGTTCGCTAAGAAGGCCTGAGACTGTGCTGCAGACAGAGAGTGAATACTGTCCACTGGTGAGGGACAGTGCTGTTGTTGCAGGGGTCTGGGAGCCTTTCTGTTGGTTCAGAAGCCCTGAAGAAGGATTTTCTTGTTGTATGTTTACAGAAATCCTGGGAGAGGGCTTTGCTAATGTGTTCAGGGGTTCTAGGACTGTTCTACAGACAGAGGATAAATTCATGAAGGGACTGGCAATGTATCTTATGGCCTTGCTAAGCCTTGTCTCCCCAGGAACTAAGATTGCTGAGAACTTGCCTCGTGTCAAGATGAAGAAAAGACCTCCATTTGGGTATTAAGTGCTGTGTTTAAACTTGATATAACTCTGGGGTAGATTCAATTGTGATCCAGGGGTGGGGAACTTTTGACCTTATGTTTGGAAACTAATCTACATTTGAGAAGAGGGGCTTTGTGGTGGACTTAATTAAGGTATAGCCTAGGGGTGGAGAAGTATTTAGAACAGAGACTTTGTAATTGATTGAATGATTGGAAGGTCCTGGGGTGGGGTAGTACTTGGAGATTATTTAATCACACTTAGTAAATACTGTATTTTGAATGATGTCATGTTTTGATCTTCTCTGTTCTGGGTTTGTTACTGAATAAAATAGAGAGCACCTATGCTGGTATTTTGAACCTGGGAAGTTGCCTTTGCTTGGTATTACATTACATCAACATGACCTCATCTTTCCAACATCCTCTTCTTTCCAAACGAGCTTAGGTACTACCTCTTCTCTGAAGCCTTTCCTGATCCCTCTTGTTATTAGTCCTCTCATCTTCACCAAACACTCTGTATTTCCTTTGGGGGCTCCTTCTGTGTTTCTGCCCAGTTGAGGGCAGAAAGGTTTGCTTCTTTTTTGCATCCTCAGTGCCTATCAGAGTTTCTTGTGTGCAGTAAGTGGTGAATAAATTTTGTTGGATAGAATTGAAAAGGTAGTATTCCCTTCCACTGTATTCTTTCTCAGAACTGTGACAATATGATAGTTCCCAACTTGAAATCTGCAAAGCCTTGTCAGTGGAAACTAAGTACTATCCTTAAACTGATTTTCTAGTACTGTGAATTTTTTTTTGGTCATCAAGGCAGACTTTATTTAATCCTCAACCAACATGGAGAAACCATAGCTCTGTGTTTTTGCTTTCACTGACTTGGGTTTACTGTCAAAGTCCACCAGATGAGTCCATTGATCAAGTCCATCAAGATGCCAAATGCAAAGTCTACCAAACAGGGTAGGACAAGAGCCTTTCAATGGCTCACCTCCCCTTCCTGTTTTTGGTGCCATTCTTCTTGAATTGGGTCATGGAGTCAATCCTGGATGCTGCCTGAATGGCTACAGAACAAAAACTCTAGAAACAGAGTTTTGGATGTGAGGAGGTTGGACTGAATGATCAGATCATCAAGTTGGTTCAGTGAAAAGAAAGATGGGTTTGGAGTTGGAGGACGGTTTGAATTCTAGCTCTGCCTTTTACTATCTTGGGCAAGTTACTTAACCTTCCTGGACCTCAGTTTTCTTATCTATAAAATGAAAGGGTTAGACTAGCTCTAAAATTTGGGATCCAATCATTTCTAATATCTCTTCTCTATCTAAACCCCATGATCATGAGGTCATATTTTCAGGGATTAGACTTAAAGAGAAGAGAAAAAGCAGTGAAGTTTCATAACTAAAGCACTGGGTGCTTTCAACGATCCTTGATTCTACTCCCAGATTCACCAACATCTTGTCAAATGGTTTGGGTTGATTTACTCAACCTCTCTGTGCTGCAGCATTCTGACTTATTAATGGGGAAAAGAAATTAAACTGCTGCTTAGTTCTCATATAAAAGCTAAAGGGAATGGAAGACTAAAGGGAAGAATGGAGAAAGAATATATTCAAACTAACGTAGGATAGAGTAGCATAACAGGAAGTAAAGCCAGAATCCTGCATGAGGAATTTCACATTGCTGGGGAGCTTTCCTGTGATTTACTGAACACAAATGGGCAACAGAAAGTACTAAAAAAAAAGTATTCCCAATTATTCATGTCACACAAGACTCTAGGAATTAGGTGGCTGGGGTTAAATTCACCATAGGAAATATGCTAATGGGTATCGATTAGAAAACAGTTTCCCCTTTTCCTTTGAAGAAGTGGCCATGATGTGGGGTTAAAGGGTTTTAATTAATGAGAAAGCTTTTTTATGGAATCCAGGTGGTTGGCAAGTCATAACCTCCATTTATGGGCAGGCGTGTTGCAACAAGTTCCTGCATATAAAAACATCACTCCTAGCAGACTCAACTGAATAAATTCCTAGTAGTTTCAGGGTACCCTGCCTTATTGATAGTTTGGTGTTTTCTCTCTGTATAGGTGGCAATATTACTTTGGCAACAGGTTTATTCTGAGATGTTTTCCTTTACTCTTCCCACCTGATCCTCTAACCATCACTTACCCTCACTTACCCATGAACCTTCTATGCAGTACTTATCACCACAGTATCACATGAAGGAATTTGGAGAAGAGGCCATGCCATACAGGCCACAACTCTTATTCTCTGGTCTTAAACTCCTGGTTGTTTCTACCAGCTTCTTTATTATGTGAAGAATCATCTGTAGACACCTGGGTCTAGCACTAACTCTGAGTGGAACCCAAATTGCAACAACCTCCAAAAGTTTCTCTCTTACATTTCCTCCAAAGTTCGACTCAAGGAAGGCTTTCCTGGAGCTTCCTAGATGCTAGTAATTTTCTCCTCCTGCCAAAAAAGCAAAACCCCAAACAAAAAGACCATGAACTCATAGTATTTTGCATATATATATATATATATGTGTGTGTGTGTGTGTGTGTGTGTGTATATGATGCCCCCTCATCCCTTGAAAATAGGAACTATTTAATTTCTGTCTTTACATTCCTAGTGACTTACCACTTAGTTTTATAAGAAATGCCTGCTGAACTTTGCAGGACTTAAGAATTCTGACCAATGCAAAAACCACAATTCCAAAAGACCAATAATGAAACATGCTACCTACCCATTACCTGACAGAGAGGGGATGGACTCAGTCCTTTGTCGCCTTGGGCATCTTCTCTCTCCTACCTTAACCTTTGGACAATGCATCTCCATGACTAGAAAACATCTTTCACCCTTCCTCCAAAATGTTTTTTCTCCTTCCTTCGTATTATTTCTTCCCTTTTCCCATACCTACCTGTAACACTATGCTACCTAATCTACGCCGCATATAGAGTAAATGTTCTTTTATTTTATTGTAAAACCAAGAGATTCACAATGAGCCCTCTCTCACTAGAATGTCTTTGCCGTCTCTGATGATTCCTCCCGAGCTCTTGGTGATTGTCCAGTTCTTCCTCTTATATTCCCTAACTCTGTCCCTGTTGCCCCTTGTAAGAAGGGTGACCATGGTGAAGGTATTTAACTGAATTGCACTAGAATTAACCCAGCAAGGATGATGAGTAAACCCTAGAGAATTCCAGAGGATATTTAAGAACTGCACATATTTTAACCTGCCATCATTTTTCTTCCTCTTTCTTTAATTCCCCAGTTTATTTCGTTAACACTGTCATTATTCCCTAAGAATAGGGTCTACCTTTTTATTCTGTTCCTTTAAAGTGAGGATGGTAGTGGTGATGGTGGTCAGGGTGTGCAGCAGGGAGAGAGAATAAAAGAAATCTGTCCTCTCTCTAGACGAGCTAGTGGACATCCTGAACTCATTTCTACCTTGGAAATGTGGCAGCTGTTACTGAAATGACTCCTCTATGTTGGGGGTTGACTCTATTTTTATGGTCAGTGGGTAATAGCATTTCCTGATTTATGTATTGGCATCTGTGGGAGGTGCTGAGCCCTTGTATGAATTCATCATGGAGAGAGCTGTTATATAAATACTCCTGTCACATAAAATTATTGTCTTCATCTGGATTTTTTTAAGCTTTCTTTTTGGTGGTAGTTGGTTGTTTCTTTTCTATTTTATTCCAGAGGGAGGAGGGTAAAGACAAAGGAGAAATGTTAGGCCATTTCCTGGAAGGGAGGGCACTGGTATTCACTGCCAACACTGTCGTGCTTATCCGGCAATCTACCTACTGGTTTAATTCTTCTGGACAGACTATGGATTTTGCTTAGAATATGGACTTTCCATTTAGGACAAGAGAGCAAGAAGCCAGGTCTCTTGGGTTCTATTCTTTAAAGCACTTTGCTAACTTGAAAGTACTAAACACATAACATTATTATCATCTCATTTCAAAGGAAGTCTTTGCTTTCATTTCAAAGGAAGTCATGATTTCCTTTTCCTAACCTCATCAGATCAGTGTTAGAACTGAGACAGTACATAAACTCATTGAGGTGAGGGACCCTGTCAAACATTACTATTGTATTCATCCCCATCCCATACACATAGAGTCAGGCTTCACGTATTTTAACACATTGCTGGGTACAAAAGAAGTGATCAGTAAATACTTGTCAGGTTGAAGCAGAAAACACACTTCTTGGCAGAGCTGAAAAGATTAAATAAGATTGTATATGTTCAAAACATTACCAGAAAGCATTCCATAAAAAAGCTATTGTAGTAGACCATCATCATCATCATGAGAAGTTGCTGGTTGTAGTGAATAAAGAGCTGAATGTTGAATCAGAAAGACCTGGGTTCAAACTAACATATACTGACTGTGTGATACTGGGCAAGTCACTTAACTTATTAGTTAACTCTAAACAACTCTCTAAGACTAAGTTGTAGGACAATTACTTATCAGCATTGGTAGAGAGGGGTTTCCTGACCAAGAGGGAATTGTGACAATCAAAACATATCTGGCAAAAAATTCTATATTTGTATCTATATGTTATATTATCAGAGAGGAATCCTGTTAAAGTAAGATAGAGATCTAGACTGAGAGGCAAGAATACTTGAGTTGACACATACAATCAAAGTGACTGTGGGCAAGGCAAACAAAATCTCAGAACTTTCTAAGGCAGGTGTCTATCTGCTCAGGTGGAGGGAGTTTCACACTGAGAGTCACCTACACCAATGAAATCACAAGTCTGGACTAAAAAATAAAGTATGTCCCAAAAGTTTTAGTGCACTAAGATTTGGACACCCTTCCTCTATGCAGTGATGGTAACAGTGTGGTGGCTGTGTTACTTATAGTTGTAGTGGTAGCAGTAATACTATACATTATTTGGAGAGAGGATACAAATATGAAATGAAAGTTGGACCGTATGACTTCCTTATATGTACCTCTATGATAATATAATAATTGTTTGTTTGTTTTGGCCAAACTTTGATTTCATTGGTTCAAGGAACTCCTGGTGAGGAAACTTCCTCTACCAGTGCCAATCAGCAGTTATTAAAATTGCATTATTCTACAGGCATATTTAATAGACCTGCAATACACAAGTATGTATGCCTTGCTATAAGAAAATCCTGGACACCAAAATCTGAATGAACAGAACATAAACCGGGAGTGATTGTTCACACTGAAAAGAGATTCTTTCTTTTATGGATGTATTAGCCACAAGGTTCTTTGCAATAGTGAGCTCCCCTGATACATACAAACCATGATTCAGTTCTTCCATAAGTCAATTTGCAAACAACTTTTTTACCCCAGTACTTATAGATGTCTTCCTGAGCAGCAATAACAACAAAAAAAAGCTTTACAGCCATGATCTCCTTCATTATGGCAACACTCCCATGAGGAGGGGAAGGGGCAGGGATCACTCCCCTCATTTCACAGATGGGGAATTGGAAGTATGGAGAGGAGCAGTGCCTGCCATAGATCACTCAGTGAGTCAGGGGCAAAGTCCAGGGCACAAGCTTCAGAAGCCCAATTCTCTGGCTAGGTCTCCTGGGAGAAAAGGCAATGCCTCACAGCTATACTCAATGGCTACTGAGCTGTCTCTGGAGCTAGGGTTCTAGCTGCTTCAGAGTGCAGGCGCCTCTGTTCATCACACTAATTTATTTCTTTGTTTTCATGGCAGAATAAACTCCAAATTCCAGAGGTCAACTAGGCTCCTGCCAGCAACCCATGCGCAGCCAAAAAAGCATGGTGCCATCAGTCAATGCCAACTAGTTAATAATGACCAGGCTCTTTGCTAATGGCCCGAGGCAAAAGGCTCAAGGGCAGCTAATGCTCCTAGAGAGAACCTTTCAAACTGCCAGAAAGAGAGTGGCCTGGGAGGAAGCAAGTACCCTTACTACTTTCGAGGGTGTATCCAGCCATGCTCAACTCTTTAGAAAGGTGGTAATTAGGTTTTCTTCCCTCAGTGCACACTCTAAATGCAGAAGGATTTGGCATTTGGAGAGCCACTGGAGGTTTCTTGTCCCTTGATTCCCCCTGGGTTTTCTGTCTGTGACTCAGTCTTGACTCCTCTTTGGAAAAATCCATACTGGTGCAGATGGAGGGTTCAGATCTTGCCTGGCCAAAATAAAGCAATGAATTTCAGGACCACGGGGGTGCTGTTGCTGGGGAGAGTATGTGATCCCCATATGTAGACTCATAGAATGCTAAAGATAGAAGGGACCAAAGACATCAACTCGTCCAATAAACTCATTTTTACCAATAAGGAAGCTGAAAAATTCTGATCAAGTACACTATATGAGTTCAGGGTACCCCCACTGAAACAGCTGGAATAGAATTCAGTTCAGTTCAATAGGTGTCTATAAAGAAAGATAAATCAGGGTACCCCCACTGAAACAGCTGGAATAGAATTCAGGTCAGTTCAATAGGTGTCTATAAAGAAAAATAAACAAGAAACTTAATGATACCTTGAAACTATGGGGGCAGGTGAGCTCTTCAGAATCACTTTGTCCCATGTGGTTGG
>NW_027185784.1:15149593-15178585 GCF_028583685.1 Petaurus breviceps papuanus
CTGTGCAATAATTAGGCATATGGGTCTGCCTCACTCCACTCCACCCTAGTCATGGATGATTATAATATTAATGACAATCACATAGTCATGAATTTTGTAAATTTGCATACTTAGGGTTTTGGCAATACACAAAGCCCTTTAAATACAATATTTCATTTGTTCCTCACATCTACCTGTGAGGCAGGTAATGCAAGTATTATTATTTCTATTTTACAGATGAGGAAATTGAAGTTTAGAGAGAGTAAGACTTGACTTCCCATCATAATAACACCAAGCATGATTATAGACATCCTGGCCTTTCCCTCAATAGGACTCTAAGGTTGATAACAGCTCTGAATCTATGATATTATGAGCCTATGCTTCTGGATACAAATATAAAACCCTGGTCTCTGCATTCCATTGGCAGGGGGAGGGGAGGAAAGAAAGGAAAAATGAGATGAGGAGTAAAAGAAAAGGGAAGTGAATCAGAGAAAAGGGTTTCAATTATACTTTACAAGGGAGTAAAGGTAGAAGAATGGAAAAAATAAAAAGAAAGAAAAGGGATAGGGAAGGAAATGAAAGGGGAAAGCAGGAGGAAAGATAGAAACTCTGATTCTGGCAGAAACAGAATAGCAATGCTAGTCAAATCTAAATAAGAACCTTTGCTTCCACTGTTTAGTGATGAGTCCTAAGAATACTGTCTGCTCAGCTTGGCATGTCCTTATCTGTAAGGGAATTCTCAAATTCCTCCTGGTTGGGGTTCCCTAGAGGGTACTTGCTTTAGACAAAAGGTGAAGGGCACTTTAATGAGCTGGACACCAGACTTCTCCAGGAGCCATAGATAGGTAGCTAACTTACTCAGAATCAAGAGACAATACAAACTTTCTCCCTCCCCACCAACCAGACCCATAGCCAGCTGACCTTTCAGCTAGGTCCCAATGGGAGAGCTCTTAACCCCACAGGGCACATTTTTGGAAGGTTAGAAGCAAGCAAAAATCATAGGATCTAATGGAAATGTGTCAGCAGCCAGTCAGTGTTCCCTTAACCTTTCTGCCCAGGACGTTCAATAGCCTGTTCAATAAAGATAGCCCCCGGGCACCTCTACACATCACATAAGCTATTTGGCCACAGATAGCATGACCCTAGGGGTACACAAATGAGGTATAATGGAGGTAGCTAGGTTGCATAATGGTTAGACCACTGGACTTGAAGTCTGGAAGGTGAGTTCAAATATTACTTCTCTCATTTGTAAAATGAAAATAATAATAAATGGTAGCACCTACCTCATAGTGTTTTTGCATGAATCAATCAAATGCAACAACCTTTGTAAATCACTTTGTGAACCTTAAAGTATTATGTGTTTTGTGTGTGTGTATGTAATACATAACACAGTATTATATATACATATATGTATCAATATAATTATATATGTAATATATACTTGTGTATATCAATATAGATATCTAAACATAAATATTGATATCTACATTTTTATCTATCTATTCTATTATAAAGAGGGTTAAATGCTCTCAGATATGCACTATGATTACCCAAGCAGTTGACAAAGTGGACATAAGAACCATTCCTCCTCAAACTATTATGGATTCGGGACTATATCTAGTCTAGTTGAGGTGAGATAGACTGAAATGTAGAAGCAGCCCTGACTCAATTCATTTCACATTTTACATGATCACCATTAATACATTATAACCAAGGCCCATTGTAAAATCATGAAAGCCTCTATTATGTTGTTCATTCAATCAGGTATTTACGGCAAAGCTCTCTATGAAACTAACTGCCCTGTGAACTCTTTCAGAAAGACTTGGTTATCAAGGGAAGCTGTAGCTGTGGTGTGCCCACACTCAAGTTATAGATACACAGGCTAAAAGCCTCAGACACAGAAGTGCAGAGATGTAATTTGGTGCTCGTGGAAGAAAGGGAAAGGAGCATGGGGGGGATGTAACCTTAGATGGTTAATGAGGTCAACTTCAGTGGCTACCCTGGGAATAGAGTTGACAAGTTTGTTTCAGATCACAAAAACAGGACCGGATTCAGTGCTGGGGAGGCAACTTGGTACATTAGGAAAAATTCTCCTTTTGTAGTCAGAGAACCTTGCCCATATGATGCTAGGCAAATCACTTAACCTCTCTGGGCCTCACTTTCCATATTTGTAACATGATGAGTTTGGACGAGGTGGCCTCTAAAAGTCCCTTCCAGCTCTACAATGAGCTGAGAAGGCTGCCCACTGCCTCCAACAGAGCAAAGGATTTCTATTGACAAAGTACAAGGGAGAGCAGAGAGTCAATGCACAGGGGACCATGAGGAAAGGTGGCTCCATGTTTGTTTTTGTATTCTCAGAATCTATGATGATGCCAGGTATACAGTTAGGTGCTCAAAAAATTCTTGCTAGGCAGAAGAAGCTTTCATCTAAAGTTGAGTAGGGAAGGGGATGGGAACAGACAGAAAGAACCCTCTTCTGCAGGAACTGAGAAAACTTAAGCAGAGAGTTCAGCCTGTAGAAGAGGATTGTCAGTAGTTCTTAAACTTCTTATGCCATAGACCCATTTGGCAATAAGGTGAAACCTGTGGCCCCCTTCTCAGAATTAGGTACTTAAATACATAAAATAAAATACCTTGGATTATAAGGGAATTATAATCAGTTTATACTGAAATAGTTATCAATTTTGTCTTTAATTCACAGACCCTTGGTTAAGAACCCCTGAAATAAACTAACATAATAAATAATTTGAACAACAACCCCAGAGGCAGGTCTAAGAAAGGAAAGATCAGCTCCATAGAAAAAAAATGAAAAAGGGAGAGTCTAAAAGAGACTAATTAATGCTTTAAACATGTGCCAAGGTAGTCGAATAATAGGAGGTTTTAGATCTATGATTTACCTAAGCTGTATGTGGCTTGTAACCTGAGCTTTTCTTGTCCAGAGGAATAGAGCTGAGGACTTTAAAAATGATTCTAAAGGGCTACAACAGGGGAGAGGCATCTGGAAAGAAGTGGGTTAGGGTGAATGAAAAAGCATTTATTAGCACTCCTTATAGCTTCAGCACTGGCAAAGTGCTTGGGATACAGCAACAATAACTAGCATTTGTATAGTACTTTAAGGCTAGCACAGTGCTTTACATGTATTTTCTCATCAGATCCTTACAACAATGTAGACTAGAAAGGAGTTTGAAGAGCCAACCTAGGTTTGTGTATCACATGACCATACTTCTTTGTAATAGAGAGGCTAGAGATAGTATACTTTCCAGTGTGGAAACTAACCAGCAGCGTCATCTGTTAAAGAACAGTCTTCAGTATTCTTTGCAAAGTCACGTTTAATAGCCATTTTAAAGTGAGCTTTTTACAGATGAGGGAAATTGAGTTTGAGAGAGGTCAAATGACTTGCCCAGGGTCATACAGCTTTAAGTGCATGCTGCAGGATTTGAAATCAGATCTTCTAGGATCCAAGTCCAGATTTCTATCCAGGGACTCCAAAAACAAAGAAAATGTCCCTGTCCTTGAGGAACTTACATTCTAATAGCAGACAATTTACATGGGGAATGGTGACCAGGAAAAGGCATTTTTGGTTTTGAAAGTTACAGAGATAGAGAATGGAACTATAAGGTAGGATACTGATACATCCTTTCCAAGAGCAATGACAGAGTTGATTTGACTATGATTCCTGAACTAGAGAAGGGGTGCCATGTTGGGAAGAGGTATATGGGGTAGTAATGTGACTGGGACTTTCCTGAAATATCAACTCAGGAGGGGCAATTAACAAAGGGGAATATGGTGGGGGAGACAGAATTTCTTTTTTTTTTTAAAGCAATCGGGGTTAAGTAACTTGCTCAAGGTTACAAGGCCAGTTATTTCTGGGTGTGGTGCTGAATATCCGAGGCCGGGATTTGATCCAGGTCATCCCGACACTGGAGCCTGTGCTCTTACTGGCTGAGCCACCTGGCCACCCCTAAGCAATTGGGGTTAAGTAACTTGCTCAAGGTTACACGGCCAGCTGTTTCTGGGTAGGTGCTGAGTGTCTGAGCCCGGGATTCGATCTCCAGGTCTTCTCAACACTGGAGCCGGTGCTGTTACTCGCTGTGCTACCTGGCCACCCCTGGAGACAGAATTTCTTGAGATGAAAGGGATATGTGGACCATAGGATCATAAACTTAAAACTAGAAGGGGCTGTAGAGGCCATTGAAAATGACCTCCTTTCTATAAAAATTAGGAAACTGAGACCCAGAGAGATTAAATAACTCAGGATCCTAGGATCAAAGTCTTTGGAGGAGAAATCCTTTATTCCTATACTGAGATAATGACGATGGAAACTTACATAAGAGAAAAAAGGTGAATGCTAGGAAGTGTCCTGTTTGAGGCCTATGTTGGAGATACCAGCTTCATCAAACTGGCATATTCGGGCTATAATCTAGGCCAGTGACTCACGTCCAGACCACTCCAGTCACATCTTGGACCTGGCTACATAAATGGAATTATAATTTTTTTTCTTTTCTATTTTAGAAATTAGTTAATGACACAAATAGCACCATCAACATGATAGTGATGGGCTGGCTGTCTTTCATACAAAAAGACTGTTCTTGACTTGTATAAGAAATGCATATTCTCTCTCATGAGTTTTCCAATAGTTACAATGAGTCTAGGCTAAGTATCCAAATTCAGTCATCTGCTTCCTCTTGTGACCAATAATTGCTCGTCTTTTTTAATGTCAAAATAAGGTAAAATCTCTGGCCAAGAACAGATTCTTCTTTCATTTTTGTAAAGTTATATATATATATATTACCAGGATCATGACCTTGACCTGGTTTACAGCAAGAAAACCTGAGACCTTGACTTTGTTAGTGCCATGTCCTTAAGTAAAGTAAAGAAAACATTAGCCAAGCCTACTGAATCCATCTAGATGTAGGAGGACAGGTCCAATGAATTTTAACATGTCCCATTTGGTTTTATCTTCTGTCACCAGACCTGTGATGTCATTGGCATAGAGAACTCCTGGTAAAGAAATTCCTTTTATCAAGCAGATCTATACCTTCTCTGAAATGTATGGTCTTAGAGAGTTGCCTGGGGGTACAGAGACTTAAAGTAACTTATTTGGGGTTACAGAGCATGGATGTATCAGGGGTAGGATCTAAATTGAAGTCTTCCTGACTCTGAAGGGAGTTTTTATGGACTATGCCAGGTCACTTCCCCAATATCAAGATTTCCAATTCATTTCATTTTGTACTAGAGCTGTCTTCTCCAATAGAGACTAGAAAGGATTTTGAAGAACCAGCCGAGGCTTGGGTATCACATGAACATACTTCTTTGTAATTCCAATGTGGAAAGAAGCCAACCAGCAACTTCCTCATCTGTTAATGAATAATCGACAGTATTCTTTGCAAAATCATGTTTAATAGCCATTTTAAAGTGAGTTTATTTGCATTTCCAAATTACTTAGTGTATGCTAGGATCCAGGCAAAGTAGGAATTTTCCCTGCTGTACCTTCTTTCTACTGTGATTCCCTACACACACATACATATGAATTCCTATATATGTGTGCACATCGAATGTGTACACACATACATACATTTTATACATAGAATGTATATAGTTGCTCCTATACAACTGCCATGTCATTCCAATATATCACAGAAATGCGAAGGGAAAAGAAAAAAGTGTAGTAGAGCAGAGAGATTCCCAGGCATCCTGGCTTTACAGGGCATAGGCTAATGGACATCTTGACAACTTCCTGGCTCAGATAGTGAGGGAAAACACCTCAGTTTATTTAGGGAGAGATAATAACGATAATAATAATTTATAATAATAACTGGAATTTAATAGTGGCTTAAATTATTCCCATTTTACAGATGAGGAAACTAAGGTTCAGAGTGGTTAAATGCTTTGTCCAGGACTGAGTAATTAGGAAGCATAGAATCTGAACTTAGATCTTCCAAATTTCAATCTTTCTGATTCATCCTATCCATCACACCATATTCATATATCCCAGTAAATTTGACATATGGTGGTAGCACAAACTTGTAGCAATCCTTGGTCTCTGCGCAGTTAACTCAATAGAAATAATGAATCTCTAAACCCAATAGATCCTGGTGGGATAAAAGAAATCAAAATGGACAAAAAGAACATTACATATATATTAACATGATGTAAAGTGTTTTTAAAAGTTTTGCATAGTATATTTTAGTAACTGATGTAAGTATGATAAAATTATATTGTGGAAATATTGTAGCATGTAGCACAAAGGTTCAGCATCAGCTTGGATGCATCTACTACAGGCTAATATATGCCTGAATGCTTCTTCTTATCAATGTTCTACCCATGTTCCACTTGAGTATCCCGATAATCTCTGTCTCAAATTAATATGTAACCTTGAAACTACTATGTTATTCAATCTGAATTTATATCTCTAACATCTTTGTCTCTCAGTGATGCTTTCTATTTTCCAACACTAGTTTTAAATCTGCTACTAATCCCTCAATGTTAAGATGATTCTACCAGTTTGAATTTCTACTTTGGAGCCCCTATTACAATTTATGAGATTATTAATTAGTTGAGACTTTTTTCTTCTCTTCTTCCACTCTCCTGGATGGTGGTAAATCAGGAGAATATTTGGTGGTGGAAAGTAGATCCAAATAATTTTAATAACCCTCGTGGCTAGAAATCATACCTAGAAAGATCTTTATGATTAAAAGGTAATAGGGAGAAAATGGGACCACCCGTCAACTGTGTCAGGCTCAAAAGAGGTGCTGATACAGGTGGGAAACCCACTAATGAAGATCTGGTGAAAGAAGACAGGGTACAAAGTCATCATGTCACAGCTCAGTGCTGGTGACAGATATAAGTTTAGAGGTGATAAGGAAAGTTATGGGAGCTGTTGTGTGAGGTTGGAGCTTGATAAAATCATGGCACATGAGAGACTTTTAAGGGTGGATAGCACATGGTGGGAGGTCACTTGAACTATACTTGGGAGGAATTATGTTTTGTCATAATAGGGATATTCTAAAATGCTTCCTTCTACATTACAGAGTTCAGATAGCACAAAGGCTTTTCCCCAAAAAAGGAATCTAAATACAGTGTCAGCTTGGAGCTATGGAACACTGAAAATGGAGTCAACTGGAGGGATCTTGCGAACTGAAGAAGGGATTGGTATTGTCTTCAGAGATCTTCAAATTGAACAACAGGAATGAGATCAAGGTGGTTTAAGAGGAGCTATAAGAGGAATGACAAGTGAAAACCAGTTCTTGGGAGCTAGAGAGAGCTACAGTGCACACAGGAATTCCATGAAAGAATGCCTTCTGGGAACCCTAATGAATAATTTATTTAACCTGTACAGGTGTATGTGGAAGGACTGCTTACTGGGAAGCATCACTATTATTTATGAGTTGTGTTATGAGTTCAACTTGTTTTTCTTTATCTGTAAATAAGCTTTTTCTTCCTTGAATTTGTGAACTACATACCTGCAAAGGGAATTTGATGACAACACATTGAATAGTGTCATCTAGTGAAGTCCTAGCATTTTGCTGGTGGAGGCAACTAGGCAGAAAAGTGATAAATGTTCCAAAATGTACCTGGGTCCTTGGTGTCATATAAGAATCTTCTACACAAGGGTTACAATGACATGGCATAATGCCAACTCATCTCAGAGTTCAAACTACACCTGAAATAGGAATCTGCTCTATGATATCCTTAACAAATGCCCCACATACTCTACATGAATAGAATAGTATGTATTGCTGCATTTCCAACTAACTCTCAAAAGTATGGTTATCTGAAGGAGGGTCACAGAAAACTTTTGTTCTTCAAATATCTCTTAAGGATATTTTCTTAGGGAGCATAGTTTTCTATACTATAGAGCATAGGACTTCTCTAACTTAGCAGAATAACTTCTAGAATAAGAATCAAAAAAAGGGAGCATGGAAAAGAAGGAAGAAAGAAAGGAAAAATAAAAGGGAAGGAAGGGAAAATATAAAAGAAGGGAGAAAGGGGAAATCAGAAGGAAGAAAAGGAAGGAGGAAGGGAGGAGAGGGAAGAATGAGGAAGGGAGGGAAGGGGAAATGGTAGCAGTAGCCTGAGTCCTCTCTTTTCCTATACTCCAGAGTTTCCTCATCTGGAGCTAAGTGGAATATTACAGGTGGTTTGCTTTAAAATAGCACTTTAGATTGACCCAAAAACCATCGGGTCTTTGCCAACAAGTTGAAAGAAGATATGACTGTCAGAGCAATTGCTAGAGACAGTTGCTTAATGGAGTTCAGGATTAGGGAGCTGCCAAAGCTTCTCTTCTAATGATTGACCAATTGGATTCCTTTTCCTTTTCTTTTCCACACACCAGCTGCTTTCCTCCTCCCTCCTTAAATAAGCTTTTTTTCCTTTTCCCATTGGAGCACTTTGGTTCCTGACAAGACAGGGTATAAAGTGGAAGGGGTGTGGATCTGGGGAAAAGGGGGAATAAAAGATAAGGAAATCAGTCATTTATTTTGTTGCTTTCCCCATGGCCTTCTTCATGGCTCCATGACTCTGGAAACTTCACATGATCTATCTAGATTAATTCAGACCTATTAAAAATCCATTCCAAGAGGAAAGAAGGACCACAGACTCTTAAGATCATGTATTTGGAGCTAAAAGACGCCTTAGACATAGTTTAGACATAATCTCATTTTACATAAAAGGAAACTGACCACCAGATTTGTGAAATGAATTATCTGAGGTTATATCAGTAGAAAGAAGATTTGAGATTTAAATCTAATAAGGGTGATAAAGCTCAGCATACTCTTGGATCATTTCTGGTACAACCAGAGATCCTTGGCTGGTCCCCTGATCCATGTGTTGGAGGTTGGTGGTAGGGAATGGAGACATTGTGCCAAAAAAGGGTGGAGAATTGACTACTGAGCCAAGAAGAGCTGCCCAATCATTAGACTTAAATGAAGAAATAACTTCTGTATTATTCTTTCTCCTCTCATTGATGGTATCACTTGGGACTCTGAGGTTCACCCTAGGACTTATAGCAAGGGGGTGGAGGATGAGATGGGATTTCACAGGATCACAAAAGGGACCCAAAAAGGCCATCTACTATAACCTTGCCTAAAAGAATCCCCACTATAACGTAGCAATCTCTGCATGAAGACCTTAAAGTAGGGGAATCCCCACTTATCAAGTATCAAGGAAACTCATTCCAATTTTGGACATCTCTAATGAAGAGGAAGTTTTTCCTGACATCCAGCACAAACTTGTTTCTTTTTATCTTCTATGCATTGTTCCTTGTTTGACCCTCTATGGACAAACAGAAGAAGTGGAATGCCTCTCCTATATAAAAACCCTTCAAAGACTTGAACACAACCATCATGTGTCCCTCTCTGCTCCTAGTCTTTTATCCAGGCTAAATAGGCCCAGTTCTTTCAAGCAATCCATATGCAATGGACCTTCATTATTCTGGTTTCTCTCCTGGAGACACTCCCAGCTTGTCAATGTTCTTCTTACATCATGGTGCCCAGAACTGAATACCATATTCTAGATGAGGTCTCACAACAGTGAATTATAGTGGGACCTTCACCTTCCTGTCCCTAGAAAATATGTCCCTCTTAATGTATCTCAAGTTTGCATCAGCTTGGCTGCCACATCATACCACTGACTTATATTGGGTTTGTGATTCACTAAAACCCCTGAATCTTTTTCAAAATAACCACCTCTCTATGTTATATTTGTGGAATTTATATTTTTTGTTCTCAAGTATTTTTTTGTACTCAAATACAAAAGAATCTCAATGCTTTATATTTATCCTTATTGAATTGTATCATATAAGATTCATTCCAATGCTTTAGCTAGGCTGTTCTCAAGCCTCTGGGGGGTCCCCAAAATCTTCTCAAGGGGTCCACAAGGTCAAAACTATTTTTATAATAATATGAATATATTATTTGCCTATTAAAACACTCTTCCCTTTTTCAACTAAATGTCTGTGTGAGGTTGGATTATCTCCATAGACTTCAATCAAAACAATATATCACAACAGATTGAATGCAGAAGCAGAGATGATAATCTAGCTGTCTTCTATTAAACCAAACAATAGATTTGCAAAAATATATAAAATTGTCAGTCTTCTCACTAATTTTTTTGAAAATAATGTTAACATGTAATGGTTTGTTATTATTGCTTTGAAATGAACCAATAACTATGTTTTATCAATTTTAATTTCTAACATGGTAAACATCCATAGATATAACCCATATGAACAAAAGCTCTTTGGGGCCCTGATAATTTTTTTAAAATGTGTTGGGATCCTTAGACCAGAAACTTTGAGAATTGTATCATTAGCCCATCAAGACCTTTTTGGATTCTGACTCTTCTTCTCCTGTGTTAGCTACCCTTTCCAGTTCTGTATCATCTTCAGATTTACTGAGCATACCCTCCGTGCTTTTATTCAAGTTATTGGCAAGAATGTTAAACAGTTTATGGCCAAGCACAGATTCCTGAGGTACACACTCCTGTTGTATCAATATCGAACCATTAGCAGCTATTCTTTGAGTTCATCTGACCAGTTATGTCCCTATTTAGATATGTCTCTATCTTCTCCACAAGAATAGTATGAGATATTTTATCAAAAGCTAAGTGGATGCTCAGCCACATCAACCCTTTAACAAAAATAAAGAAGAAAAAGCAACAAATCTCCTCACTCTTCCTTGAAATTCCTTCAAGAGGAACCATGAAGTCTCCCTGAAAAGGATTTGGTTTTTGTTTGTTTGTTTGTTTTTGCTTTTTGGAGGGCGATTGGGGTTAAGTGACTTGCCCAAGGTCACACGGCTAGTTTTTGTGTTAAGTGTCTGAGGCCAGATTTAAACTCAGGTCCTCCTGACTCCAGGGTCAGTGCTCTATTCACTGCACCACCTAGCTGCCCCAAGGATTTGTTTTGAAAGCAAAATATTGCCAGGATGACCAGGAGGCCTTTCTCCTGGAACATAATGTTAATGGGTATGCAAGAAACCTTTATTCCCTGAGGAAGTTGCAATTAAACTCCAGGGCACTGAAAAGTGTATCGAAAAGTAGATCAAGTTTACCTTTAGTACCCTCTCCTTCCCACATCTGTGATTTTCTCCTTTTCAATAACCCTCTACCCCCACAAAGCCCCAGGACTTTCAAATGCTTCCAGCATCTTCTAATGGATTAGATGATCTAACTTGGATTAGATGACCTCTAGGATACCTAACAAAGCTGAAAGCATATGAAAAGCTGTTGTTGTCTTAACACACTACCCCTCCCTCTGCATTTTATAGTAGGCCTAGGGGAAGAGGGCAATCCTCTCAAAGGAATGAACCTGTAATGATAGACTGTAAGACATTAGTGAGAGAGATATCTGGGAGTAGGTGAATCGAATCACAGACTTGGGCCAATCCATGACCACTCCACTAACCTGGAAGCCCAGCCTTGCCCCCAAGAATGCTAACAAGATCAGGTCGAGAGGCTCAAAGCCATGTCACATGAGGAACTACTGAAGGAACTGGGGGTGGTAAGACCTAGATGAGATAGGATAGTTGTCTTCAAATAATTGAAGGGTGATCATGTGAAAAAAGATTACTGGTCATCTGGCCACTCAAAATTCTCCAGGGACAGACAGGGAACTCACCAGCTACCATTCAACTTCTGAACAGATTCAATTATCATGGGGTCTTTTAGTTATAATAAGGGAGCTAGAGATAGAAGTGGATAGAGTACAAGACCTGGAGTTAGGATGACTTATTTTCCTGAGCTGAAATCTAGTTTCAAACACTTCCTAGCTGTGTGACCCTGGGCAAGCCACTTAACCCTGTAGCCTCAGTTTCCTCATCTGTAAAATGAACTGGAAAAGGAAATGGCAAACCACTCCAGTATCTCTGCAAAGAAAACCCCAACTGGAGTCACAAAGAGTTAGACAGGGCAGCTAGGTGGCACAGTGAATAGAGAGCCGGCCCTGGAGTCAGGAGGACCTGAGTTCAAATATGACCTTAGACACATAACACAAAAAACTAGCCATGTGACCTTCAGCAAGTCACTTAACCCCAATTTCCCTACCTTCTCCCCTCCAAAAAAGCAAAAATAAATAAAAACCAAAAAACAAAGAGTTATACACAACTGAAACAATTCAACAACAACAAAATTATATTGAAATGAAGTCTTACTTCGTAATTTCTATCCATTGCTTCTAATTCAGACCCCTGCAGCCAAACAGAAAAAGTTTAATCCCTCTGCCTCTAAGGTCCTTAAAACTCATAGTCTGATTCTCAGCAGTCTCTTTGCTGCTTTTCTCAGTACCTGCAGACATTCTGAACAGTTCTTGACATAGGTAGCACCATGGACAACGACTCTGACTAGGGCATATAAGGAAAGTCATGGCTGATTGCTGTAATAGAACTCTGGGAGTCAGGAGTCCCAACTTCTTGCTTCCATTTCCAGCTTTCTTATTCTATATTAACTAGACAAAGGCTGTCCAAACTCTGTGACTCTGCTTCCATATTGAAGAAATGATGGACAGTAACTTTCCTTCCAACTCCATCATACCCCATAGCTAGAATTATAAGATTATGTGTTGCATATAAACTGCTGTAGGCTCTTCATCTAGAAAGGTTTGTGAATGGAAAGAAGGAAAGGAGAAAGGGAATAATTATTTATTAAGCATCCACTGTATGCCGGGTACTGTGTTAAGTGCTTTACAAACATCTCATTTGATCTTCACAACAACCTTGGGAAATAGGTGTTGTGATTATCCCCCCCTTTTTTTTAAGTTGAGTAGACTGAGGCAAACAGAGATTAGTCAAATGACTTGCCCAGGGTCACCCAGCTCATAAGTGGTTGAGGCTGGATTTGAACTCAGGTCTTCCTCACAGCAGACTCAGATGACAGCATGGTGAGTAGATAGAACATTAGGCTGAGAGTTCTGCTCTTGGATTCAATCGTATTCAAGAACTATTAAGTACCTGCTACATGAAAAGCAACAGCACCTATGGTATAATGGATAAATTGACGAATTTGGAGTCAGAAAGTTCTGGGTTCAAATCCCAATTATGATACATTAGCTGAGTAACCATGAGCAAGTCTCTCTGAGGCTCTGTTATGAAGACATTTAATCTATATATGCACCATGATTTTCCACACAGATGAAATCACAACTTCTTTTTTTTTTTTTATTAAGCAATCGGGGTTAAGTAACTTGCTCAAGGTTACAAGGCCAGTTATTTCTGGGTGTGGTGCTGAGTGTCCGAGCCCGGGATTCGATCTCCAGGTCTTCTCAACACTGGAGCCGGTGCTCTTACTCGCTGTGCTACCTGGCCGCCCCATGAAATCACAACTTCTTGACCTATTGACAACTGTGTGAGACATTATACTGGGTAATGGGGTATGTCATTAAGTAGCTGTAGGAACTTGGGTAAGTTACTTTATCTTTCTTGGCCTCACTTTACCTTTTCTTGGGAATTGAGGAGATTGGACAAGAAGATTTCTATTGTCTTGTTCAACTCTGAAATTCTTAAACTATAACTAATATAGACATCAGATTTCCACCGACTATGGGACAAACTTCCTCCTTCTGATACCCATTCTTCCTCATTGTGAAAAATAAGAAGAGAGAAGATCTAATAATTACATGTTAGAATCTTGGGAATTTCCTCCAGATGAATACAGAGGACTCCTCCTCTTTCTCTTCCTCCAACTCCACCTGAATGGAATTAGGTAGAATGTGACTGTGACTTTTGTCTTTGTTTGAATGCCTTAGGTAGCTCTGCTTTCTGTCACTCATTGACCAAGACCTTTCATTTATGGTTCTGCTTTCCCAAGAGTGATCAGAGACAGCCTAGACAGAGTGCCAGAAGCAACCATCCAAATGGGGTTGTCATGGTGTCAGCCATCCCAATGCAAACTGGAACCAACAGCTTAGTCCCCTTTGGGGGCAGATAAGTGTGATAGAGAGTCTGCTGTGTCACCATCAAATGTACATCCCACTGGGGGGTGTGCCTGGGGACCCAGTGACTGGCTGAGAATCTGAAGTATTTTCTGGGCTTCATTTATTAGAAGCAGACACCTTTAGTGGCAGAAACCATCACTACAGCAGTACTTTATATAAAGCTGGTCTCCAGGGAACTCTGAGAACTTTAGGCTCATCTCATATCACTCTCAGAATATCACTGACATCTGTGCTTTATAGACATGTAGGATACTGAGAAGCCCAAAAGGGAGGAACTTGTTCAAAGGCCATGAAAATAAAGAGTGTCGAATACATAAATAAAATTTTAATGTAGGGATCCTGAATCCCAACATAGTATACATCTTCTCTGGGATGCAATGCAGCCTTCTAGTCTCCCTTTTGTTAGCACAGCAGGGAAAACAGTGCATTTGGTCCATAAAGGTAAGAGGGGAGCAGGTGGAGTCATTTCACTTGGTAAGAATGCTGGCATTTCCAACCTCACTGCAGCTACTTTTGGCCAGAGTATTTAGGGAGAGAAAGCAATGCTAGAATTTGCTGGTATACAAAATTAGCTCACAGAGCCCTGCTATTGCTATGCTTTTTTTGGGAGAGGAGGAATAGTTAGAGAGTACTCTGGTACATTGTGTAAAAGCTCCACTATGGTATTGTAGGGTGTGTGGAACATTTTTCTTTTGCTGTTTGTATACCTGCTGGTTAGTTGGCATTTCAAGAAGGTAGCCACAAGAGTAAGTGATAGAAAAAAGACTGGTCACACTACTCTAGTATAAGGAAGAGTTTTGATGAATCTGTATCTCAGGTTCAGGGTAAAATGTGCACCTAAAAAGACTCTTATCTTTTAACAGGGTGCCTGTTCAGTTCTATAGCCATAGAATCTTTCAGTTTAATACAATTAATACTGAAATGCATCTGTGATTTCATTGATTTTCATATACCCTCCTATGATGGAAACTCATCTATACCTGCTCATAGCTATGCTCTGTTTTCACAAGGCCTCTCATATGTTCACCACAAAGGGTCTGACCAATGCTCTTCCTTATTTCCTTCTGACACTGCAAAGACACAATGGATTCTCTACCATTACTCCTCACTTTTGCCTTTTGGAAATCTTCTTCAAATCATATATTTCCCTGATTTTATCCACAACTCCAGCTCATGTTTGGAGTCCGTTATTTATTAAATATTGCAATCTGCTCATACCCACCGAGTACTTTGGCATTGCCCTCACAGTGGTACCCCATTTTTAATTCCTGAGAGGCTCAAGTGTTCTGTCGTGACCAATCATAGCTTTGGTATTAGAAATATAGTCCTTTGTTATGGAAGAAGTTTGGGATAATTAAAAGGGCTTTGAAATTTCCTGAAAGTAATCCACTCTCTTCCTGTTTAATGCTGAGCCCAACACATCCATTTATACAGTGTATGCACACGTGCGCGCGTGTGCACACACACACACACACACACACACACACAAGCACAGACGGAGAAGTTCTATAGGTTGTGCAGCTGATTCCATATCTTTGCCAAGAAAACTCCAAATGTAGTCATGAAGTCAGACACAGTTGAATAACATGCTTTGTCGGTTATGAAGCAGTTTTCTCACAGTCCTTTTGAGGTAGCCAGTTAAGTGGTATGTCTAGAGAAAGAGCACTGGATTTGAAGTAGGAGGAGTTAGTTTCAAATCTGCCTCTATTACTTAACTTAGGAGATTTTCAGTAAGTCACAACTTCTCTGGGCTTTAGGTCCTCAGATGTAAAATGAGGGGCTAAGTCAGGGATGGGGAACCTGTGACCTTGAGGTCACATGCAGGCTGCTAGGTTCTTAGGTGCATGCAGCCTTTTAACTGAGTCTAGGTTTTACCAAACAAATCCTTTTATTAAGGGGATTTTTTCTGTGAAATTTGGATTCAATCAATATCAGAAATTCTCCAAGAGTGGTCTGAGGAACACTTAGGGTCTCTAGGACCCTGTCAGGGGGTCCATGAGTTTAAAACTATTTTCACAAAGATGTGAAGATGTTCAATTCCTAACACAGAAAATATCAATAGATATAACCCATATAAACAAAAGTTCTTTGAGGAGGGAGGAATTCCTTAATAGTTTTTAATAGTGTGAAGAGGTCCAGAGACCCCTTGGGGAACAATTGGTCTAGGTAGCCTCTAGATTTTCTTCTATGTCTATGATGCTATACATGCAGAAACTGATGTCTAGATAATTTATGTGACTTACTCACAGTCACACTACTAGTAGAGCTAGAACTTCAGCTTGGTTCTCCTGCCTCCAAAACTAAGTGCAGCTGGCTCTCTCTCTTCCTGCTTCCCCACAAGACTAAGAAGTTTAAGCTGGACCAATTCCAAACCCAATTCTCATGGCTCCCAGAAGCCTCTGTCTCCATAGTAAACAGCTAGGTCTAGGGAGTAGCTACCCATTGGCTTCTGCCCTTGGTGCTACGGGACAGGCTGTACCTTCCTCTAGGACCAATGTGCCCTGAAAATACCCACTGTGAAGGTAAGGAAAAGGAAGAATGGGAAATGACAAAGGTGAAAACCACCCAGTCTCATCTCAGAGAGGTCATATCTCCAAGGCAGAAACATGCATTTGAGTAGCAGCTGCTCTTCAGACAGGGGCCAATGGGTGTGTAGAATGTTTCTGGTGCTGTGATTTCCCCTAGTATCTGCTCCTTTAGCTGGGCATCACAAACAGGGGCAGACTTGGCTCAAGTGTGTGAGTCATTCTTTTCCCATAATGAGATGGCATTCGGTGGTACCAATAAGACTGCTACCATCCCCCACCCCATCTTCTCCTTTATCTCCCCTAGTGATATTTCCCCCCTCTTACTTCCCTGATATCTGTTTAGCAGGGTTTCATCAGAGGGTTTTTTCAATGTGTATTAAACATCTCCTTGGGGTATAGGGAGTTTTGGCAAATGCACACATGTGCACCCACACAAAGTAGAGAAAGGTTGACAGAGACACAGACAGAAAGGGGTAAGGTGTATGACCCCAAAAAGAGACATTAGGAAGCAGGATTTAAAACTTAAAAAAAGAGAGATGTATGCTTGTACTGGTACAAAGAGACAAAGTAATACCCATGGCTAGTAATACACACACACACACACATACACACACACAGGTCTTCCATCAAAATCTGCTCTGGAATCTCATTCTACAAGAAAGTTACCTAATTCCCCTATACCAGGATCACTTACTAGGGATGAATGGATAGATGGATAGACAGACAGACAGATAGAGATAAAAATATATGTGTGTATATATATATATATATCACCATGGTTTCCCCTATTATCCCTTACCTTCTCAGAGAGCCATCCCATATAGCAAATAGTATTTTTTTAAAGACAGAAGAAGAGGAATAAATCAGTATAACTAGCCAGTACATTGAAAAAGTCTGAAAATATATGCATTGTGTAGCACTTGTGGACTTCCCACCTCTGTAAAGGGGTTGAATGGCATTCTTAACCTTTTGTGTGTGGCATGAACCCCTTGGGCAGTCTGGTGAAGCCTACAGACCCCTTCTTAGAATCATGTTTTTAGATAAATGGTATAGGTAGTGTGAGTGAGTGTGTGTGTGTGTGTGTGTGTGTGTGTGTGTGTGTGTGTGGTGTGCTAGAAACCAGTTCTAAGTGCGGTCCGGGGAGCACTAAGGGTCTCCAAGGTCCTGTCAGGGGGTCCATGAGGTCAAAACTATTGGCTATTGACTGGAACTGATGGTTACATTTCCAGTGTGAACATTTACATGTACAAAATAAACAAAACTATAAATCAGGACTTGATTTATTTTGTCCAGAATTAAGAAAATGATGGAGAGAATATGAATAGAGCCATTGAAACTTAAAAGTGTGCTGACTACATAGATTTGTTATTTTAAGAGCTATTTTGTTTATATTATTAAAAGCTATTTGTTTATATTTATATTTTAAATATATCTATATATTATATTTATATTAAGAGCTATATTGTTAAACATTTACCAACACCACTTCCCCCATTGAAGGATGGAATTGTTTTGTCTTTGTCCTTGCAACACCAGCCCCTGACATAGTGCCTAGCAAATAGCAGGCCCTTGGTTGTTGAGTTCAAATTCAGCCTCATTTGGAACTCAAGGGATTGTGTAAATGAATGTTATAAACTAAAAATAGATAAACAAATTTAATAAAATAAAATTTTTTAAAATTTTCAAAAATTCAGCCTCAGATACTTGTGTAACCCTGGGCAAGTCATTTAATTTGTTTTGCCTCGATTTCCTCACCTGTAAAGGGAGCTAATAACAGCAGCTCTCTATCAGGGTTCTTGGGAGAGCAAATGTGAAGTGCTTTTCACAACTTAAAGTGTTGTAGGAAGGCTGTTATTATCAACAAACTAGAAGCACTGTGCTATGGCAAGAGGAGCAACAGCTTTGGAACCAGGGGACTCACGTTCAAGTCTTGACTCTGAAGCTGACCGTGCATCTGACTGTGAGCAGGTGAGGGGGCTGGTGATATGCTGGAAAGAATGCTGAACTTACAATCAGGATGGACTGAGTTAAAATGCTGCCTCAGATACTAGCTCGATGACTCTGAGCAAGTCACTTAACTGCTCTCTGTCTCTAGCTTCTTCGGTTTCCTCATCTATAAAATGGGTATAATAATAATACCTACCTCCCAGAGTGTTGTGAGGATCAAATGAGAGACTATTTGTGAAATCCTTAGTACAATGCCTAGCACACAGTGGGTACTATATAAATGCTTTTTGTGGGTCAGTTATTTCAGCCATGTCTGACTCTCTGTGACCCATTTGGGGCTTTTTTGAAAAAGATCCTGGAATGTTTTGCCATTTCCTGCTGCAGCTCATTTTACAGATCAGGAAACTGAGACAAAGAGGATTAAGTGACTTGCACAGGGCCACACAGCTAGAGAGTGTCTGAGGCAGGATTTGAACTCAGGAAGACGGGTCATGGCCCAGCACTCTATCCACTGTAACACCTACCTGCCTATATAAATGCTTCCTATTGTCACCATCATCATCTTATAGGCATTGGGGGGTACCACTAATGATCTTTGTTCAGAGAAATAACATGGTTAAAGCTCTTAAAGCACAATAAATATGCTGACTATTTATTATTCCCAGAAATTTGGTTTCCGCATCTGTGTGATGACTGGATGGTCTCTGAGCTCCCACATCCCTCATAGGGTCTATGACTCTGTCATTGACGGACACTGAAACCTCCACCAAGAGGAAGTAGCCTACTCAGAGCAGGGACTCTTTTTCCTTTTCTTTTGCAGCACAAGGGAGGCTCACTCAATGATTACTGAATTGAACTGAAAGCAGGTTGACCTAAAACCATGCAAACTGACAGAAGCACAGTAGTATCCTCACAGAGAACTACTTCTTCCCATGGGCCTGTGCATGCACATATTCCTGACTCCTTTCTGCAAAGTCATTCTTTTACCTTGTTCCCCACTATCATTATCCTACCCTACCCCCCAAATCCTGCAATCAGATTGTTGGCATCTTCCAGTCTTTAGAAGTCTAAGCCCCAGGATCCACTCAAATCAAATGGAAAGGAAATATTACTGCAGGAATCTTTCCTGAGCCCCATTCTGGAAGGCTGAGGCTCCATTTGGCCTACGGCACAAGATGAAGTCCAAAACATTCCACCTGTTTGCCAAGACCTTCTTGGTAAACCCCAGGCTATGCAGAGAGCAGTAACTGGTCAGTCAGTGTGATGGTGTTCAGCAGAGGTCAGATAGTCAGAAGGGATCAGGTCCAGTTTGTTAAAGGTTAGAAGAGGACCGTTAGCCTTGACCTTCCTGGGCTAGTCAGCCACTCAGAAGGAAAGTTTCCTAGGCCCAGAGGCAACAAAACATAGTTTGCTGAGTTGCTGACTCTCCCAAAATAATCTCTGTCTCAGCACAATGTACAGGCCTCATCTCAATTTAACTCCTTGGGTACCAGCTGCCAAAACCCTGCCTAGGAAATCTAAGTTTTTCCTGGTAGACAAGGCATTTGATGCTGAAGGCCAGGGAAGAGAATTTAAAGGGTGAGAGGGCAAAGGAATGGTATGGAGGTATGGGTGTACATATTCACATAAATGTGCATGAATACACACGTGTGGCTATAACCTTATGGGATCATAGAGTAAGAACTGGAAAGGCCATCAAGAGTTTAGAGGCCATCAAATCTAACTCTCCCTCATTTTACAAATGAGGAAACCGAGGCCAAGAGACAGTAAGGTATTTGCCCAGGATTGCACAGCTAGTAAGTTTCTAAATTGGATTTGATCTATGATCTTGACAGAAAAGAGAAGAAAAGGAAGGGGAAGGGAAGGAAAGGGAGAGGAGGGGAGAGGTAGGGAGGGGAGAGGAGGAGGAAGAAAATCAAGATGCTTATGCTTCACATAAGGAGGAATGCACAGTGACTTCAATTCATCTCAGTTATTTCAGTGCACACCAAGCTCTACTTCAGTTAATATTTCATCATCTAATTAACTTAATTGTAATGGGAAAAAAGAGGCAGTTAAGGTCATTTCCAGCCAAGGCTCATGGGCCTGGGTTCATGAGAAAAGGTCCCTCAATCCTTGGAGGAACAATTTTCTTCTACATTGCCCTTGCTTTGTAGCCTTGACTCTAATGTCATTGTATACACATGGCTCCTTGAACCTAGTCTGGTTGAGTGGCATTCCTGATCTTACATCTCTTGGCATATTCTGGTAAAGGATCTGGCTTCACCTTGGTAAGACTCCAATGCTTTGCCCTCCTTGTTTTCTCTTAGTTACACTTCCTACACCCTTTTGGTCTTGATGGCATCTTGACAGGACCTGAGTCTGGGCTGCAGATGACTGCCTTCCCCTGGTTTCCATCAGCGGTCAGCTGAGTTGGGGGAGATTAGGCACTAAGAGGGAAGCTGAATGGACTATGGGCAAAGTCACAGTGGGGGTCAGAGTGGGCTCCCCACAGAGTGAGAACATTGACAATTGATATTGACCTTATGGGGAAGAGTGAACTATGCTGAGAATGCTGAGCCTCTTTTCAGGGAAAACTACTATGTTAAGACCTTCTTAGAGATCAGCAGCTGCCATCTTAAGGAGTCCATTAAAGAGTTCCATTCCCTGGTTCAGAAACATTGACCCATGGGACAGACCTCAAAAGAACCTGAGGTCATCGGTCATCTGTATTCTTCTCAAATGAGTTCAAAACATTAAAAAGATCTGCTCCCATCATTTATTAGAGGTGGGAAGGGAACAGAAAGTATCTGACCCAGCTAGAGGACAGGAAACTGTTGCCCAAGGACATATGCCAGGCTGAAGACTAGATCTTAGGAGCCCTGGTTCCCACAGCAGAAAGCGACCCTCTAGACCCAGCTACAGGTCACTTCCAAGGAGCAAGGGCCTCAGCTGGGTGGTCACAATGGGTTCTAGTGTGACTGAAAGCTGGGGGCCTGAGGAGCCCCACACCAGCAGAAGATGTCATCGGAGATTCTCGGGAGGGTGGGGCCAGCATCAACTTCCCAGGCATAATGCACAGGCCTTGTGGGTGGCATAATGTGGTATTCATCTCCCCCACTGTGGAGAGGGGCAACCAGGCTGGAACAATTCGTACTCTGTCAGGGAGTTCAGGCTCTCAGCCTCCCTAATGAAGATGAATGAGAGGGGAGGGGTTGCCCCCTTGCTTCTGCTGCTGCTGCCACAGACACTCTCCGGAGTCTATGTATAAATATTCATGGCCTGGAGAGACAGTGCCCTGGGAAGGCATGCTGCTTTGAACTCAGTCATAGGTCTGAAAATGGACCTTGGACTTCATCATGGCCAACCTCCTCATTTTACAGACGGGAGAAGTGAGGCCCAGAAAAGAGACCTCACTTTGCCCAAAGTCATATAGCTAGTTATGAGAAAGACAAGATGAGGATTCACATCAAATCAGGTTATTTTTATAACACCACATCAAAAGAATTATACAGTTTAGAGCTAGGATGAACCTTAGGAGTCCTCTAGTCCAAGAGGAGTAAAAGTTTCCTGGAGGAGAAAACAATAATGTGGTAGACAAAGCACTGGAATTGGAGTCATGAAAATGTGGGTTCACTATTTAACTATATGACTGTAAGTAACTTTCTAACCCCCTCTGCCTCAGTTTCCCCATCTGTGAGATGAGGGGTTTTATTTGATGGCCTCCAAGGTCCCTTTAGGCTCTAAATCTGCAATCTTGTGAAAGGCCTACAAAGGTTAAAAGATGTATTCAAGGTTACATAAGTAGAAAGTCTCAGAACCAAAATCCAAACCCAATCCTCAGATGCTAAATCCAGGGAGTTTTCATGTACACCAAGCCGGGAGCAGAGGAATCATGGTAGCCACAGCCTATTTCACTCTAGACAGGCAGGGAAGGGCTGGGGGAAAGGTAGAGTCAATGCTGCTTTCTCTCTTGCAATTGCTAATCTTTTCCCCTTTCTAACATTTGGCTACATCAATGCTTGGACAAATCGTTTTCGCTGAGGCCAGTTCTCCTTCTTAGAGCAAGCTTGAACTCAAGGCTACCTGTACAGTTCATCTGAGGATGCAGCTGAGTTCCAGGCTGTGGCACGACAGAGAGGCCCAGAGCCTGCCCAACATTCCTTTTTGGTGACTTCACAATGCATGACCACAGCTGCTCCAAATTGAGCATCGTGGCACTTGCTTGGTGGGAAGCTAAGAAACACTCTCCTAAAGTTGCCGGCCAATTAAAAAGGCCACAGGAGGCCCGCCCATGTGGTGGCATGTGCACTGACCCAGGCTTCTGGATTGTCTCTTCAATGAGCTCCCTCTAAGCACTTACCATATGATCACCCCAGACCATCCTGTGTTATGGGAAATAACCTTGATGGTAAAGGGATGCTTATAAAGGATAGAGAGCCAATGGGGGTGGGGGGGGGTAGGGGCCTAGAGCTGGAGTGCAATATTACAAGCAGCGGAGTCAGCTCTCAAGGCTTTAATTTTCAGTACAAGCATTCATACCTCAGAAATCAGCAAACATTACACATCAGGGTTTGATTTATTCTTTTGATGATTATCTAGGCTTAAGAAAATAATTAATAAAATCTTGATAAAAGATTAAACTTTAAAGTGTCTTAAGTAAATTTTTTTGAGGGGGGAGCTGATTGTTAAACATTTATCAGTATACTTCTGAACAAGAATCTTACTTGAAATGTAAATTTGAGGGATAAAAGGAGATGATTCTGAACCCACAATCTTATTTAATCAATTATTTTTTTTGTTTTACTGTTACCTTTTGCTGATGCCATCTTTTATCAATTTTATTTTTATGAATTATTTTTATTGATACTTTTGTATTCATTTCCTCATGATCCTCACACTCACTGAAGCCTCATTTATAAATGTAAAGCAAATCGCCAGAGATCAAATAGAAAATCTTCCACATCCACAGTCCCCCAGTTTTTACTGTGTTTCATCTGATTTCCAAGACCCAGTATTCATGTAATCATTTTTATTGCTTCCCTTTGTTTTCACTCTACTTTTATTTCCAAATATGTCCCTCAACCCCCTTCCCCTACTCCTTAGGCAGTAAACCTTTCCTTATAGATTAATGGAGTTGTTCCCTTCTAACAAAGTTTTAAAAAAGAAAAGGGAAAAAGGGAATTCACAAAGCCAATAACACTGACTACATTTGAGAATATTCTACACCCATAGTCCCCCACTTCTACAATGAAGGGAGTGACTTCATCATTTTTAAATTAAAGGGAAATTTCTAGACTTGCCTATCAGATGACCATTATTCAGTATTGCTTTCCTTCTTCCTCTCCCTCCCATCCCACCTACTTGTCCATAAGTTATGCAACTTGACCTGTAGACAAAGAAACAAATCTATTCTTCTTTCAACTGTTCCTTTATGAATTGTCATTGACCAGAAAGCAAGAACTTATCTGTAAGCTAATTTCTTATCCTTCCCCCTATTCTACCTCAAAAACAAGAGGAGCTTAGAAGGGTGTGTTCCAAGTTAACATTAAAAGAACCAAATCTCTTACAAAGCATCAGCACCATCAATGGTGGCTTTCCATTGCCTTACCTGTCTTTCTGACATGATGTAGAGCTGTTCATGGTCCATGGAGAAGGCCATGTCCCTGAGAACTGGGCCAGGATCCACCACCTGCACTGTCTCATACTGCAGGGCATTCCCCCGGGGCCCATCCACACGGATCTGAAGAGAAAAGAAGGAGATATGTCAATAATGTCTCAGCTCAGCCAGGAAATGAGATCTCTTGGAGCATTGCAGGCCACCTAGAAGGCCAATCTAACAAAAAATAGCAGGGCCAGAGTGAGCTCTACTTCTAATGTGCCCAGGGATTATTATTAATAGTAATAACAATAATAATGTCACTTATATGGTGCTTTACACAGTAGAATGGTTGGAGCACTGAACTTGTAGTGAGAAAGTCCTGGGTTTGGATTTTGACTCAGAGGCTAACTAACCATGTGACTCTGGGCAGTCTTCCTTAGTCTGGGTTTCCTTATCTCTAAAGTGAGGATTGTAAGAAGGAACATAGGGAGCGGCTAGGTGGCACAGTGAATAGAGCACTGGTCCTGGAGTCAGGAGAACCTGAGTTCATATTCGGCCTCAGACACTTAACACAAAACTAGCCCATGTGACCTTGGGCAAGTCACTTAACACCAATTGCCCTGCCCCACCCTCCCCTTCCAAAAAGTAAAAAAAAAAAATGAACATCTACTTCACAGAGCTGTTGTGAGGTACAAATGAGGACTTAAAGTGTGATTTAGATGTTAGTTTTCATGGCTACTGTTACCACATTTCATCTTTACAATCCCATGAGGTAGGCAGTAAGTACAGATATTTTCATGCCTATTTTGCAGATGAAGAAACAAGAGACATTAAATGAACATGCCCAAGATTACCCAGTTGCTAGTGAGTGGCAGAAATGGGATTCAAATTCAGGTCTTTGACTATAAAACCAGGTTCTGTCTCTCTATCACAACTTGACACTTCAAAGGAATTGTGAAGGCAATGAACAAAACTGAAGCAAATAACTCTCTTCCCCTCCTCACTGGACCTCATATTGGAAAAGGCCAAGAAATAGGAAGGGAAATGATCTATGTGGGTTTCTTCCAGGTGCTACTGATATCTCTAATTGATATGTAACCTTGATCCTAATTCTTTCCGGTCTCCCCCAGAAGATTGCCTAATTGACAGCTTGTCCCTAGCTGGGGCCTACAAACATACCTGCCTCCTCATTCTTTTTTTTTTTTTTTACAAGCAATTGGGGTTAAGTAACTTGCTCAAGGTTACACGGCCAGGTGTTTCTGGGTGGGTGCTAAGTGTCTGAGCCCGGATTCAATCCCAGGTCATCCTGACTATGGGGCCGGTGCTCTTACTCACTGTGCTACCTGACCGCCCCTCCCTCCTTCGTTCTTAAAAAAAAAAAACAGACCCTCCTTAGGTCATACCACTATTCTTTCCTCTCTCTCCTCTTTTACAGTCAAACTCAGGGGAAAAAAGCCATCTACTCTCAGGGCCACTGCAACTCACTCTTTTCTTAACCCCCTGTAATTTGTCTTCTGCCCTCAACACTCAATGGAAACTCTTCCATCTAAAGTTACCAACATCATCCTTCTCCTCCTCTTTACAACATCTGACACTTTCAGCTACACTCTCCTCCTGTGTCCTTTCATCTGGAAACTTTCTCCTTTCTGGCTTTTTGGGCTGCTGTTCTCTCCTAGTTCTTAATGGACGTGTCTTCCTACCTCTCACTCTGCTGATTTATCAGATACTCCAAATCTTTGTCCTGAGCCCTGGCCTCTCTTTTCCCTCTTCTCCCTCACGAGGTGATCTCATCAATTCCCATGGGTTCAGTAACCATCTCTAGGCAGATGATTCCCAGATCTACACTGAATCAGTTGTTCAGTTCTCTGCCCATTAGACCTCTAAATTCTGATTGGGTATCACCAGCTGCTACTTGGACAATTCAAACTGCATATCCAGTTGGCATCTTAAAGTCATCAAGTCCAAAACAAAGTTTATTATCTTTCCTCCAAAACCTACTCCTTTTCTAAACTTCCCCGCTAGGATCTAGGGGGTCACTACTCTTTCTCATCACCCTGGTTTGAAACCCCAGTATCATTCTTGACTCCTCTTCCTCACTCACCCTCCTAATTCAATTAATCCCTGATCAAGGCCCTTATCACCTCTCTCCTGGACTACTGTGATAATATCCCACTCCTTTTCCCTATCTTAAGCCTCTCCCCACTCCAAACTATCCTCCACAGTTATCAATCTTGTTTTCCTTAAGTGCAGGTCTAATCACATTACCCCTTCCCCCCACTCCATAAACTCTTGTTTCCTGGGGTAGGGGGATAAAAGCTCAAGTAATTGAAGTGTGGCACAAATCCAAGGTGACATCCTTAATTTGTAGTCAGTGGATTTGGTACCAGAACAATTTCAATTGCATGGCTGAAAACTAGCATAGACCAGCCACTTTTTTGGCTAATAAAAGTAATGCTATATAACACAGATCTACTCGTGGACTCTGGTGTCTCAGAATCAGACCAGAGATATGTGTTGAGTGGAGCCTGGAGTTATCTACTCAGAGTCTAGAGAAAATGGAAAGGGAAAAGCATAGGGAAGAGTCAGCTCCAGGTTTGACTCAATCTTCAAGGTTCAGAGGACCAGAAGGAAAAAAGAATTAGTTTCAAGTTATCCCCAAGAGGAACCCTATTTAGAGGAGCTAGGGGACCTTTGAGGGGACTTAGAACTGGTCTACTTAGCAGGGGCTTCTCTGGTTCAAGAATTATTTCAGGTAAACCTTTACCATAAAAAATTCCCTTGACTTGTTCATTTGTCATCAAGTGTCCTAAATATAGTTGGCTAGAAATGATGGTAGTTAGAGAATCTTAGGCTCATTGATTTAAAGATATAAAGCAGCATTCCACCCATCAATAAGCAAGAAGGAGAAGAGATTGTCCTACACTGGATTCTGAACCTGGGGTCATTGTTATGTTTCCCATTCTTGCATTCCATAAATGGAATTAACTACCCCCTATAATGTTTCATTTAATATCATGTTTTCTCAGAACCAATGAATATGTTAGATAGGGGTATGTCTGTATCTGATTCTTTGTAATTCCAGGCACTTACTGCTATCTTGCTTTAAGTATCTGACAACAGCCCACAAGCATCAGTGGGGAAGCTAAGCATGAGCAATCCTCTTCTTGGCTCCCCTCATTTCTCATAAAAAATAAACAGAGAATAAAAGGAAAAGAGACATGTTCAGCCTCAATCAAATCTCCCTCTTAACATCAGAGTTCCTGATGACCTCCTTCTTCAACACACTACCCTATTCCACAAGGAACTCATACTGGCCAGGACCTTTCTTAATCTGAATGAAAATGAGAGTTCGTGCAAAACCAATTGGGATTACCACCCAAGTCTGACCGTGCATTGATGGCCTTGGCCTCTGGCCCAGCCAGACTGCATCTTCAGATCTGAGGCCTGGAGCCACAAGTCAGAATGATATTGAGAGGTCTGGCCTACCTCCAGCCAGTCCCAGGCCTTCAGGCAAAAGCTTCCTTCCCCAGGGCCAGAACTAAGCTCCATCAGATGTCCCTTGCTCTGATCACTAAAGTAAATTAGATTTCATACCCAAACATTGCTATTGAGCTTTTGGTCCCAGCTCCCCTCCTCCTTAGGGGTGAGGTCGATCCACTTGAAATAGATGGACACCTAAAAGCACGGAAGTTCATGGACAAAATTTTCACATGAAATGCCTAGAGAAGCTGGGCTGGGCAAGTCACCAGTCTGCCACATGGCGAAATATGTTTAGCTTTTTCGTAAACATATGTTTCTAGAACTGGAAAAGAGCCTGTTTTACGTGAGCATGGTCACTAGAAGGACCCAACAGAGCCAAAGAAAGGGATAAGAACAGATGCTACGGCTCTTTAGGAACTATGCCACTGTTTCCAACCCAAGAAGGCATTCAGGGAGAATGGCAGGGTGTGAGCACTGTCCAAAATCTTGTTGCTTTTGGGCATTACTGGATTAGCAGTGGGAGAAGAGCTGACCCTGACCCTAGCTAGCATTTAGGGAAGAGAAAGACTAGAGTTGTATGGGGTGTGGGTAATCCTGTGCTTTCCCTCCAGTGTTGTGTACAGCCCCATTAGCCCACTGAGACAGTAACTGGGGAGTGGGATTGGTGAGGTGGCAAAGGCTATGTAGGCTTTGTATCAGATCCAAGAGTTATTGGGGGGGGGGGTGGCGCAGATGGGCTCAGTTTCTTGAAAAAGTGATTTTATGATGATGGGGCAGTTCGGCCAAGGCTGGATATCTGAGTAAGTGAGGTGAAACCCTCCCTATTTGTCTAGGGATATGTCTCAGACAGCCTTAAGATGTCATTTAATTATCCTTTTTCTTTGAAGAATTTCTACTTCCTGAAGTAGAAGGTATTCCAAATGGGAGCCTGAAAGCTACCACTGAGACATCCTTGACAGTCAAGTGATGGTGTAGCCATGAGGAGATGGAGTTAGAACATGTCCCTGGGAGCTGGAGGAGGACCGGATCCTCAGGGCAGTGGACTCATGGGCTCATATTGCTGTATCACTCCCGGAGAACAGCATAACCGATGTCAGGCAAATGTAGCCTCTTAGGTAGGAGGGAGTGGGAAACAACATGGTTCAAGTAAGAGGAAATCGTGCCTTTAATCTCATAATATCCATGTGGATAAAAGGGAATCAATCCACTGGCTGGTATACACTAATCATGATAACTCCTTATGCTTACATTATGCTTCGTAAGTTTCAAAGCACTTTCACCTGTATGATCTCATTTATTCTTTATTACCATCCTATGAAATTGGTAGGAGTCCTATTATTCCAGCTTTATAGATAAGAAAACAGCCTCAGAACAATTAAATCCATTGCCTAAAGACATGAAGAAAATCAATAGCAGAATTATGATTAGAACCCTAGTCTCCTGACTCATAGTTCAGAGTTCTAACCACAGGAATGAAAGAAAGAAGGAAGGAAGGAAGGAAGAAAGGAAGGAAGGAAGGAAGGAAGGAAGGAAGGAAGGAAGGAAGGAAG
>NW_027185784.1:15178595-15222097 GCF_028583685.1 Petaurus breviceps papuanus
GAAGGAAGGAAGGAAGGAAGGAAGGAAGGAAGGAAGGAAGGAAGGAATGGAAGAAAACCAGGCTTGTCTACAACCTGTGTGCCTTGGTAGTTTTTCAAAGTCTGAACACTTATTCACTCATTTACTTACTCATTCAGTAAACGTTTATTGAGCATCTATGTGCCTAAGACTGTTTTTGGGGTCCTCAAGACACTGTCCTCATGGACTGTAAAATCTAGTTGGAGAAAGTGGGCCGGAGACTGGAATGTTAGGATGTGTTTGATTAGACTGTGTGATAGTGGATGGGTCGTTTTTTATTTTCTTTCCTTTACAAGCCATATCTATACTCATCCCATGTATATATTCTGTACACATAAACCCTATAGGCAGGTATACCCTACACATCATTCAATCATGAAGCCCTCCAGTGTTTCATATAGACTCCTACCCTCCCAAACATGTCACCTTGACTCTGTTCCTACAGTCACTTCATCTGTTGCCTTTATCAAGATGGCATATATACATACCTCCAGAGCACACACACATACCAATCCACATCCCGAATGCATTCTCCTTCTATAACCCATTCAGGACACACATTTCCCAAGTCTGGGATTTCCTTAGACAGCAGAGCCCTAGTTACCTCGAGGCCTTCTGGCTCCTAGCCCATCCACCAGACAGCACTGCCACCTATATCCATCCCTGGCACGGTGAGTGTCTGGGCTGCCAGGCAGCCTGCTATTAAAAACATCAGCAGGATGGCCCCCACAAAGGTCAGCCATCCAGGGAGCTCCTGGCAGCTGCTTGTTTGTTTATTTGAACATTATCTGGGCCGGGCTGTTTATTTACATCCATTGAAGTATTGAACAATAAATATCGTCTCCCAGTAGCAAACAGATGCTTGCACTCAAGCGTTCTGGCTACCATTAGGCTTGGAATGATCTCCTTAATGAGCAAACAATACTATTAATCTTTAAAGATGCAGGCTCCCCTCTGCCCTTCTCCTATTTCTTAACTTCCTCCACTTTCTTTTACTCCCACCCTCTGTTGCAGTTTTGTCGATGTCTAGCGGGCAAGACTTCTGGCTCCAGTCCACAAAATGAAGCAAAGACCACTCTGGTGAGTTCATTGGCTTGGGCGATGAGAATGGCAGTGCTAATGAAGAGGCATATGTGAGGCTGAGGCTTGGAAAGTGATTTGAGGGGAAGACTGAGAGCAGGTGACTTAGTGTCAACCCCAGGTTCTTGCTTCCAACTCTGAAAACCTAAATACAATGACAGCCTTAGTACCATACTGGCATTCATCCACTCTACACCTCCCCTACAGATGGCTTAAAAATTCCTCCCCTTTTACCAGTATACTCATGCCTACATAGGACATTCATAGCAAGACCAATTATAGTGGGAAGTGGGGTAGAGGACAGGATATCCCATGGCATGGGTTGGTTCCTGAATTGCACGAAATATCCAGAAGTCTTTGAAGTCTAGTCTTCAGGTCTCTCCCTCTTCTGTAAGGCCTTAATTGGAATAAGGTTGTGACTTAGCAGTTAGGAGGCACAGTAGATAGAGTATTGGGCCTGGAGTCAAAAATATTCATCTTCCCTCCTTCAAATCTGACACTTACTGGGTGACCCTGGGCAAGTCACTTAACCATGTTAACCTAGGCACTGTGCCAAGCAAAGAGCATACAAATGCTAACTACCTTCAAAGAGTTTACACTCTATTGGGGAACACAAGACATAAAGGGGAATTAAGAATGGGGAGAACCGGAGACATGTAGAGGCATGGTTTGGAAATGATCAGGAAGTGACATTCCTGGAGGCCTGTTAAGGAGAAAATTCATCTGTCAGAGCCAGAGGGCCCAGAGGCAGAGCTCACCGATCAGAATCCATGCTTGGAAATTGGGCTTTTGATAAAAAGGGGTAGGTGAGATGGAAACCAGGGCTTGTGAGTCAGTTTAGACTCTTATTTCTCAGCATTCTCTCTGGGAATTCCATGAAAAGGATATAGTTTTAAGTAGGCTTCTTCAACTCGCTGTACCTTAACTCCCTAGGGAAATAAGAACCCATCCCTGACTAGAAAGGCTGACCTTATTTTTGCTACCACTAATCCTCCACTAAGCCATAAGCAGGACTGGGTGATTGTTGGTGAAATAGGGAAGCCAAAATCACCTCCCAGGCATAGGACACTATTTATGCCATTCTGCACCAATATACTACATGACAGGAGTGGGGGACAGGAAGCCTCAGTTGTCCCTTATTTAAAAGGCAGAACTCTGGGTTTACAAATTCAGCCCTTAGAAAAGAGTTCCTCTAGCAGGGCACAAAGGCCAGCCCCTTGACACTAACCTATACAGTAGGACATTGGTCCCAGTTAAAGAATTGACCTCCACAGCCTGCAGGCTAGCAGAGAACATAACTAGTAAGCAAAGACCCCAAGAGACAGGGACTAAGGGTAGCTATGACCAAAGGACCTCTTCTTTGGCTGATCTGAGGTATGGGCCTATTAGAGTCAGGAGAACCTTACTGAGGGTGGTCCAGGACTGTCTCACATCCTGCTGAGAGTCTTTCCTTCCCAGTGCCTTTGCAGAGATCATTTTCTGTCCCTCATCCTGAAGCCAGAAGCAGTCATTAGCAGGTATCTAAGGATTAAGGTCAGCAGACCAAAAATGTTTGAACCAAGGTCAAAATCATCCAACAACATCCTGTCATTAACAGGAAGGTGAAAAGGAGATAAGCCAAGCTGAAAATAAAGTCTGAGGGAGCAAAGCAGAATCAAAACTGGAAACTATTCCTCCTTCATCAAGGAGCAGATAGGAAAAAAGAGATGTTGGTTCAGGGTCAAACTGCAATTAGAAGTCCATAGGGAATCCTGCTGGGGTTAGATCAAGGAACAATGAGTTTGCATTAGAGACTTGCTCCATGGGCCTACAAGGCCTAAGTCTGGTTCTCCCTTTCAACTATTCCTCATTTGAACTCCCTGGCTCCAGACAAGGACAGCCCTAAGCAACATTATAAATCAAGTAAAATCTGCCTTTGGCAAATTCCTCCCCTCCAGCCCCTCACATTTTTGGTCCTCAAAGATTACTGCCTTTCAGTGGCCCCTGCCTTGGTTTGGAACTGTCAAATTCTTCCCCCACAGAAAGAGCCTGAGTATCTCATTCCCTCAGGACCTAAAATAATCAACTACCTAAACTGACCAACTAATGGATGCAAATGAATGAGGACCAATGGGGCTCTCAGGTAAATATTTGCATTTTGACTGTAGACATTAACCCAGACTAACTTGTAGGTGATCCTAATGGTTGGGAATTTCAAGCTAAAAAGCATCTTAGGGTGTTGGTAGGGGTGGGTACTTTTTTTCCTCTTCATGTCCTTAAAATGACCTACCTTACCTACTCACAGAATCCTCTCAGTTTCAGGGACCATGAAGACAGGTTTCCTCATGGTCCCTTGTGCTCCCTTTAAACAAAAGGGCTACTGTTCCCTTTGCCCAGTTCCTCCCTCTTCCCTCCTCCCCCTCCCCCAGAGAAGGTGCATGTTTTGGAAGAGAATTCTCTACAATTATGCAATACTACAATCAGTTGGAAAGTATGTTAGGGGTCATCAATTAAGCAATCAATAACCCTACTATAAAGGGCCTGATATGTGCTGGACATTATGCTAAGGTCTGGGAATTTTTTTTTTTTTTTGCCTTTTGGAGGGCAATTGGGGTTAAGTAACTTGCCCAAGGTTACACGGCTAGTTTTTTTTGTGTGTGTGGGTGTGTGGGTGTTAAGTGTCTGAGGCCAGAACCGAACTTGGCTCCTCCTGACTCTGGTCCCATGCTTCACTGAGCCACCTAGCTGCCCTGGGAATATTTTTTTTCAAAGAGGCAAAAGACAGTTTTTCTTTGCCCTCAAGCAGTTCACAATCTGATGGCTCTGGTCCAATGTCTTGCTGAATGCCAAGATCCTTTCTATAATATAACTAATAGGGTGATCCAGTCTCTCTCACTTCCTCAAGAGGCAGTCCATTTCATTTCTATATATTGCAAAGGTTTTCTTTACACTGATCTAAAATCTGCCTCAGAACACGTTCTGTGCTCTAGGTCATTGGTTCTAGTTTTGCTCTCTAGAGAATGAGTTTAATTCTTCTCTCACATGATAGTTCTCCAAATATCTGAAGATAGCTAAATCTCCTCTTACCTAATAAAGGTCTCCTGTTCCTTGAAGTCATCCTCATATGAAACGGCTTCATACCACATTGTCAATCTGATCACCACTCCCTGGATGCACTTGAATTTGTCAATATTCTTATTAAAATATAGCATCAAGGAGTAAGGCCAATGTTCTAGACGTGATCTGGTAAGCATGAGAACAATGGGATTACAGCCTTTCTAGTCCAGAAAGATTGTAAAGTGTTCAGCGCAGTGCCTGCTACATAGTAGGTACTTAGTAAATGCGTGTTTGCCTTCCCACCCCTTCTTCAACACATTATTGAACAGTTAACAGAAGGAGGTTTCCTTTGTCCTGACACAGTAAAGATATCCAACAAGGCTATTGTAGCAGAGCTTCTCTGAACATGGTCCCTCCTCGTCTTCATGTGCCCAGTAAGGTGGGACATGGTGACCCAAGTGGTCTTCAGAAATCTACCAAGTCTCAAATAATCAACAAATGTTTATTAAGGGTTTACTACTTATCAGGCATGACACTAAGCATTGGGAATTTGAAGAGTAAGTTAAAAGAATCCTTATCCTCAAAAACTGTAAATTCTAATGGAGGAAATTACATGCAAACAAAATTGATATGTACAAGATATTTACACAGTAGATGAGAAGGTAACTTTATAGGGGGAAGCACCAGTAGCTGAAGGGTCTAGGAAAATTCCCCTGTAGAAGACCCCACAAGTCTTGAAGGAACTAGGAATTCTAAGGGAAGGGGGTAGGGAGGGAGAACATTCTAGACATGGAGGCCAGTCAGTGAAAAAAGGTTCAAGCTCGAAGATGGCCTTCCATGTTTGAGGAAAAGCAATGGAGGCCAGTATGTCTAAATCCTTGAGTTAATGGTTAGTGTAAATTTTAGAAGACTAGGAATGGCTGGAAGGGATGAAGCTGTGAAGAGCTTTAAATACCAAACAAGTAGCAATCTCTTTCCTCCCAGTGACTTCAGAAGAAATTGGTGTCAGGATCCATAGAAGAGTCATGTGTCATGGCTCTCCCAACCATCTTTCTTCCTTCTCCCTTTGTTATTTACTCTAGCTCTTAGCACAATTCCTGGCACATAGTAGGTGCTTAATACTTATTGATTAACTAGCTGACTATGACCTTATGTCAATACCTTCAACACACTTATACTTCACTGGGACTGGGCTGTTGTATTTGTCACAAGGCAGGGGACTGGAACAAATGGTCTCTTAAAGTCCCTTTGCCCTCCAACATCTATGATTCACTTATTTTACTATTATCACATAGTCTTACTGAGATCTGAATCACAGAGGCTGAAGAATCTGGCCAAAGGGAGAACCAATCATAGGATCATAAATTTGGAGTTGGAAAGACTTCAAGGAATACCTAGTCCAATCCTTTTGTGATAGGACCAGGGTCCCCCTCCCCTACTTCTCCCACAAAAAGGATTATCTTTCCCTAATAGACAAAGTGTCCCTGACACTTGATTGGTCTCTCCTCCACTTACAGCTTCCTGGTCACCTTAGGATATAAAAAGTCCTACCCATCCAGAGTCAAGCCTCACTCCCCCCCCCAATTTGGTAGATTTCTGAAGACCACTTAAGTCACCATACCCCACCTTACTGACTCATATGGAGATGGGGAGGGACCATGTTCAGAGGAGCTGTACCACAATAGCCTTGTTGGATATCTTTACTGTGTCAGGACAAAGGAAACCTCCTTCTGTTAACTGCTCAATGACTTATTAGAAAAGAGACGGAAAGGGGAACAAGCATTTATTAAGCACCTACTATGTACTAGGTTCCTGGTACCCCCATTTTATGGTTGAGAAAACTGTGACAGACAGAGGTTAAGAGACTTTTCCAGGGTTACATAGTAATTGTCTGAAATTGTGAGTACTTCATTTTGTCCCAATACTGAACCTGAATTAACAGGGTAGTTAAATTAGGCTCACCCCTAAAATTTCTCATGTTACATGTTAGAAAAGTAAGGCACTACAGAGAAGCTAGGTAGTGAAATGAATAGTTAGGAAGATCTGAGTTCAAATCCAGCCTCAGACACTTACTAGTTGTATGGCACTGGGCAAGTCACTAACCCTGTTTGCCTCAGTTTCCTCATCTGTAAAATGAGCTGAAGAAGGAAATGGCAAACCACTCCAGTATCTCTACCATGAAAAACTCAAATGGGGTCACAAAGAGTCAGACATGACTGAAATGACTCAACAACAGCATAGAGACAAAGGTACCTTCCCCAGGTCACACAGACCACAAGTGACAGAACCAGCCACAGAAGGCTGGTCTCTGGGACTTCCAGTCCTATGACCCTTTCCATTTCATAGGCTCCTAGATTTAGATCTAAAACTGAAAGGAACCTCACAGGCCATGTCTTCCTGCCCCCTTGTCTTATAGGTGAGGAAACTGAGGACCAGGAAGCCAGACAACTTACTCAAGAATGTAGAGACAGTGATTGTCAAGAGATGGTATCTAACTCTAGAACCTTGCAACTGCATGAGGGTGAGCTGCTCGTCATCTGAGGGTCTATGGGGCTGAGTTATATATCTTCCTGGAGAAATCACTCCCCCCTTACATACATACCTCTCAAGTATCTTTACACTTAAACATGTTTGTCCCTTTATAATATATATGTCCTTCATAACATTCATGCATACACATGTGTGCACAAATATATGTTTTTCTAGACCTTTCTCCCTATATTTTGCTGTGATTCAGTTGTTTTAATCATGCCCAACTCTTTGTGACCCCATTTGGGGTTTTCTTGGCAAAGATACTGTCTTTTTCTCCTCTGGCTCATTTTACAGATGAGGAAACTGAGGCAAACAGGGCAAAGTGACTTGCCCAAGGTCACACAGCTAGTAAGTGTCTGAGGTTGGATTTGAATTCAGGTCTTCTTTATTTGACTGCCCCACCTAGCTGCTCCCTTCTTCCAACACATACATGTATATATCTGCTTTCTTTTTCTTCCTGAAAATAGAATTGTATAGTAGTCAAAGATTACTTCCCCACCCCTCAAATACCTATTGCATATCATTTAGGGCAAGAATCCAAAGGGATGGAGAGGCTGAACTCTCTATCCCCTAATAGGGATGCAGAGGTTACTAAATACAGTCTGGTAACATTGTGCAAAGGATTCTTGAGCACACACACGCAAGCGCGTGCACACACACACACACACACAGATATACTGTCTGATTAATTATTGTTTACCCCTTTGCCTTTCCTATTCCACAATGTTACTAAACACTGTCAGGGAAATCGGTCCCTCTGTGTTCCCCACTGCTATGTTACTGCTCATACAAAACGCAAAGATGAAGCAACCTTAAATACACATCTTCGAGCTTCTCGAGGGTTATACCACCCTCTGTAGTTCATGTTCACCTTTGTGAATTCAGGAAGATAGCCTGTGTTCCTCTCCCTCTCCCCCTCCCATCTCTCCTTCTGTGTAGGAAGGGGGACAGATGAAATTGCTAAACTATGTAAAGTGTTTTGAGCTCTCGAAAGGAAAAAAAAAAAGTTGGCAATAAGAAGGGAAGAAGAGCTTGGATATTGCAATGATAAGCATAAAGAAGGTGGTAGGAAAAGGTCCAGGCTGCCTATGTAAAATTTAAGTGATAATCATCATCATCACATCAGCTTTTCTAGTTCCCTATTTTTTAATTCCTACCTCTCATCAGTATATTTGTTTTGAGACCACACTTTCAAATTTACTCCTGAAATGGGTTACAGAGGCAGTCTGATACATTGGACTTGGATTGAGAAGACCTAAGCTGTCAACCTGCAACCCGTGTGTCCTTAGGCAAATCACTTAACCCCTCTGAGTATCAGCTTTACCATCTGTTAAAAAAAAAAAATGAAGCCCATACTTGCATTGTCACATCACAGCTTGACCCCACAGCGGACAAGGGGACTGCTAAGGGCAATGTGATGGAAAACATGATTGAGATGATTAAAGGAGAGAGCTGAGAAGGAATGTTATTGCAGACACCAAGCCAGGGTCTTTTTTTGTGTTCAGTCTGTAACATGGGAAAGGAAAGAGGGATGAATCAAGAGTATCACTTTATTTGCCAGGAACCATGGGAGAAATAAGAGAGTTGGGAGGGAGTCTGTAAAGAAGCAACAAGATAAAATATATGCCTATTTAAGACCAAGAAGAGCTGGGAGCTATGTGCTTTTCAAGACTCCACTATCCATATTGGGCTGATGGGCCTCAGCTGGTGCTGACAAACACCATCTCCCTCACAGGGTTGTAAGGACTGGATAAGATAAAGTATGTCAAATTTCCTTGTTTACATTTCTAGGTGAAATACAAGTGAAACGAGTTATCATTAAAGACTGGTCCCCCAAAACTAGCCCAGGGCAATCATATTCTGCCATGGGGAACAAAAAAAATCAAAGGTGGGATAGATAGCCCATGATAGTCCAGGGCTGCTGGTCCTTCTCTGTCACTAATAATAGTTTAGGAGAGTCATCTTCAAAGGTAAGAAGCATTGTATTACCAAAGAACCTGAACTCTCTATCTCTTAGGTTCAAGAAATGGCATTAGAATGCCAAAAAGAATTATCTCCCTATTGTCATATAATTTCTATAGAAGAAGAAATGACCTTCATTTATGGAAAGAGGAATATACTCAATGGAGAGGGTATTTGGTCGGATGAAGAGCTAGAAAGAATATTGTTCGGCCTCATTTTATATGGGGTTGAACACCTAAGAAAGAAATTGAAGGGGAGGAAGCATCTTCCTTGGATAGGGGCAGAGAACAGAAAGCTGGAATTCTATAGCTCCCTTATGCAGCAGGACACCCAAAGGAGACCTTTGGAAGATAAACCTTGGTTCCTATCATACATGAGAATGAACAATGGATTGAGAACTAGGAGACACTTGGATTTGCATACTTTTTAGTTGTCATATTCCTGTGAGTAACTTAACATCTAAGTCTCAGTTTCTTCATCTATAAAATGGGGATAATAATACCTGCAGTACTTAATTCCTTGGGTTATTTTGAGGCTCAAATGGGATAAGGTATTTACTCTTTTTTTCTTGAGCGGGGAAGGCAAGGCAGTTGGGGTTAAGTGACTTGCCTAAGGTCACACAGCTAGTAAGTGTTAAGTGTCTGAGGCTGGATTTGAACTCAGGTCCTCCTGACTCCAGGGCCAGTGTTCTATTCACCACTGTACCACCTAGCTGCCCCAGAGATAAGATATTTAAAATGTAAAGTACTTTAGAAATGTTAATACACAATCTAGATATTGGTAATTATCATCATCATAACTGTTATTTACAAATGTGCCATCTGACTCCTCCTAGCAACAGAGATTCTCTGAGACCTCAAAAATTTTTTTTTCCAATTAAAAAAAATACAGAGTATAGAAAACTCTGAGGTTGATTTAACCTGGGAGTGATTCATAGGACAAGATATTATATGGAGAAAGAAGAATCAATTTGACTCCTATGGTTTGACTGAGAAACAAGTTGGGAAATGGAATTAACCACAATTCAGCCTTAGGTGACCGAGAAAGGAGGAAGAGGTATCTCTGAGGGCCTACTGATGCAGATTCATAAACTGACAGGAGGAAACAGAAGCAAAATCAGAGAGAGTTCCCTAAGAAGATCCAATACAGCCTGAGAGATGGGGGGTAAGGGGAAGAAAGAGAGGAGAGGAGAGAGAGAGAGAGAAAGAGAGAGGCAGAGAGACAGAGAGAGACAGAGACAGAGAGAGACAGAGAGAGAGAGAGACAGAGAGAGAGAGAGAGACAGAGAGAGAGAGAGAGACAGAGAGACAGAGAGAGAGAGACAGAGAGAGAGAGAGACAGAGACAGAGAGAGAGACTACCCCCTCCCTCCACTCACTATTTAACACATACACTGCATCAGTGTACTCTTCTCACAACAGGGAGAGAATATTATCTGCCCCTTCTCCCTAATTTACAAGGCTATTGCTATGATGAATGTATTATTATCTAAAAAATACTTGGAGTTCCTTAGACAAATGTGCCATATGAATATTAGGTGCTTCTATCTAGTCAGCATTTCTCTTGTGCTGGAAATGAAGCCCCCTCTGGAGTAGGACCCAGCATCTGTTTAACAGCTGTATAGGAAGAAGGAAGGAAGTAGCAACTAGTTGAAACTATAAGCTGGGCAGGGAGATGAAGGAAACAAAATGTAGTAACTCAAATTGCGTGAAGGCTGGAAACAGAGAGACTCTTAATGTGTGTTGGGGCCCATTTGTACATTTCGGGCTTAGGTGGATGGACGGTCAGATGTTGACCTGAAACCAGGAGCCTTCACCATCAGAGCAGTCTATGGCATTAAGCTCAGATGTTCTTGGAGGCTGGCAGGTACTTTCATTCCCTTTCATCCCCATCAGGATTCAATGTCTGACAATTCTTCCTGGGCAATGTCTTTTAGATTTGTCTCCCTTTTTATTTTCTATGCTAGTAGCTACATGACTGTTACCATCTCTCAGTGAGTCTCACTGTCTCCAGTTTTTCTTCAGACACTGTTTTCATCTCCCTATTCAGACACTTGTAATGGTTCTCTACTGTCCCTTTACCCAAGTTTTCTATCTAGATAACATTCAAGGGCTTCCACCACCTCCCTCTTCTACCTTGCTGCCAATCTTCAACATGGCTCTTTCCTTTCATGTCCAGACAAGATTCTTATTGTCACTGCACAACCTAGTTTTGTTGACTCATATCACCCAGCCTCTGCTCATGTGGTTTTCTCTGTTTGAAAATCTCCATATCCTCTGCTTCCTTTCAACCAATCCATGACCACCATTTTCTTTGAGCTTGCTCCAAGATACCTCTTCCAAGGAGCCTTTTCCAATTAAAGTACCCTGTAGTTAGATGGTGTAGTGGATAGAGTCCTGGACTTACAGTAAGGAATGCCTGAGTTTGAATCCTGACTCACAAACTTACTTAGCCATATGACCCTGGTCAAGTCATTTAACCCCTGCTTGCCTCAGTTTCCTTATCTATGAAATGGGGATAATAAGAGTACTTGGATCCTAAGTTTGTTGTGAAGATCCAATGAATTAACCTATGGGAAACATTTCACAAATCTCAAAGCATTATATAAATGCTATTATTACTGTTATTACTTTAGTCACTCCCTCATTTCACTTCCACTCAACATTTTGCACACTCTTTAACCATGCAGCTATTTTCTAACATATGTAGAGCCATGATTTTTCTCTTTGTTTCAAGCATGTTTTGCCTTCAGGACAAGATTGCAGTCACCCTGAGGGAAAAGGGATCTTTTGCATCCCCCATAGGTTCTTGAAAAGCATTATTCATTTCAGATGTGATTAATAAATTCACAATGAGACAATGAATGGGCAGCTAGATGTCAGTAGAAAAAAGAACCCACCAACTCTGGGCCCCAGTAGCAGGATTAGTCCCTGTAAACACCAAGGGTAGAACAGATGAACCACAATGGAGTGAATCCCTTGTCCTTAGAGGTGCTCAGCCAAAAACAAGATGACCAGTTGTAGACAGGCTATTCCAGCTCTACTGTGAACTTAGCTATCCACCCTTTAATCTTCACACTCTAGATTTGTCCTAGGTTTCCATATCTTTACCTGTTCTGCACGGGACTGTGATTTCTTTCTTTCACCACTGGAGGCACTGACATCAGCCAGAGCAGATGCCTTCTCCCAGGATACCTCTCCAGGCCTGTTACCCAATACCCTGCTTGGCTCCATAGAATTCCTGAGCAGTCATTTACCCCCTTCCCCCCTTGGCACTGCATGGACAATTTTCTTGACGAGTAAATAAACTGGGGAGCATCAGGCAAGTGTACATTATATTGACATCTGCTCCTGATGAGCTGTGTTCTGGTCCCCTGCAGCCCCAATCAAACTGTTCATGCATCAGCCCTTTAATGGAGAGTGGGAGGCAGTATCTAGAGAGCGGTGAGTATGTGTAAAGCAAAAGCCTGTATTTGTTTAGTGTAAAGAACTCCGACTTGGGCTTTGGAGAAGGTGAAGGATGGAGCCTTGTAATGGGAATGTAAATTTTAAAGATCTTCCCTGCCCCTAGGCTAAAGTGCACCAGAAGCCTGGGGAGGGAGGCTTGTTTTTCAGTAGATACTTTTTGATTGGCCAGTGGGTCAATAAGGTTGTTACATTCTCTGAGCCAGGAAAAGGCTATATAAGCCCTGATGTGTAGCTTTGTTTTGGGACTCACTTTGAGAAATGTTCTGTGATTTGATCTGAATTCTGGGAAGCCGTTGTTGAGAGTCCCCCGGCTTTGAAAAACCCAGAATGTGGAAACCCAGATGTTGACTGGGTATGGATGTAATGGTTGGACAGTTTGGAAATCTGTCTACTTGATGTTTCTGTCTTGATAATTATGCCTGTATACTTTGAGGTTCAGGGTGCTGACCTTTTCTCCTAAACAAGGTAAACGATATATGTCTGACTGATTAAAGTAAGCTTGGTAACCCATTTTGAGTTGCTTTCCTTTAACAAAGCAGATCCAAGAACCTGTGGTAGCTGCAAACCCTGAGGACGCTTGGGGTGCTTGCTGCTACAAGCCTCCAACACCAGACAGGAGAGGCTCTTTTTGTCCACGCGGTCTCTCCCATGACCTCAAGTTGGCTCATGTTATTTTCTTCTTCATATGCTCATTAGAAAAGATGGTAACATCTAGAGTTGAACTGATGATTCCTTTAGGGCATGCTGAGAATAAAATTCTCTCAGTGAGCCACCATGCTGACTCAGAATCATAGGACGATGGTATTTTAGAGAACCATCTAGTCCCCCTCTCCCCATTTTACGGATGAAGAAGCTAAGGCCCAGAGAAATGAGCCACTTATTCAAAACCATAAGTGTGAATGCCAGAGCCAACATCTGAGCCCAGAGTCTTTGCTTACTGATAGAGCACCTGCAGTTAGGGGCTTAAAGTGCTCCAGATCACTGGTGTTTATTTATTTTGGAAGGTTGGATCTTAAATAAACTGAGATCAAAAAGTGAGGGTGAAACAAGTCTAATCACACCTGACGTAACTAGAAAAATATAGTGACTGTTGCCCACTTTGACAGAAGGAGTCATTTTAGGCTTCAGCAAGGGTATCCTCCACCAGATAAAGGAAGCTACCTCTGCATCAGAGTCAAAGGAACAGCTCACATGGAGGGTCACAGGATCTTAGATACCGATGATAGACAGATAGGTAGGTAGGTAAACTGATAGACAGACAGACAGACAGACAGATAGATAGAACAGTTACTAAGTGTTTACTATGTTCCAGGCACTGAGGATAACAAAAATAAGCAAGCAAGACAGCCCCTGCCTTCCAGGAGCCTATGTTATATTGGAAGATGAGAACATATACAGGGGCAGTAGAATTGGTGTGTGTGGGGGAGGGGGGGTAAGTGGTAGGAGGAATGTATGCAGCTGGAAGAGACCTGAAGGACCAGCTAATCCAACACTCTCATTGTATAGATGAGGAAACAATGATCCAGGGAGGTTAAGGGACTTAACTCAAGGTCATATAGGTGGAGACTTGGACACTGGTTCTCTAACTCTGACTCTAGGGCTCTTTCTACAGTGTGGTATTGATATTATTAGTAATTTAATTTAACAAACATTTATTGATAAATAGTGACACTGTGTACAAGGAAAGATTGTATTAGATGCACCAAGAAATCTAAGGAAATGGAAAACTATCCTTGCTTTAATAGTGCTTACAGTCTAGTTAGGAAAGGTAAGGTATGCTTGTGATTGCAATGGGAGGTAGAATGTGTGAATGTTAACAATAGAAACATAAAGGAGTTTAGAAATCACCATTAAAGAAAGGATCATGGAGGCAATGGGATTTAAACTGAATTTGGAGGATGGGCACAATCAGAAATGATAATATTGAGATGAACTATAATCTAATAATAACAAAAAGTTTCAGGCAACAGTAAGTCTCACAATTTCAAGCCTCATTTAATTTAAATGCAAAGCTTCCTCCCATCCCCTTCCTCTACCCTATACATTCAGTATATCTCATAGAAGAGTCCCAGAAAAGAGAAGCAACTTTGACCAGGGTTGCCCACCCAAGACAGAATTGGAATCTAGGAGTTCACAAACCAACAGGGTGAGAAGTGTAAAAGGCACACGGCTGGAGAGCATGCTCCCAAGGGCCATGGGAAAGCCACTTGCTGCAGATGGAAGGGAGAAGAGAGCTCCTGTGCTGGGATGACATCATTGGCCAAGGGTGGAATGCAGAGATGCAGAAAACTGAGGGGCCCCCAGGCCAGGGAGGGAGTTTGGCTGTGACATCACAAAGGGCCTTTTGACCACCCTACAGTCCCCAGGAAAACCACACAGACTGGGCTTTAAGCCGCCCCCGTTTTGTGCATGCCTGAAGACGATGCTCTCTCCAAATGCAGACAGGTGACCTTTGATCCCAAAGAGAGACAGCTTGGGAAAGAAGGAGAGGCACCAGAACTGAAGTGCTATAAAGAAGAAGAAAAAAAAAACCTTAGCAAGAGCCTGTATAGAATACTCATTCTGCCAGAAGCATGTGGAGTTAATTGTAGAGAAATGCATTTTAAAATAAGATATTGGAAAACCATCTTCTCCGTCACTGACCACAGTTATTACGATTATTTATACGGCACCACCGAGGCTCACAGTGTTTCACAGCAATTAAACTATTGATCTTGGTATCACTGGGGCTCTGAGCAATGGAGTGCATGGTCATTCTCTGCCCTTCTGCAGCTTTCATCTCCCCAAGTTTTAGATAGAGAAACTGAGGCTACAAGTGAATCAGCATTTATTCAGCTTGCACCATGTCCCAAATACTGGATTAATTGCTGGAAAATGAGGAAGTGACATGATGAAGATGTGGCAAAGGAAGACAGGGACAAAGACTGGAATTATTCATTCATTCTTTTTAAAAGTACCCGTTGAGTGCCTGATCTGTGCATTGCACTTTTCTAAACACTGTAGGAGATGGATGCAAAGAAGTATATAGTGCATGGTTCCTGTACACAAAGTTTGATTTTGCTGAGAAGACCTATATATGAAACAGTTAAGAATAATGCCAGGCAATATGTGATACAATTTCAAAATGAGCGGAGGGGTTACATCATTGTAGTGGTTGTTGAAGGCCCGCTCTAGAAGATGGAGCTGGGCACAGCTAGATTTCATCTTGTAGGCATAGGGATCTGGGAGATTTTTGAGCTGGGTGGGATTCTCTTCCCTTTGTTTCTTTGATAGCAAACTCTCAGTTCTCCTTCCTTTTGGACAGTTCCTTCTCTGTCTCTCCTTCCCAACTCCTTAAGGAGGGTGTTCCTCAAAGTTTTGGCCAAAGTATCTTCTTCTCTTTTATTTTTATATTCTTTTCTTTCTAAATCTCACCCACTTCCATAATTTCAACCATTTCTTCTCAGTAAACAATTTCTAAACCTTTATCTCCAATCTTTTCCTCTATTTTGAACTCCAGATACATCTGCATTTCCAGTTGCCTACATGACATCACCTCGATGCCTTGGCATCCTCTCAAATTCACTATCCTCCCACATTGAGCTCATCTTTGTCCCAAACCTGATCTTCCTTCTGGCTACATTATTTCTGCCAGCAGCAGTTCCACCACCATTCACCTAATCTCCTTGATTTGAAAATCTGCTCTTAATTCGGATTCTTATTTCACTTTCATCTTTCACAAACAACCACTTGCCAGGTCCAGTTGACTCTTTGCAGTATTTCTCACCTCCATTCTTTCCTTTCTATTACCACCACCATCACCCTAGTACAGATCCTCACTATGATTCATCTGTGATGGTAAGGACTCCTAATAAAATTCCTCACATATAGTCTCTCCCCATTTGAGGCATCCTTCATATCTCTTCCATACTAATCTTTCTTACTCATAGATTTGGCCAAGTTACTTTTATGCCTGAACTCTTCCAGTAGCTTCCTAGTGCCTATTTGAATAGAGTTCAAATTCATTTGTCTGTCATTCAAATTCTTCTGCAGTCTGGGACCGTCCCATTTTCCCAGGCTTCTACAAGCTCTCTTCCTAGCTGTCTCCACTTCATACCTCCTGCACTCCAGCCATCATCTTCATTGACCTTGTACCAGATCCCCATCTCCACCCCTACCCTGACTTTGTTAGATAAGCATTTTCTTTATCTTACACCCTGAACCAAGTCTCCATGATACTTTCTGCCATGTGTGTATTCTCCTCCCCCCTTTCCAGTTCCCTTTCATGTGTTGTCTAACACATAAGCTCCTTGAGTAAAAGGACCTTCTGCACTTCTTTCTACCTGGTGCCCCAAAAATCTTAGTGCAATTTTATTAAAGCTTAAAACTTTGTGAAGACCTTTGAGACATTCAGCATTTATATTCCCAGAATTTAGGACAGTGCTTGGCACACAGTTGGCATTTAATAAATGTTCTATCTCTCTATGTCTATTTCCCTATGCGCCCGCTAAACTGGACTATTCTCTCAAAGTCAAATTCAAATAGCATTTCCTCCATAAAGCCTTACCTAATTCTAACTGCTGCTAATAGCAGCCTCTCCTCTCTTTTCCCTTCTGAACCTCACATAGCACTTTGTTTTGTACTCCTCTGACATGCTTATATATTGTTATTTATAATATTTATCTATGTATTTTATTCATCCTCTATGGAAGAGTAGGAATTGAACTTTTTACCTGGCACATAGTGGGTACTTAGTAAATGCTTGATTGATGCCCACAGTGATTAGCACAGTATTAATAAATATGTGTCGAGTTTTGCTGAGTGGGGCAGTTACTAGGGCAGTAACCACAGGAATAGAGAGGAGAGGAACAATTCAAGAAACACTTCCAAGGATGACTTACTAGAACTTGTGATTCTGGGTAAAAGGGTCAAAATTAAAAGAAGGCTGTGAGACTTTGAACTTGGGCGAGTTCGAGAGTAAAGTTTCCATTGATACAAATAATAAAACTGGAAAAAGGAGGAAGAGAGTTATGTCTGATCTATGTTGAGTCTGATACATGACTTCCAATTGAAGATACTCCATTTGTAGCTGGAGGTATGAGACTGGAGCTTAGCTGAAAATATATAATGTAGAATGAGGTATCATCGACATAAGAGGTGATATAGTTGGAGTGATGAGACAGAATCTATTCACGAAGGGAAACATAGTCTATAAAAAGGGTCAAGGATTTAGTCTTGGAAAAATGTCTGAATTCAGGCGACAAAAAGAAAGAGTAAAGGGGACAGGGAAAAGAAGAGTTTCAAAAGTAGAAAAAAAAACAGGAAAGTACAGCATCATGGAACTGGAGATGATTTTTTTTAAAGGAGGCATTGGCTAGTAATGTCAAATGCTGTAGAGTTGTCAAAAGGAAAATAAGGACTAAGGAAAAAGTCATTGGATTTGGCAGGTAGGAGGTCACTGGAGACCATCAATTGTAGTTTTGGTGGAGATGGGGGAGTGGAAGCCAGATGTTCCAATTCTCAGTGCCCAATTCAAGTCACTAAACTAGGCTGACACCTCCATTTACTCTCAAAAGACGCAATTTGACAGGCTGCTTAGGTGAAAGCTAGAGAGACATAAGAGAAATGAAAGAAAATTACATAGCTTCCTTAACTACCCTTCTTCTTGTTCTTAGAGGTCCTCCAAAAGGTTCGCTCAATTTCAGGACAGGACAGTTCTCCCACTGATACACCCAAAAGCCAAAACAACAAACGGGAATGTTTTTATATGGAAGCAGAGCAGAAAGTTGCCTTCATGGTGTGAATTGAAGGGTTATAGGAAGACTAGTCAACCTCCCAAATGTTCCTCCCCACCAGATGCCAACGTGAATTAGAATGATTCTTCCATGACAGGAGAACTATTAGGGGGTCATTCTTTTTGGGTTCATTTATTCATGTTTGTGTTCAATATTTAAATATTTTTTATGTATAGGGTACCTGCCAAGGAAGATGCAAAGTTTAAATAAAGAATTGATTGTCCTTGCCCTCATAGATATTAGAGTCTAGGAGGATAGAACTCAAATTCAGATCATGATAGTATAATATTTTATGATAAATTATCTAAGAGTCTCAAAACAAAGTTCTGTGCAATTTCTGGGGTAGAAGTTTTTGAGAAATTGGAACAACCATAGCAGATCTTTGCATCAGGAAGGCAAAGGACTAAAGAGTGACACAGAGCTGAGAGACAGTAGAGATGGGAAGTTAGAGCCCAGTTAGAGGGATTTGCAGAAGTCTAGGTGAGTAAGTGATGAGGTTTGCATGATGCAGACAGGCAAGGGGTTAAGCCTTGCCTCTCCTGAAAGGCTACTTCTAGGAATGCTACATTGTCATTAAAATCCTAGTGTGAATCACAATGATTCGTGCATGACAGGAGAGACTCATGCCTACCAGGAATATGTCTATTAGAATATAAGTTTCTTGAGGGAAGTCAGAGTTTCATTTATTGTTCCTTTATATTCCTGGCATCTAGCACAGTGCCTCGCATATTACAGGTATTTATTCAATGGTTGTTGATTGATTTAAAAAAAACCAACCAAACAAACCTTTCCTATTCCTTAGCACAATATTCTGCCCATGCTATGGGAATATTCCAAAGATTTGTGATCTTATTGGCATAAGTCATTCCTAGTAGAAGAATTCCCTGTGCCAATCTCCTATGACCTAGAAAAGGGATTCTTAACTTTTTTGTTGTTGTTGTTGTTATGGACCCCTTAAAGAGTTTGGGAAAGTCTACAGGCCCCTTCTCAAAATAATATTTTTAAATGTATAAAATAAAGTACATAGGAATATAAAGGAAACCAATTAGCAATGAAGTATAGTTATCAAAATAAGTGGTGGTGTTTTTTTTAAGTTTGTGGACATATAGCTCCCAGGACAGTGCCTAGAGCACAGAGAGGTTTAATAAGTGACATACCCAGGGTCTCAGGTCAGTGTTAGAGGCCCGTCTGAAACCAGATGTTCCTCAGTCCAAACACTCTGCTATGCCATCCTGAGCATAATGTTAGGTGCAATTGGTGAGATAAAGTGAGCAGTGGAGGATGGGGAGAGCAAAAGAAGATTGAAAGAAAAAAAAAAGACTGAAGAAAGAGGTGGTAGAAATCGTTGAATGAGCTCTGCCTAGTCGACAGTTGTAGCCAGGGCTGTCTGGTTCTGTGTTGCTTTTGAATGAAAATTCTCTCCAAAATTTCTCTCTTTCATAATGTATACAATATCTACAATCCAGCTCTTTCCTCTCACACCATCCCCAAATAAAAGTTTATGAGATTAAAACAAAATCTACTCTCTGGCCCACCCTGGAGTCAGGAAGACTTATTCTTCTGAATTCAAATCTGGTCTTAGACTTACTAGCTGTGTGACCCTGGGCAAGTCACTTAACCCTGTTTGCTTTATTTTTCTCCTCTATAAAATGAGCTGGAGAAAGAAATAGCAAACCATTCCATTTTCTTTGCAAAGAAAACTCCAAATGGGTCCACAAATAGTTGGACATGACTGAAAAAAATGACTGAATAACAACTAAGTCTTTGACTCTTATCTTTTTCTTCCCACATTCTTTCTAGTGTAGCATGTCCATTGTCAGAGCCTATGGTCAAGAAGAGGTTTTTACTTTAGAATCCTAGACAGTTAATGCTGGCAGAGACCTTGGAGATCACTTAGTCCAAGTCTTTGTTTTGATAAAAGGAGCTATGGAGACCCAAAGTCCCCCACATTCTCATATGTCCAAGCAACTCTTCCAAGGCCATACAGCAAGTCAGTGGTAAGAGTTACAATTACTCTTCCTAACTCTCAGAGTTTTTCCATGGGCTGTTTGGTGTTTGTGCCATCCTTATCCCAATACCCAACATCTGAGAGAAAGATCACTTGCCCTCCCCCTTTCCTGACTCTTACTAATGTTTGCCTGAATGGGAGACATCCTGGGTATAGGAGAAAGAGTTTAGGGAGCAGAGAGCCAAGGCTAAATCATATCTCTTTAATGAAAATTTCCACCTGTCAGGTAAAGATAGAAAAGATTTCCTAGGCTTAATTTCTTTCTTGTGTTGGCACAGGAAAGCTGAGTGGTAGAAACAGCACTGGGTTTGGAAACCCAAAGACGAGGGATTAAGCTTCACCCTGTTTTCTTTTCCCTTTTCTAGGACTCAGTTACCTTACCTATAAAATGGGATCAGACTAGGAGAGACAGTTTGTAATAGCAAAATCACAGTAGGTTTCAATTCTGGTTCTCACTGTGAGAACTCTCAAGTCTCTTTATAGGAGCCAGTTTTCTCATCTGTAAAAGGCAGAATGTGAGATTAAGCTAAATGTTCTCTGAAGTTTCATACAATTCTACACCAATTACCTGACTTTTTTTAATCCCAAAGACTTTAAGAATCCCTTCAAGTTCTAATGTTGTTTTACTCTAGGAACTATCCCCTTACATCAAGGGAACTTAACCTGGGGTCCATGAACTTCTTTAAAAAAATGTTGGTAACATTATTTCAAGATAATCATTTTTTCCTTTGTAATTCTAGTCATTTTATATGATTCTGAGAATGGGTCCATAGACTTTCCCAGAGCGCCAAAGGGTCCATGGCACAAAAAAAGATGAAGAGCCCCTGCCTCTGGTTCTCTAGATGACAGCACAATCTGTTTACAATCTGTTCTGTCCCCGGGCTACTGAAAAATCATAGAATTCAAGCTCTGACTACCAGACAGGACTGCTTATTTCCCAAGCTCTCAAGGTGGGCCATAGAAAATTGTTAAAGAAAAATGCGTCTTTGTTCCAGCCTTGCCCAGCAGGACACCAAATGTGTATGTGTGTGTGTGTGTGTGTGTGTGTGTTTAACCAGTGAAAGGAAGAGAAAGACAAAAAAGCCTGGAACAGAATTGTCTTGTATCACTTAATTTCCTTCTGGGTTTCTAAGCAAGTAATTATTTCTGTAGACTCCAATGGATGGCAAAGACTTTGCATCATTTTTATTACAGACAGTACATAAATAAAGGCATCAGATAATTAGAAATAATCTTGTCCTTCACTCTCTGAAGCATTTTTTCTATTCACTAGAAAACATTGTTTATTCTTCCTTTTATAATACCCCCTTTCCTTTGGCACTGAAACCAAAGCTAGTGTGAGGCATGTCGGGATCAGGAAAAATGGAACCGTGGGATGGTATCAGAAGATAGACACTTAAAAGAACTTTTAAGTTGATGCTCCTTTTCTTTTACATTGCTGTTAATTCTCAATTTCTCTCTCTTCCCCCTTCTCCAATAGAATTCTCTGATAACAAAGATACATAATTAAGTCAAATAATTAACACAATGGCAAAGTGAGATACTGTATTCTGCACCTATGGTTCACCACCTTTCTGCCTTGAAGTTGGGCTATGCTCCACTGTCAATCAACAGCAAATAATTGCTAGCAGCATTAATCTGAGTTTAGAGGTCTTTCGATGTCATTTTCCTTTATGTTATTGTAGTCATTGTGTAAATTGTCCTGATGGCTCTGATCACTTTGACCACAACAATTCAAACAAGAGATCTGAGAATTTTTCATGACTTTGTCTCTGTTTCACTATGTGGCCTACATGGGGAGTGTGTTGGTAAATTTAACAATCAGTTCTCTAGGGAAAAAATGTACTCACACCTCACTTTTAAATTTAATCAGTATTATTAACATTTTTTCCATCACTTTCTTAAGGCTAGAAATCAACAAAACACTAAGTCAAACCCTGATTTGTAGTATTTACTGATTTCCCAGCTCTTAGAAATGAGTTGGAGCTGACTTCAACACACTCCTGGGCCTATGTCATATCACTTGACCCTTATTTGCCTTGTGTTTCCCCCTTTGTAAAACAGAACTAGCAACAGGATTCATCAAAAGGTGGAAGAAACAAGAGAAACTCCCATTCCAGACCAGAACCTGACTAGTGAGGCAGTGACTACTGACAAAGGAATTATGGGAACCATTGGAAGAAGTGACCACTGGATTTTAGATTTTAGGATAGAGGACATGGAAGGTAAATTGCAGTCTGAGGACCACACTAGATTTGGAGAGAGAACATTTCTTATAAAGAGTAAGTTAGAACCCTTAGCTTAAATTAACATTCACAGAAGAAGGGAGAAAGGAAACTCTAAGGAATGAGATTCTGAAGACAATTCCAATTAGGAAGAAATGGGAGAGCTTTGCAAATGCATATTATAAATGCCTTTTGTCATTATATGACAGTCATTTCTTAAAAAAAAAAAACATTTCAGCCTTCTCTCTAGACTTAACTTTAAATTGAAAGGAGAGCTTTTAAAAGAGATCAATATCGATTTATAGTAGCCTCAATGACCAACCTACGTTGTTTTCTTTTTTTTTAAGACACTTATTGAAAGTGGAAACAAAGGAGGGGAATGATGGAGGATATAAAAGTGGTGGCATAGTCTTGTAAAAATATTGTCAGAACTACTAAAATTCAAAGTGAGCTGAGGCTGGGGATGAATGACAAAGACCAAAAAAAGGACTTTTTAAAATTATGATGGAAATAAAGAAGAAGATCACAGAAGAGATGGAGCTGATGTTAAGGGTAGGTGAGATAATGCTAACAGATGACGGAAAGAAGGCAGAAAATATGCAACTTTTATTTTGCTTCTGTTTCCTCTACCAAGGAGAATCATTATCAGATCGGGAAGGAAAGGAGCCAAATGTTTATCAAAGTTGGAGGAGAAGCTATAAAGTGATGGTTAATGATTATGGTACGGTCCTAAATGAATTCAGGTCATTAGGTCCAAAGTACCTATCGGATTACTAAAAGACCTGACATAATTAGCACGCCAACATCAGCGATCTTCAGAAGATCCCAAAGAGGGGCGGCCAGGTAGCACAGAGAGTAAGAGCACTGGCTCCAGTGTTGGGATGACCTGGGGGATCGAATCCAGGCTCAGACACTTAGCATCCACACAGAAATAACTGGCCGTGTAACCTAATCAAGTTACTTAACCCCGATTGCTTAAAAAAAAAAAATCACAAAGAATGAGAGTTGCTCCAGCAACAGGAGTGGCAAAAGATGAGTCTCCAAATTATATGTTAGTGAGCATTTTCAATTTTTGGCAAACTTCTAAAATGTATTATTAAAGGGATGATCTGGAAGCATTTAGTTAGGATGGGAAACTATATACAACCAGCAAGATCGAGCATAGTTTTATTAAGAACAAATTATCTCATACTAACTTCATTACTTTTCTTGACCAGGTTACTAAAGTTATAGGTCATGGAAATGTCATAACCACTGTATCCTTGAATTTCGACAAAGCATTTGACAAGGTCTGTCATGTCATCTGGTGGACAGGAGAGACAAATGTAGGACAGGCAATGGTAGAAAAGGCAGATGAAGAACCAGTTGAATGATTAGACTCAAAGAATAGTCCTTAACAACCATTGGATTGTAAACTCTTTGAAGACAAGGATTGTCCTTTGCCATTTTTTTTTGTATCCCCAGTACTTAGCACAGTGCCTGGAACACAATAGGCATTTAATATGTGTTTCTTGACTAATTGACTAACAGTTTCTTTAGTGTGGAAGGAAGTCTCTAGTAAAATATCCCAGGAGTATGTCCTGAGACCTATACTATTCAATATATTTATCAATAACTATAAAAATATAGCTTAGCAGATATTAAATTTCGAGATTTCACAAACCTGGCAGGAAGGGCCAATATGATGAATAACAGATTTGAAATACAAAGAGGTCTCAACAGGGTAGAATTAGGGGACAGATCTCACAAAATGAAATTCATTAGGGATGAATTAGGTGCTAAAAATACCCAGCATACCTTTAGTCTCAGGGCTAAAAGCAGTCTGGGATCTCTTGCCTATGCAGGTACCTTTATTAGGTAGGTACCATCATTCCCATACTTCCTGAGTGTTGGTGCAGCCAAGGGGGTAGCCAGAAGCCTCTGGCAATTTGTCCCCACAAATTACCCAAGGATACAAACCTGATCAACTCCTCTACACACACACACACACAAACACACACACACACACACACACACCATAGAAAATGCATTTACTAACAATTCTGCTTACTTGTGTTAACTTCCTAATCACTCTTTCTGCTAACGTACCCTCTCTGTTTTCTGAACACTCAAACTCCACTTACAACACACTTTATTACAAACACCCAGGGACCATCTTCTGTATCATACATCAGGAAAACATCCTGGTTCTTTCTTATAGCCCAGGGGACAACGAAGGCAGGAAATTCACCACCATGGGCAGGTATAATCTCTCTTCACTTTGGTTCATAGCTGCCTCTCTTTCAAGTTGTCCATCCCTAGAGTCTAAGAGACATTGATAAAATGTAGCTCACTCAAACCAGGAGTGTAGGGGACAGTAAACCACATCATAGAAAATATCTGATAAAAGAACTGGGGATATTTACTGTGGAGAACAGGAGAGTTAAGGTTTTTTGTTTGTTGTATTTTATTTTTTGCAGGGAGAGGAGGATAATTATTGAGGTCAGGGCTTAGAATAATGGGTAGAATTTGCATAGGCAGGTTTTGGCTAGATAAAAGAAAAAAAATCTTAATAACTCAATGTCTAAAATCTATCTAGAATGGGCTGCTCATGAATATAGTGGGTTCCTTCTGACCAGAAATCTTCAAGTGAATGCTAGACAACTGCTTGATCTAGTGTATTCCCAATAAGACCACCTCCTGCCTTCCCACACCATCCTTGTTCAGATATGGATTATATTAGTGTAAATGATCTCTCAAGTCCCTTCCAACTCTGAGTTTTTGCAATTATATCATCTCTAATGTCCATTTCAGTTTTCAGATTTTACTGGAAATATTACTTTGAGATATATATGTACATATGTTATATATATATGTACATATTACTTTTAATATTTAGCATTGCCATCATTCAGATCTGTTAGTCAAGGAACAGAAACGGACTGCATTGAGCCATCTATATTTTCCTGATTTCTTTGGGTGAGGGAAAAACATGACATCTGACTAGGGTGAAGGGTGCTTTCTATGGAACCTGGTATTTCTTTGAATCTGCAAGGAAACACACTGAGAAAAGATGGTATCGGGACCCTAGAACGATCTTAGAATGCCATACCATGCCTAAGGGAAACTTCATAAAAACCCACAAAGAAGAGAAAAGAATTTGCTCCTTTAGCCACATGTGCATTAAACACAAGACCATTTTCCCTTGGATCTTATGCACTTGTGGGAGAGTGTACCCCAGGTTTTGGGGGGAGGAGATGTTTTCCACCATCTGTTCTTCCTATACCACCTTCCCATACCATTAGTAAACACCTATTTCTAAAAGTTAATTAAGTCTGGCTGCCTAATTGAAAATCACATGGGGTAAGCATGCCAGTGGAGGCTTGTGATCAAAAAAGAAAATCTTCCCACCCCCAGGGTCCTCTAAAACAGTTGTGTTAAACTCAAATAGAAATGGAGACCTCATACATAAGGATCTCTATGGGCCATATATTGATGTTAGTTTTAAAATGCAATATTATCTATATTTATTGTATTTTTATTTTGTTAAATATTTCTAATTACATTTTAATGGGGTTAGGTAACATGCAAGAGTGTCATGGTTCCCATGTGGCAAGTTTTTGACAACACCTGGGTGTAGAAATAGTATTTGCTCCCTGGGAACCAATGTGCTAGTGAGAACTGGAGCTGAGAGAGCAAGATTCAGAGCACATGCTACAAATTATAGCAGCAAGTAAGGGGCAGCAAGGTGGTGCAATAGATAGAACACTGACCCTGCAGTCAGGAGGACCTGAATCCAAATCTGGCCTCAGACACTTACTAGTTGTGTGACCCTGAGCAAGTCACTTAAGCCTGATTGCCTCAAAAAAAAAAGTAATAAAGAAACAATGTGGTATAATGGATAGAAGGTTTATCTGGATTCAAATCCTACCTCTAATACATATTATCTGGATAATGATGAACAGGTTATAGCATTCCCCAGGGAAATCTCAAAGACTATAAATTAGGGAACAGATGCTAATTTGCATTGGTGAAGGGAATTTTCAAACCTGAAATTCCTTATAACTATTAAAATACATTTAAAAAATATAAACTAATGATGGAAGATGGTTTTCTGTGGGGATTAGATAACTGGCTTTGGAGCCCATAAGACCTACTTTAAAGTTCTTACACATAGTGGCTGTGTGATTTTCTCAGTGTTCTGGGTAACCCTAAGGTGCCAGTATGCACTAGTGAAGGGAATTTCTTCATCTGGGAGTTCTCTACAGCAATAAAATTATAGGTTCAGCGCCTATCCCCATAATGTAACAACAACAACTATAACAATAATGCTCAAAACTGTTTAAATGTTCAAGGAGGTAATTGCCTCCAATGCCTGCTCAATGATTTGAGGTTCCCTTTCAAGCTGGCAGATACTGAGGGGGGCTGACAAAGTCCCTGCTTCTCTCTTTCCTCCTCCTGGCTTACACTCTTAAGTGGGGACAGAGAGAATAGGGAGAATGAACAGAGAGTGGGAGGAGAAAGAGAGGAAGGTGAAAGTAGGGAAATGAAGCAGAGTGAGAGAGGTCACAGTAAGACCCAGGAATCTGCCCCTCCTGGGAAATGCTGCTATCACTTTCCTCTAAAAACCTGAGGTAACTGGGTCAATGAAACTCAATCCAGAGTGATTTTGACATAAGGTCACAGTCAGAGACAAGGCAAGGTGAGCAGTCCATTACCCATCCAAGGGACTGGCTCTCCACTGCCTGGCACAAGCCATTCCTGGAGAGCGCTGCTCCCTCATACTCAAACGGAGGCTCCCACGTTTGCCTCTTCTCTCTCTGGGAGCTTTTGCGATGGCTGTCAAAGACCTTGGATGATCCCTTTCTAGACTCAAACAACTTGTTCTCAGCTCAGGAGTTAGAAAGTTAGAAACCAGAGCACAGGAAGCCCTATTCGGTCACCCAGGAACAGACCCAGGGACTCTCAAGTGTGTGACGCCTGTCCAAGTTATAGACTCCTCAGGAACAATGCAAAGGGAAGAGGCAGGACATACCATAACAATTTTCACATTGGGATGTTGGATACGTTACAAGAGGTTTTTCCTTCCTTCTCTCTCTCTTCTTTCTTCCTTTTCCCTTTGGAATTGAGAGGCAAGGAGGTAGTGTGGTCCCATGGAAAGAGCCTGGATTTGGTTTCAGGGAATCCGAGTTCAACCCCTGGCTCTCCTGCTTAGGATTTATGTGCCCTTTAAAAGTCCCTTAACCTCTCCCTTTCTCATTTATTTAAAAATGAGGAGATTGGACAAGGTGACCCCTGAGGTCCCATCCAGCCCTAAATATATGAGAATCTCATCTGCTATACTTCCCTCTTCCCCCCCCTCTGTAATGTGAGTGTTTGCACAACCCTGACCCTCACATCTGTACCCTCTGCATTCTCCACCAGAAGACAGGAAGGAAGGGGAAGTCTTTTCAGATCCTCTGGTTTCCATCATGCTTCATGTTTCTTTCTCTCAAACATTCTGACCTACACTAAGAGATTGCATCTGTACCTGCCAGAACAAGTGAGGAGCTGCTTGGAAGGGCTAGCCAACGCAGGGAGCTTTTAGGGTATGGAGGAGACTATTGCAGGCCTGGCTTGATTTTTCTAAATTGCTTCTGTAATGGATCTGCCAGTGCATTCTGTGACGCCTGCCTCTCTTTGTCTGTCCAGTAGGTGGCAGAGCTGCAATAGGCCACTAATTCCAGTCCAGCCCACCTCTTAAGGAAGCTGGCAGCTCAGGGAGCCCAGTGGGGTCTAGAAGAGAAGCTGGTGCCCAAATTCATCTTTAGGCTTGAACCCCCAGGGGGATTCTGAATCTGATTATTTTTAAGCAAGAGCTTTCCAGGAGTCCTTCCATCTCCACCTTTGTCCCTTCTTCCCATTTTTTCCCACTTGCTCCCAAGTTTTCAGGCTCTCTCTCCTTTGTGGTTGGAAATTTCAGCATCTCCATTAGGTGATCAAATCTGACCCCCTCTCATTCAGGGGGAATTAACTCTATCTTCATCTCCACCATCAAAAAAAAAAAAGCCTTCTCTCCCCCCACTGTCTGCACCCAACACACACTTTTCAGCTTCTTTCAAGAATTGCTGACTTTCTTCCTTCTTTAAGAAACATTCTTAGCTGCCATTCTCGCTCAATCACACCCCCTCCTGACAAACTCTCGAAATGGCTGGCGTGCTCTCATTGTCCCCACTCCCTCTCCTAAAAGTCTCCTCCACTCGGTTTCCTTCCTAGTTACTTGACTCAAGTCACTTCATGAAGCCATCAGATCCTTGAATCCTATTCGAGCGGGAAGGGACTTGGGAGGGAATCTAGCTTGACCCTCTCAATTTGGAGGTAAGGAAAATGAGGTCCAGATGAGTAAATGAATTGCCCAAGGTCACATTGCTAGAGATGCCACCTCAGTCTCCAGGGCATTTAGGAAGCGTGCCGCGGTGAATTCACCTGTGTACAACCAGTGATTTGCTGTGTGACCGAGATCAGATCCTCTTTCTATAAAACAAGGACAATGGTACCACACCGTTACACAGACGTCCTGACAGCAGGTCAGCAAGAGTGCTAGACTCTCAGAGCTGCAGACACAAAAGTTTCTCGTACGAGCTTCTGGATTCTGCAAGTGGCCTCACTTATTATTATCCTTCTCTGCCAAAAGAGAGTGTTGGGGGGAAAAGGGAGGATATCGGGTTCAGTGGTCTCTCAGGTCCCTTTCCATCTACAGCGTTCTGTGGCACCATGACTCGACAGATTGAACCACAATTCAGTTGATTAAATTCCCTTCTTCTGGTGGGCACGGGCATCAAAAATGGTTTTCATGCATTGCCTGGTTTAAAGCAGTTCAGCCAAGCAGATTAGTGACTGTTTCACTTAAAGAAGGGGCTCCTGTGATGGCAAGGTTGTCTACTGAACACCTTTTGTGTGTAAACATCTCCCCAGGACAGAATCCAGTTTGCTAGTGCTAATGCTGAGGCTGTCTCAGCATATGCGGCCCTCTATCATTCCCATTCTCCGGATGCCTGGGGGCAGCTGCCATGCCCCTTCCTCCCACATTGTTTCTCCAAACTCTCCCCCTCCCCCTCTCTCTCCTCACCCTGCCCACTCCCTTCTTTCTAACTTGTATTTCTCTAACCTCCCTCCAGATCCGCATTCGGACAAAGAGAAGGGCTAAGCAGGGCTTGGTTGAGTTCAGCCTGCTCACACACTAGACAAACTGTCATTTTTCTATCTGCCGAGATGCTGAAGGCAAGGTTGTCAGACCTAGGGCCCAAGTAGGAGAAGCACTATGCACTATAGCTACCCTGGCATGTTCGTGCGCTGGGGGGTTGTTTGCTTGTTTGTTGTTCATTTTACTGTAGTCAGATTCCCAAGGAGAGGCCACCGCCATCCCCTTGGATCATCTCTGCCCTTGGTTGCGACAGAACCCCTTTACTCATTCCAAGATATGGAGAGCAGGCACCGTGAGCACCAGACTGTGGGTCACCTCCTGACATCTGTTCTGCACATTTCCAATCCCCTGGAAGGGGCTGTTCAAAGAAGCCCTCAACTGGGAAGACGGTACAACACGTTTGTGTTCTAAGTCAGTACATGTTACCAGGAAGATAGAAAGGCTGATTGATGTGGGAGTAGGGGGAAGGGAGAATGTTAAGTCCTGAATCCCTCTTGAAAGTTCCAGACAGGAAGGAAAAATTTCATTTCTGGTCCTTGGATGGCGTTCATGGTACTAATATTTTGGCTATATATTCTGCAGTGATCTGTGGCTAGGTCCCGGTACCATGTGCCTCGAATGCTGGATTAAAGAATCATAGATTGTGAATTAGAAGAAATCAGAGAGGTCAACTAGACAAATCCATACTTGAAAAGAACATTACTCTTTAATATCCCAATAAATGGGTCTATAACTTTTTAAAACACCTTCCAGTGATTCCAAGGCAGTTCATTCGACTTCTAAATAGCTAAAAACTGTTGGAAAGTTCATTATTATATCAAGCTAAAATCCATCTATCTGACATGTAGATGATAGGATTATAGGATCATAGATGCTGGGGTAGAAGAAACCACAGAAGGTATCTGGCCCAATGCCCTCACTTTAAAAAAAAATTGTTTTTTGTTTTTTTTTTTGGATGGGGAAAGACAAAGCAATTGGGGTTAAGTGACTTGCCCAAGGTCACACAGATAATAAATGTGTGGAGTGTCTGAAGATGGTTTTGAACTCAGGATCTCCTGATTCCATGGCCAGTGCTCTATTCACTGCATCACCTAGCTGCCTCACCAATGTCCTCACTTTAAAGATGAGGAAATTGAAGCCAGGAGAGGTCAGAGGACTTGTCCTAAGTAGCAAGAGATGATTCCATTTCTAGCTCTTTCCACTTCACCAACCTGCCCTTCTGACCACGGTCTACTCCACTTAGTTTGCAGATGAGGAGACCTGAGGTCAGAGAAGTTAAATTGCTTGCTCATGATCATACAGCTGGTTAAGTGTCGAGAGTAGAACTGGAACCCAGCTCTCTCTGATTCCAAGTCCAGTACTCTGATCTGCTATGCCCATTGCTCCCAGCTCTCTCTGATTCCAAGTCCAGTACTCTGATCTGCTATGCCCATTGCTCCCAGCTCCCAGGTTAAGCCCTCTTCCACAGGATGATCTTACCAACACTATCATGCATCTACCATAGTCCCTTTAAATCTTCTCTTTTCCAGGAAAAGCACCACTTATCTTCAGAATTATCCAGAATCTCAGCTGAAAAGGACCTTGGAGATCATCTATTCCATCTTGTCCCTAAATAGGAATTCCTTCCAGAGTATCCCTTTTATTGTTCAGTCATGACCACATCTGAGGTTTTCTTGGCAAAAATACTGGATTGGTTCACCATTTCCTTCTCCAGCTCATTTTACAGATGAGGAAATAGAAACAAGCAGGGTTAAGTGACTTGCCCAGGGTCATACTGCTAGTAAGTGTCTGATGCCAAATTTGAACTCAGGTCTTCCTGATACTAGGCCTGGCATTCTATCTACTGCACCATCTAGCTGCACTGCAGCATCCTTGTCAAAGCAATAATATAGACACTGTCTAAAGACCTTCAGTGATGGTAAATTTAACTAACTTTTGAAGCAGCCTATCTTATTTGGGGATAATTCTAATTATTACAAAAGACTTTTTTTTCCTTATCTAAAATCATTGTAACTTCAACTCCTTACATTTTATGGCTTCCTATCTCCTTGCCAGCTTATCAGAAAAGATAACCTATCTCTCAACATCCTCTAAATTGTCACCATACTCCCTAAAACATGTTACCTAGAACTGAACAACATGTTCTAGATGGTATCTAGCCAGGGTAAAGCATAAATGGGATTGTCTTCTTCATAATCTTTCTACAGAATATTTCTGACCATGTATCTTTGCTATTATACTCTTTTTTTGATATTTTGAGCTAGCCTTTTGGTTACCATGACACACTATTGACTTATTGACCCCACAAGCCTTTTTTTAAGCGAACTGTATTCAGCTATCAATCTATGCAGAATATTTATTTGAATCCAAGTGCAGGGCTTGAAACTTATCTCTATTAAATTTCATCTAGTAGAGTTGGCACACCATTGTAGCCTGTTGAGAATTGTTTGGAACCTGATTCTGTCATCCATAAATTTTATGTGAATGCCACTATGCCTTCATCCAAGTCACTGATTAAAACAGGGAACAGAACAGGGCCAGACACTGATACCTGGGCCATTCCCTTGGAGGTCCCTCTCCAGTTTATATAGATTCATCAAACATGGAAATTACAGGAATTTTCTTTGAATTCAGAAGTTGGGAGGGTTAGGAAAAATAATTGGGGACCTGAGGAAGGGGAGGGGAGAAGAAGCAGGATAGTCACCTCTCATTATTTTCCATCTACATTGTAGGTATCTTGAATCTGCCTGGTTATTTGCATGTCAACACCCTTATTAGAATGTAAACTCCTTGAGGACAGGGACTATTTTTGTCTTTCTTTGCATCCCAAGGGCTTAGCACAATGTCTAACACACAGTGAGCTTTTAATATATACTTGTTGACTAATTAATTTTAACCCTGAGTTACATTAGTAAAAACAAATCACAGTGTACATTTAAGCAAGCGAGAAAGTGATGCAACGGCCTCCACCTTTCTCAACAGTGAGTTTTATCTAACGAATAAGCTAGGTAAATTTAAGCAAGTTATCCATATTTTGTGTCTGTTTCCCCAAAAAGAAAATAAAATAAGAAAAAGCAATAGGATAGTAGTTAGAATGAACTGCCACACCTTGCCCCTACTCCCACTCCCCCCCCCAATATCTTCCTACAGAACAGATCTGATCAAATGCCATTTTACAGATGAGGAAACTGAGGCAGATAGCATTTGACTGAACTGCCCCAGAGTCACACAGGCTAAGAGATCTATATTTTGCATGTTATTCTAAAGGGAATAGGGATCCATTAAAAGTTGGCAAATGGCAACAATAATAGCATCTAGGGCAGCTAGGTGGCACAGTGGAAGGAGAACCAGGCCTGGAGTCAGAAGAACCTGAATTTGAATCCAGCCTAAGATACTTTCTAACTGTGTGACCCTTGCCTATGGGGACAAGTCACTTAACCCTGTTTTCCTCAGTTTCCTCATCTGTAAAATGAGTTGGAGGAAGAAATGGCAAGCCACTCTAGTATCTTTGTCAAGAAAATCCCAAATGGGGTCACAAAGAGTTGGGCATAATTGAAATGACTGAACACAATAGCACCTACCTCCTAGGATGAAAGAGGTGCAATTATTACGATTATTAATGAGATGATAATTGGAAAGCGCCCAGCACAATACCTGGCAGATAATATATGCTATGTAAATGTTAGCTATTAACCAGGGAAGGGTCCTGAGATCATGTCAGGATGGGATCAGTTAAAGGAATAAAGAACATTTAGCCTGGAGGAGAGAAGAAGTTGGCAGGGAAAGGGATTTGGAGAGGAGAGCTGCTTCCCCCTATATGAAGAAGTTGCATGAAACAGGGGTTGGATTTGTTCTTTTCGGTCCTAGACAGCAAAAAGAAGCAGGAGCAGCAATTTAAAGAAATGTATGTATGTATGTATGTATGTATGTATGTATGTGTGTGTGTGTATATATATATATATATAGTGTGTGTGGAAATAATATAAAGTAAAATGAAATGTATATATACATATAATAATAAATATACAATAAAATGATATATAACAATGTATTATTATATTATATATCTTAAATAAATAATAAAATAAAACATATATATATATATATATGGAAAAATCTTTATCACAATTAAAACTATCCCAAAGGGGAGTAGGCTTGAAGTAGTGGTTTCCATCTTATCAGAATTCTGGGGGTAAGGGAAAGATGAGGAGAAAATTTGTAGCTTAAAATTTTGTGGAAATGAATTATGTAAATTAAAAATAAACATAAAATTTAATTAAATATATTAATTAAAAAAAAGAATTCTGGAAGCAAAGACTGAGTGAACTGTTTGTTGGGGTATGCAATAGAGGGCATCCTTATTCAGGTACAGGTTGAGCCGGATGTCCACTGAGGTTCCTCACAACTACAGGATTTGGTGATTCTGTGAACTAATCAGTGATTGTAGTGATGAAAGGTTTTGTTAGGGGAAAGTGCTAGAGAAAGATTTGCTGATGGAAATCTAATAAATGTTTGTTGAATTATTGAACTGAATGCAGGGTATCTTGGCATAGTGGATTGGATCAGACACCCACTGAATACGAAATTAGGGATGTCTCAACTTTAACTTGAAATTCTAGTCAAACTACATACAAGAGTGAGAGTTTGTAATGCTAGTTTCCATTTGAATCAGAATCATGAGAGGAAACTTCAGGGACACTTGGCTTGAAGGAAAGGCAGATAGCTGTGCATGGAAGGCCAAACAGACTCACAGTGGACCATGCTGCCCCAAAGCGTTCACTAATCCTAAGGCTACACAAAGGAAGGGAGATGTTCCTTCAACTCTGATGATCACTGCTTGACAGGAAGGTGGGAAATACAGCCATTGAGTGTGACAGTATACCAAGAAGGGAGTATAGCATGTACAGAAAAATAGCAAACAGTGGTTGGAGTTAAGAGTTTTGATCACAGTGTTACCATTATAATAACTATAGCTAACATTTATGTAGTGGTTAGCTTGCAAAGCCCTTTCCATATATTATCTCATTGATTTTCATAACAGCCCTGTGAGGTAGGTACTATTATCATCTTCCCTTTACAAATGAGGAAGCTGAGAGGTAAGATGGCAATTTTTGGACCTTCTAGGGTACAGTGGGTAAAGTGCTGACGTCAGGAATATTCATCTTTCTGAGTTCAAATCTGGCCTCAGATACTTATTAGCTCTGTGACCCTGGGCAAGTCACTTAATCCTATTTGCCCCAGTTTCCTCATCTGTAAAATGAGCTAGAGAAGGAAATGGCAAACCATTCTAGTATCTTTGCCAAGAAAACCCAAATGGGATTACAGAGAGTTGGACATGACTAAAAATGACTGAAAAACAATAACAACCACAAGGCCACCTCAGAGACTGGAAGGACTGAGCCTGGATTTGAACTTAGGTCTTCCTGACTCCAGGCCCCATGCTCTATCCTCTATGTGACCTAGCTGCCACTCACATTGTGGTCAGAGTGATTGAGTTGATGTAGTGGTGTGAGCCAGGCAGTGGCTGAAAGCTTGACTTTGCCCCTAGGATGAGCCTTTATTTATGGGAGTGTGGAGAGAGTGGGTTCAGAGACTAGGTGAAAGTTTGAACGCTGAGCTGGTGCTTGAGACAATGTGCCCCAGGTCCCATTGATGATGCAAGTACTGACATCAGCATTTGGGGAGTGACAAGGGGAAAGTCCTAATACAGCCTATACCTGCATGGCATAATTCTGATCCCCCTCCCATCCCATAATCTCTGCACAGGAAAATAGATCTCCTTGAGAACACAGGGAGAAGGAAGGCGCATGCCCACAAAACCCAGAGTTTGGAGAAAATGAGAGCAGTGCGCACTTAAAGAATGTCACAAAGTGACTTCTTGGGATCACTTGGGGAGTCAGAAGCATTACCAAGAGTCCCGAACCTCACAATAGTCCAGATGTTACTCTTCTTTTGCAAGCCTAATCATAAAGCATGAGGCAATATCAAGCTTTTAGCCTTCTCTCCCCAGATCCAGATCCCAAGCTGGGGATTCCCAGGCTATGGGGAGTTGATCTTCCCTGTCACTGTCGCATGTGTATATTTAATATTTTTTTTAAATTGCATGATACCTATTTATTTCTAAAAATATCGTGCGGGCTATGCTTTTTATTTTCACTTAAAGCAAATGAAATTTGAAAATTTCAAATTAGATGTGCATATTAGGAGGCTAATGACTAGGAAAGACACTTGATACATTGTTGAATCAAATTTATAATTATAAAGAGCGCCAGCTTCTGACAGACCCTGACTGCATGACCCTGTAACTTAACCCTTCGATGTCCCCCAGGTAACTGTCTTAGACAATAAAGCACAGAACAGGTTCCAATCTACTTATGGTGCAAAGTTCTCCCACGTCACTGAAACCACAGATCCAGACTAGCCCCTCCCCACTAACAAAAGAGATAGATCAATGCAAGTTGACATTTGAAAAATTATCTCTATACTGTCAATTTAGGTTCTATCTGGAGTGAATTGTGTGACATCTAAAATTATGTTTTATTAATGTATTACATCTTGACATCACAGTCATTTCCTACCCTATCTCCAGACTAAACTTCTTTGTGACAAATCAGAAAAATATATAAGCAAAAGAACCCAATATAGAGACTATCTGATGATACAGTATATCATACTAGTAGTTCCTCACTTCCCCGCCATGAAGGAGGTGTTCTGTTTTATTCTGTCTCTTCTCTGATATTTGTTGGTAATTCCATTATGTAGAGTTCAACTTCCTTTTAGTGATTTATGACATATGCTGGTAAAGTCATTTTGTATATTGTTTTCTTGGTCCTGCTTATTTCATTTTGTATCAGTTAATATAAATCTTCTCCACCTTTTATGAATTACTCTTATTTTTTATTTCTTAGTAATATTCCACTATAAAATTAACTAGAGTTAATTTTAGCCATTTCCTTTTGTGATATTTTTGAAGTAACTAGAGATCCCTTGGGTAGTAGAAATAAGGGGTGGGGTGTGTGTGTGAAAAGATATGATCCTTAAATATGACATCAAAAGGTCAGCTACTCTCTCTGAACACATCTCTGGACAGTGTGAGCCTGGAAGGCTTTAACACAAGAAACACAAATGGGGGCAGGGGACAGGACACATTTATATTGGTATGTTCTCCTGTGGCACCAATAAAATACACCAGGTGGCATAATGAAAATTCATGGAGGCAGGAGATGAATGGAAGGAGTAGCTCATAATTCAGGTAGCCACTGAGCTGTGATCCCCAGGAGTTCACCTTGTCTACCCCTTCCCTCCCCTCTTCACTGTAAATACTTCCTGGTGTTTGCTGCTGGGAGCAGGCTGCGGATGTTTCATAAAATGTAAAAGACAAATGCCTTTGGGAGAAATGTGATCCCAAATGGTGACCATGTGTGGTGGGCTGTCCCAGGGTTCTGACACCACTAATCCTGGTGTTAGTTTCAGGATCTGAAATTTGTACCATTCCTATGTCCTCTTACTTTTCCAAATCCCAAACCTTTTATCCTCTGGTCCTGGTTTTCACTGACCACAAACTGCTGATTCTCTATAATGACACTGAATTGGACCAAGATAATAAGGAACCTATCTAGAAAAGCCAGAGAGATGGCATAGTCTAGTGGCAAGAAAACAGAACTTGGATCAGTAAGCCCTGAGTTCAAAGGCCCCACTTGGATCCTTACCCAGTTGTGTGTTCCTGAGCAAGTTGTCTAAACTTTCCTGCCTTCAATTTAAATTTAGGAGGTTAAATTAGATGATCTCTAGGGTTTTAGTTCTAAGTCCATGAGTCCATGATCATAAATGAATGCTAGAAAGTGTCTCCTCATCTTCTTCCTCCTCACATTTTACTTATAATCCCCTGCCTCTCATCTAGTACCCTAAGCTTTTCTCTCTCTGGTTACCAGTTCCTATACCATGGCTTAAACATCTGAAGAGAGGCAGAAGGTACAGTGGGGGAAAAGCAATGAACTTGTGGTCAGAAGACATCCATGTATACCCAGGTTTTGCTACTTGCTAGCTGTGAGACCTGAGAAAAGTGGCAAACCCAGTTTTCATTTCCTCTCTTGAAACATGGGGGAAGTAACACCTCCACTACCCACCTCGGGGTGTTGTGGTGAGGATGTAAAAACACTTTTTAATCACTGAATCACAGAGTGATCAGAGTTGGAAAGGACCTCAGTGGCTATCCCACCTAACTCATACCTACTAGAACATAAGTAACAAGTTGGCATCAAGCCTTTGCTTGGCACCCTCTAATGATAGGGAGCCCATCACTTCTCAAGGCAGCCCATTCATCATTAGTAAACTTCCTGACATCAAGCCTAAACGTGCCCTGCTGCACCTTCTACCCTCTAAATCTATGATCCTGATCCTGGTTCTGCTTTCTGAGGTCAAATAGAACAAATCTAATTCCTACTTGAAAAGTGCTATACAAGTGGTAACAATAAATAGTGTCTGGGGTGCCAATTTTCCCTACTTGGGTTGTTCCTTTGGGGTGCAGGTGGGAATTTATGCTGAGGTGATAATAGTAGAAAAATCTTGAACTGGAGAAATCCTAGCCCAGACGCCTAACATGCAACATTTGGGCGTGGGCCAGAGTTATGTCCTCAGTGAAATTCCTCCATACCACCCTGTGCAGACCAACAGTACCAAATCCTCCTCCTCCTCCCTAACTAAAAGTTCACAGCACTACACAGAAGGTGTGACTGGTACAGAGTATTTGGAGTACAATTCTCTCTGAAGACACAGGGTAAGAATGCTCCATATGTAAAGTGATCGCTGATTGGATGCCTGATGCGTATTACTAGGCTTATGGGGGCATTCAAAAGAACTGAAAGAGCTCAGTTTAAATTTTCATTTTGAACTAGAAAACCAGATCCCTTCCAGTGAAGGATTTATAATCTAAGGTGGGGGGGGGGGGGGGGAAATGGTTGTGGTACCAGGCAGCATACTGAGAGCAGAGCAGCTGTAGATAAGAAAAGATTTAAAAACACATACGAAATAATAACACATTTATATCACAATGCTTTGAGGTTTCCAAAGCACTTTCTTCAAACAACCTGTGAATCAAACAGTGCCAATATGACTATTTTCAATTTACACAAGAGATCAATTAAGGTTCAATAAGGTGAAGTCCAATCAGTAAGTGTTAGAGACATAGCCTCCTACATCTCCAGGTCGCCTTTCCACACCTTGTACTGCTTCTCAGTGGCATGGCATTCATGAAGAGAATGCCCTACTTATAGGCAAGAAGATCTGGATTCAGATCCCACTTTGATCACTCGCTGTGTGACCCAGGGCAAGTCACATAAACTCTCAGGCTATTATTTGGAATAATATCTAGAGTTTCTATCTTTCAAGGTTTTTGTGAAGCTTATATGAACTGATGAAATGTAGATGAAGCACTTTGCTAGCTTTAAAACACTGTATCAGTGGTTATGTTTGTTATTATGACAGGGGCAAATAGCTTACCTTGAGTTTGGAGAGGATACTGGAGTGATTGATTCAGACAATAATAGTCATAGGAGTCTGAACAGAAGGTTGATACATAGATTAGGAGACCAATGTTCAGGAAGGAGCAGCAGCAAAGACCCTGTTCTATGGCCGAAGACGCAACACAGAACTCTAAAATATTAGTGCTAGAAGGGACGTTAGAGTTTATTTAATTCAATTTCTTTATTTTAAATATGAGGAATCTCAGAAAGGAGGAAGTAATTTAATCAAGGTTACATGACTCCTTGGTAATATAACTGGGATTTAAACCCAGGTTTTCCATCTCTAAATCTAGCACTCTCTACAATAAATCACTATGTAGGAGAAACCTATCGTTTCCAAAGTCCTTATTGAAACGAGAAGGGAGAGAATACAGATCATGGGAAGACCTGGACCAGATGGTAGAGAAGATCAGAAAAAGAAAGGGAGGAAACAAAAAGGACTGTGGGGCTGAGGCTCCAGTGAAAATGTCCTAGCGGATTTGCGTTTCCTAGTAACAATCATTTCTATTTTTATTTATTCTGGCAGGGTTTCCATGTCATGTAATCATGGTTTTAGTTCATTTCCCCCCAATGATAGATGGTGATAAGTCAACTTGGTTGTTAATAACATTACAATTTACCTAACAAATTTCAAGCTTGTAGTACAGCTTCATTAATATGTTTAATTTATCGTTACAATTCCTTCAGGTTAATGGTTTGAGAGTATGCTGGAGTTTAATCTGAACAGTTATTATAAAGTGCTTGTTTCTCGTTAAGATGTAAAACCTAGACACCCAAGATTTACTTACGATAAACCGACCAGGAAAAAAAAATCACTGTCTTCTTTGCAGCAAGATGGAAATGAGAACTGCCCATTAAAAATACTTTTTAAAAAGATAGAGAATCCCTTAAGATATTCTACAAGTCATATTGGAGATTAAACTGTTGTTCTTTAAAGCTAATAGGGAGATATTTGAGCAAAGAGCCCTTTTTGGAAGGATTCGCTTTTCCCTGTCATCCTCCATTGTCCATGGACGCCCACCTTGGAAAAAGCAGAATTTAACAAAAGTTCATATGCTCCAACATCCGTCTGCCCTAGGAAGGGTATTAGTGATAGCCAAATGCTGAGTAGACTTTACATGCCTCTCATAACTTCCGACAACAAAATCAAGCTAAGCTAAGCAATCATTTATGAACATCACAGCAAACCATGAACCTCAGAAAAAAATCTTTCTACGTTCAGATTAAAGGTTACATGACTTTTCTTTCCTAGAAGTACCCATGAGATTTCCTGATATCCAGAGACATCCAGAGACCTTCAAACCAAGCACTCTCCTAGGAGAAACGTTTTTGCTTTTAGGGACTGATTTAGGCCTAGAAAGAAATCCTTTGTCCTCCCCTGGGAGAAGAAACTCCAAGGGTAGTAAGTTCCAGGGGCCTTAAGAACTTCCCTCAGATTTATGCTATGGACTGGGGAATACATTGGTTTAAAAGAAGCTCTTTGGAGGGGGGAGGTATATTTTATTTAATTTTTTACATTTTGATAACTATTTCAATCTAATTGGTTTCCTCTGTGTTTTATGCATTTAGAAACACGATATTGAGAAGGGGTCAATAGGTTTGACCAGAATGGTTAGAGTTTCCGGGCCACAACAAAAGCCAAGAACCTTGGGTACAATGGAAAGAGCATCAGAGATCTGGATTCCAATCCTAGCTATACCAGTGACCATCTGTGTCATGTTGGATAATTAGCTGACATTGTCTGTGCTTCAGTCTCCTCACTTAGAGAATGAGAGGTTTGTACTCTGATCTCTGTCTTTTTCAGTTCTTCCCTCTATGAATCTAAGTCTGTAAGCTTTACTTGTACCTTCCCAAAACATTAGTTTTTATTTTTGATTGTGTTTAGTGTGATTTTGCCAGAATCATTAGTTTCTTTCAAGGATGAATTCAGGTGTCCCTCCCCATGGGACTTTCCCCCCTGGTTGTTGATGGCCTCTAAGCTGTGTAGCATAATGGACAGGGCACTGGCCTCAAAGCCAGGAAGACCTGCATTCATGTCCAGCCTCTGACACAGACTGTTGGTGGAGCTCTGGATAAGTTACTTTGGAGCTGTTCCTCTGCTCTAGGCAGTTCTCTAAGACAAGAGGTTGCAATGGCTGATCCGAATTGCTGTCCCTTAAATGATGGGTCCCTAGAATAGAATGTGTGGGCTCCTCTAGAGCCCAACGCTATTGTTTGGTTTTGCCTTTGTAACCATAGAGCTTGGCATGGTGCCTTATATTCAGTAAGTGCTTAACAAGTGTACATGGAATGAATGATATGAAAAGATGAATTTAGTATAGCAGATTGTTCTCTAAAATACTGCCTTGCTGTAAGAACTTCAATCTTAGTAAGAAGTAGAAAGGGCAGCTAGGTGGCACGGTGAGTAGTGGATAGTCCTAGAGTCAGGAAGACTCATCTTCTTGAGTTCAAACCTGTCCTCAGACACTTACTAGCTGTGTGACCCTGGGCAAGTCACTTAACCCTGTTTGCCTCAGTTTCCTATCTGAAAAATAAGCTGGAGAAGGAAATGTCAAAATACTACAGTATCTTTGACAAGAAAGCCCCAAATGGGGTCATGAAGGGTCAGACACGACTGAAACGATTCAGCAAAAAATAGAAAATATGAAACATATCCCATTCTGTCTGATTTCAGACAGTTTAATAAAACAATCCAGGAATACATCTACTTGTGTTCTGTTTGTCTAAAGTTCCAGGGCTACCATGTATTTGCTAACTCTCCCCCCCTCCCATCACTTTATCTTTTTAATACTTCTATTTGAAGAAGATTAGGATATGGATGATAATTCTTCAGTTCATGAGAAGAAGGAAGAAAACAGTAGTGCTTTGTACAGTGCCCAGCACGCAGTAGGTGTTTAATAAATGTTTATTGACTCTCTTGACTGATGAGAGAAGAAGGGAAAGGCAGTGGGGGTAGACATGTGAGAGGAAGATATGGAGAAGAAGGAAAGGATATACTGAGGAAGGAAGCACATAATACTAGAGGCTCCATCCTAGAATATACCCTTGGGACAGAGGATCAGGAATCCTTATCCATACAAATGGCACCTGGAAGGCAGCTAGGTGGCCCAGTGGAAAGTGCATCGGTCCTGGGCTCATAACACTTGAGGTCAAATCTAGCTGCAGACACATTCGTTGTATCCCCTTGAGAAAGTCACTTAACCCCTGTTTGCCTCAGTTTCCTCAACTGTAAAATGGCGATAATATCACTTACCTCTCAGGGTTGTGGTGAGGACTAAGTGAGTAAAGTGCTTAACACAGTGCTTGGCCCATAGTGAGCACTATATAAATGTCAGCTACTACTACTACTACTATTACCGCTACTACTACCACTCCCACCACCACCACCACCACTACTACTACTACTTAGAAGCCTTACTATATGACATGACTCAATCTTCAGGTGCCTGGGGACATGAAATTGTAGAGGAATTGGATAAGCAGCAACATACTTTACAAATGTGTCTTGGTTGAAACAGTGAATGGAGGCAGATAGAAAACAGTATTTCGTGCCAGTCCATTGTGGAAAGTAGAAGAAGAAAAGAAGGAAAATAAACAACAAAATAATAATATTAATAATAATAACAGCTAAGAGAGATAACACTTACAGGTTTGCAAAGCACTACATATGTGTGTATAGACACATAAAATCATATTTGACCCTCATGATTAACAGGTAAGGTGGTTCTTATTATTCCCATTTTACATATCCAGAAACTGAGGCCCAGAGTTGCCAAGTGATTTTGCCCAAGGAGAGGCAGCTAATAAGAGTCTGGGGCAGGACTCCATTTGATCCTCCTCGCTTCAGTACTCTATCCAGTAGGCCAGCTGGCTACCTCTAAAAAGAAATAAGAAGACCTTGACTCCCCTGAATTCCTTCTATAATGCCTCATTGTGGGGTGGAGGTCCTCCAGGGTTCTTCAAGGCTGGGTGTCAGTAGAGAATAAACTCTGGCAATTCTTACCCAACTTTCAGGGAGGTGGAGAGAGAAATGTTTAAAAGTATGGGCCTAGTGGTCATGTAGGACGTATGACATGTTATGTACGTTTTCCACTTGAGAACCAGTCCTAGCCAAGTACGAAGAGGTCCAACATCATGTTGGCCACAGGGCGATGACTTCCTCAGTGACAACTTGTAAAGATCATCTACTAAAGGATAGAGAGGGTGTGATTTGCCATTGGTGGTAGAAGTACGCACACTGAAAATGCACAGATCCTTAAAGCATTAAAATAAAAAATAATAACATGGTTATGTCACAGATTTGCAAATCTCCTTCCTCATAACAACCGTGGGAGGTCCCTCCCTAAACGTGGCCATTCCAAGAAGTAGGAGGCCAGCTAATGGTAGTAAAGCTCTCTTCAACCGCAGATTTCTTGACATCCAGCTTTATGCTCCCTTCACTAGACGGTGGTTCAGCCATCACACCCAGCAGAGGGAGAAAGTGCAAAGAGAGAGCCATCCTTCTGGTTCTGTATAGAAGGAAACAGGTTAGATCTCTTTGCATTCCATAATTGAGGTCCTCTTTCTTAACTTGCAGCCTTTAGCCCTCATATGAAGGGGAGATGGGAGAAGGCTAAATGCTGCCACATTTGTTTAAATCCTGGCTCCAGATGCCAATTCCTTTTCAGCATCTGATCTTGCTATGTGCTGTGGTTTCACTTTCCTGATGCAATGTTAAG
>NW_027185784.1:15222107-15320897 GCF_028583685.1 Petaurus breviceps papuanus
GGAGAGGTCACTAGGGTTAAGCAGACCCTGGCTCCGGTTCCTTCACAAAGATTTTCAATTAGAAGGAGACAGAGCTTTCAAAGAAGAGAATTTTGCTCTAGGCACATCGTTGTCAATGTGTCAAGCAGAGGACTGTTCTCCAGCATTCTGACCAAGAGCTATTTTGAGGCACCTTCTGAACGGCCTTTGTGATCTTCCTGGTCTGGGTCACATACCCCATTCTTTCTCCATCTGGGGAGGGCTTAAACAAGAGTGGTGCTTTCAGAGAGATGCCTCAGGGCAATCTGCCCCCACATCTCCTACCTCTAATCCAAGCTTAGTCAGGGAGTAGTTTAGAATCCCTACCATCTGACATCCAGGAAGGACCACCAGATGCCTTCTGATCCTATTCCGTATACCAGCATGCATTCCTGGACTCAGGGATTAAGCTATGGCATTTCCTTGGAGAATGTTTGGGGGGGGGGAGGCGGTGGGGTGGGAAAATTTGACAGAGTACCTTAACAAAAGCACTTGGTTTTCTCAGCCTGGGAATTGTTCCCTATAGTGTTCAGGCTGAGGAAGGCTGAACTTAATAGCAACATCCATTAGGACCTTATGGCCCCCAGCAGGCGCACACATAGCTGATGGCCCCCATCAGACACACATAGCTGATGGCCCCCACCAGGCACATACAGTTGATGGCCCCCACCAAGCACACATAGCTGATGGCTCCCACCAGGCATACAACTGGATCCACTGGTTAGAAGAGAGAACCCAAGAAAACTAGCTACTCTTGGCAATCCTTAAGGAGAGCGGAGAAATATTTCCAAGTGAGCGCAGAAGGGCTCATTTAAAATGAACTCAAAGAAGAATGAGAATAATGAGCCTAGGGGGCCTCCTAAATGTTCCTCAGCACTCATGTCAGAGACAGGACACTGACCTGGATAAAGCACAGGCCTGACTCTCTGTGACATTTCTGATATTATTATGCTCTCCTATGACAAGATAGTCCTATAGCTTGTCTGCTCATAGACATAATAAGGGCTGGTTCAATGAAAGAATAAAGTCATAGGATCGTAGGATTCAAGATTTAGCGATGAAAGGGACCTTGCAGGCCAGAGTCCAACCCCTTAATTAAAAAAGTGGGGAAAGTGAGGCCCTGAGAAGTTAAATGATCTGACCAACTAATAAGTGTCTGAAGAAGGATTTGCATTTACATCTTCCATACTTCAAGTCTAGCGCTCTACCCACTAAACAACCTGCCTGCCTCAAGTCAGTATGAAGCAATTGAAAGGGCCCTGCCTTTAGAATCAGACAAAGAACTTGGATTCACCACCTGTAGCTGTGTGACACAGTGGATCCAGTCCTGGGCCTAGAGTAAGACCATTCTGAGTTTAAATCTAATCTTAGACATTGATTAGTTGTATGACCCTGGGCCTCACTTAACCTCCATCTGCCTCAGTTTCCATTACTGTAAAATGGGCATAACAGCACCAACTTCCCAAGGACACTGGTAGGATCAAATAAGGTGTTTGTAAAGTGTTTAGCAAAGTGCCTGGTGCTTAATAAATACTTGTTTCCTTCTCTTCTCTCCCTTCTGTCTGTCAGGTGACACTAGATACATCCCTTCACCTTTCTGGGTCTCAGTTTTCTCATCTCTAAGTGAGGAGGTTAGGTTAAATGGCTTCTGAGCCCATGAATTCCTCCTCCCTCCAATCCCCACATCAGAAGATCCACATGTCTCCTACTCACCAGCTAAGGTCCTATGTAACTCCCCTGGAGGAAATGACTCTCACATTCCCTCTGTGACCCTCTCAGGGCATTGCTATGAAATGAGGGCCATGCTGATGTGGGGTTGGGGATTGAGGAGATGGGATCTGGTTGCGAGAGACAGAGACTAGGAAGGGAAAGGGAGATCAACCCCCAACACAGAGATGTTAAAAAGGAAATGTTGGTTACTATGTTGCAGGGACAGTGTCACTCTGTATCAGCCACACTCTGGGTGTCAGGCTTCCTGCCTGACATGTGGGATAAATAAAGCAATTGCATTGCCTGACTCTTGCTGGCAGCACCAATATATTGTAGGAGACTGGCAGCCTCATTTTGGTGTTCAAGCTAATAAAACTCAACACTTCATTGTATCCACCTGACAGGGAGAGGTAGCATTCAAACAGGAGTATTCTTATAAGACAAGGTCCCTGACTACAGGGTTTCTAGTGTCCAACAGGAAAAAAAAAAACTTCTTCTTACTTTTTGAAATTTTTTTTAACATTTTCATTTAAAGTTTCGAGTTCCAAAATCTATTTTTTCCTCCCTCCCCTCTCCCTTCCCTGAGATGGTAAGCAATCAAATATAGATCATACATAAGCAAACATGTAAAACATTTCCATATTAGTCATTTTGTACAAGAATACTCTAATAAAAGAAAAAATGAAAGAAAGAAAGTGAAAAATAGCTTGCTTCAGTCTGTATTCAATCAATATCAGTTCTTTCTTTGGAGTTAGTATGCATCATCATTAGTCCTTTTGGATTGTCTTGGATCATTGTATTGCTGGGAATAGCTAAGTCATTCACAAGTCTTCGTCAAACAATCCTGATGTTACTGTGTACAATATTCTCTGGTTTTATTCACTTCACTATGCATCAGTTCATCTAAGTCTTTCCAGGTTTTTCTGAAATAATCCTGCTTGTCATTTCTTATAGCACAATAATATTCCATTACAATCATATATACCACAGCTTGTTTAGCCATTTCCCCCTTGATAGGTATCCCTTTGACTTCCAGTTCTTAGCCATCACTATTTATAGAGTGGCTATAAATAGTTTTGTACAAATAGGTCCTTTTCCTTTTTTTGGATGCTTTTGAGATATAGACCTAGTGGTAGTATTGCTGTATCAAAGGATATGAAGTTTTATAGCCCTTTGAGCACAGTTCCAAATTGCTCTCCAGAATGGTTGGATCAGTTCACAACTCCATCTGTGTGCATTAGTGTCCCAGTTTTTCCACATCCCCTCCAACATTCAACATTTTCCCTTTTTTGTCATATTAGCCACTCTAATAGATATGAGGTAGGACCTCAAGAGTTTTTTTTTAATTTTGCATTTTTTTACATTTTGTAATGCTCTCTATTATCTTCTTTGGTCCTAAATTCTTTCCTTGTGTATATATCTGACAGATAAACTATTCCATCATCTTTTAATTTGCTTATAGTATCACTCTTTATGTGTAAATTATGGACCCATTTTGACCTTCATTGGTATACAATGAGAGATGTGAGTCTATACCTGGTTATTGCCATACTATGTTCCAGTTTTCCCTCCAATTTTTTTGTCAAATAATGAATTTTTGTTCCAAAAGCTTGGATCTTTGAGTTTATCAGGTACTAGATTACCATGGTCATTTACTATAATGTAATTTGTACCTAATCTACTCCACTGATCCACCACCCTATTTCTTAGCCAGTATCAAATTGTTCTGGTAATTACAGCTTTACAATACAGTTTGAGATCTAGTATAGCTAGACTACCTTCTTTTGCATTTTTTTCATTGATAATCTTGATATCTTTGAGCTTCTGTTCTTTCAGATGAATTTTGTTATTATTTTTCTAGCACTATAAAATAATTTTTGATAGTTTGATTGGTATAGCACTGAATAAATTGATTAATTTAGATAGAATTGTTGTTTTTATTATATTGGCTCAGTCTACCCGTGAGCAATTAATATTTTCCTAATTGCTTAGATCTGACTTTGAAGAGGAGCTAGATTAGTTAGAAATAAAATCACTCAATTTTTAGGGTGGGAAAGGACATTACATATTACCTAATATGATCCTTTCATCTTAAAGATGCAGAAAGTAATGAGGTGGATAAATTAAAGAATAGAGAAGGTCAGACCTAGAGAGTTGTCATAAAATTCAACTGTACTTGGCCTTGTGGTAAATTGATGATGCAATATGGCCACTCTCACTCTTGACCTTCCTAGATTCACCCCAAACTAATACTAGGTAATGCCCTCTTCAGGAACATCCTCTCCAATTTCTTTACTTTGATCAATTTAACAACTCAATCAAATATGCATTTCTAAGGTGCCGATCCTGTGCCAGTCACTGCAGATACAAAGACAAAAATATGACATAGACCTGTCTTTCACAGAGGAGCAAACTGGGAGAAAACCTCATGTATAACTAGATACACAAACAAAATGCTTATAGTGTAAGTTCAAAGTAACTTTGAGGAGCACTGTCAACTAGGATTGGGTTGGGGGAAGAGAAAGGATCAGGTTAGGTATCTTGTAAAGAGGGGTCATTATGAAGAACTGAGCCTTTAAGGAAGCCAAGAATTCTACAATATGGAGGCAAGAAGGAAGTGGATTCCTGGAAGAAGAGACTGTTGTAAAAGTATGGGATTGAGAGATAAAGTGTGAATAGGGAATAGCAATTAGATTTATTTAACTGAAACAGAGAATGTGTGAAGGGGAATAATATGGAATAAGCCTGGAAAATAGAGCAGAATCAGATTGTGAAGGACTTTCATTGCCAAACAGAAAAGTTTGTATTTGATCCTAGAGGAAATGGGAAGCCACTGGAGTATTTGAAGCAGGGGAGTGACTATGGTCATACATGTGCTTCAAGAACATGATTTGGAGGGCAGCTAGGTGGTGTAGTGAATAGGGCACTAGCCCTGGAGTCAGGAAGACTGGAGTTCAAATCTGGCCTCAGACACTTAACACAAGAAACTAGCCATGTGACCTTAGGCAAGTCACTTAACCCCAATTTCCCTACCTTCCCCCCTCCAAAAAGAAAAAAAAAGAATATAATTAGTCAATTGGCAGAGGATAAAATGAAACACAAGGAGACCAGTTAGAAAGCTAGAGCCATTCTAGGCAAAAATACCTGAACTAGGATGGTGATTGTGTGAGTAGAGAGAAAGGGACAGATACAAGAGATATTGGAGGAGTTGAATAGGTAAGATTTTGTATTTGATTTAATAAGAAGGTTGAAGAAGAGGGAGTGTGGAGTATGATCTCAAGGTTGTAAACCTGGATGACTAGAAAGATGGCTGTGACCTCAAGAAAATCAGTGAAGTTAGGTAGAAAGGAGGGATTTGGAGGGGAAGGGAAGGAGATAATTTTGTCTTAGAATGTTGGGTTTGAAATATTCTGCAAGTCACCCAGATGGAGGTAAAGGCAGCTAATAGGTAATGCACATTGTGTCATGCACAAAAGGGACAAAACGAAAATAATAACTATAGCTAATGAGTTATATAGCACTTTAAGGTTTGTAAAGCACTTTTAATATATTATGTTGGTTGAACTTCACAATAACCTTGTGAAGTAAGTGCTATTATTGTCTCATTGTGTAAATGAGGAAGCTGAGGCAAGGACAGGTTAAGTGACTTGCTCAGGGTCACACAATTAGTAAATGTCTGATGCAGGATCCCAAACCAGGTTTTTTCTGACTTCAAGTCCAGCATACTCCCAGACTGCCCACTGAGGATAGGAACTGTTTGAGTTTTGTCTTTATAGGTTCACAGTGGCACAGGGCTGGGTACAAAAGAAGGTGTTAATAAGTGTTTGTTCATCAATTGATTGATTCTAGGGAAAACCAATCATAGTAGATGGTGTTTCACATATCCTAAGTTCTTCTGGTCCAGTTCTAGCATGGTTACCTGGTAATAATCAGCTATGATTAAATTGAACATATTCATCAGAGATGAGAATAATCCATAAGAATATGCAATTCTGCTTTCAGGAAATCATCACTTAAGAATAAAACATGACCCATTTACCATCAAATATCTATGAAGATAAAAGAGCCATTTAGGAGTTTAAAAGCGTTCTTAGACACATTGAAGGTGAGCAGAGCCCTTACAAATGTTTGTAGCTTCACCTCTGCCCTTTTAAAAGAACATATTCCTGTTATAAATAAGTTTGAGTATTTCTTTCTACTATATTTAAAAATTCATGGTAGTCTATGAAACTGAAATCACATTGGCTCCAGTCCAATGACCCCCTGTTTTCTCAGAGGCAAGGACAAAAGAGGTTTTCCCTTACGTTGGAAGGGACAAGAGGGACCTTTGGTAAATGACAGGGTTACCTAGGAATGAATCATTAAATCTTTCTTCACCTCATTGGTTTTCCATTGTCTAGCCTTAGCACATTGGCCAATTTTAATGGCAACTGGTTCCCTTTGCTTTTCAGTAGTGGTATTGCCTCTGTGTCTCTGGCTACAACGCTGCTGTGATGTTCTTTATGGTCCAGTGCCTAGCAAAATGCCTTGAATATAGTAGACAATTAATGACTATTTTTGAATTGAATGGTAATACATGCTGCTAGTGAATTTTATGCCCAGAGCAAGAACTGTACCCAACTCATCCTCCTACTTTCTCTCCCTTCTTCAGTTCCCTTACCTGAACTTGCAGACCCTTTTGTCCAGCTCAAAAGAGGTAGAATGCCATTCGTTATGCTCTCAGGTGGGGGGAAAGCTGACCCTCTCTATCCTGCAGCTGTTTCAAGGGCCACATCCATATTATAAAGCAGGATGAGAGTCATGGGGAAAAAATATGGATCAGTAGATGAGTTATGAGTGGAGAGAAAGGAAAATGTGAGTTATAACTGGGAGAAAAGAAGCATGAGGGGACAAAAGAGTGTAGATAGACAAAGAAATATGGGAGGGAGGGGAGGGAGGGAGAAAAGAAACAAAGAGGGGAAGAAGAAGAGCAGGAGGAAGAGGAGGAGAAAATGAAAACTTTTGAACTACTACACCACATACTCCCAAGACACCCAATCATGACCTGAACCCCATTACTTTCACTTGATAGGAAGTTGCTGTTAAGAACTTATATCCAGAAGCCTTTAAATCAGTTATTTGTTGTGAGCACGGTACTGACAGAGCTATAACGAGGGTGGGGTAGCTGAGGCTTTTTCTCAGATACTGACATTGGGAATGGATATACTTCTTTCCAACAGTGGAATGGAGATTGCTCTCCCAATGCACATCTCCAGGTTCACTGAAGAGTTGAGGAATGGCAAGGAGAAAACAATCAATCCCCCGAAGAGGGAGAAAGACTAGGGCAAGTGAAAGCTAGGAGAGGCAGACAGGAAAAGGGGACAGACTGCACCCCTTGTGCAGTTGGATGCATGCCCTCTGGACTTCTCTTGCCTTCACTGGTTAAAAAAGTTTCTAGATATGCTTCTGAATACTAGTAATGCTGGGTCATGGGTTTCATCCTTGTGTGTGTTTCTTAGAATCACATGAAGGAAAAGAGTTCCATGGTGCCCAGAATAAACCATTAACCTCATAAGGTCACTTCTTAGGTATGTGCCAGGGCTAATCCCAGACCATCCCCATGAATGAAATGCAGCCCCAAACTCTTAAGAACTTGTTTCTAGAAAGAACTTTATGGTTAGGTAAAATGCTTTCTTGTGTTTATTATCTTTTCTGATCATCACAGCAACCTTTGAAGTGTAAAGGCATTTTTATTTCCATCTTATAGATTAGGAAAGTGAGGCACAAAGATTGGCCCAAGTGACAGAATGAGCTAGAATTGAGCCTAAAGCTGCTAACTCTGAGTCTAACAAGACATCATTATTGATGATGTTGATGATGACGACAACAATGACCAACACATTATAATGTGAAGCCTATACCAGTGGTGTAATATTACCCCCTCCATTTACATGAAAAAACTGAGACACAAAGAATTTAAGTGACTTGCTCAAGGTTTCATGCTTAGTAAATGTTGGGGGGAGGGGATTTTGGAGACTTCTTGACTGTAAGTCAAGCTTTCTATATGCGACATGATGCCTCCACCTGACTCATTCTCCTCCAGGAAACTCTCTCCTCTCTGGGTTTTTGTGGCACTGCTGTCTCTTGGTTCTTCTCCTACCTGTCTGACAACCTCTTTTTCATTCATGTCATGCCCACTAATTGTGAGAGTGCCCCCAGGGCTCTGCCTTGAACTCTCTTCTCTTTTCTCTCTATACTCTCTTACTTAAGGATCTCATTAGTTTCTAAGAGTTCAGTTATTATCTCCATGCAGGTGACTCCCAGGTCTCTATTTCTACCTCTAAACTCCCTCCTGAACTCTGGTGCTATATCACAAACTGCCTACTGGACACTTCAGACTGGACCAGCTGTAAGTATTTCAAACTCAGCCTACCCAAAACAGAACTCATTATCTTTTCTCTCAAACTCACCCCTCTCCCCAGCTTTCCTATTACTGGTGAGGGCACCACCACCCTTCATCCAAGTTCAAAACCTCAGCGTCATCCTAAATTTCGCCCTCTCACCCAACCCACATATCCAATGAGCTGTCAAATCTTTTTGTTTCTAATTCCACTATGTCTCATTTATGTCTCCTCTCTGCTTACATAGCCACCACTCTAGTCAAGTGTTTATCACCTCAACTATTTCAATAGTATCCTAATTGTTCACTGTCTCAGCTCTCTCTCTCTCTCTCTCTCTCTCTCTCTCTCTCTCTGTCTCTGTCTGTCTCAGTCTCTGTCTCTCTTCCCCCTCTGTCTCTGTCTGTCTGTCTCTGTCTGTGTTCCAATCTACAGTATTCCACTGCATAATCGTTGCAGATTTTATGCCATTTATTTTGCAAAAAGGGGGGTACAACCATTATATGAAGCTTTAAAAAAATAATGTGCTGTTTTACTTAAAATCATTTGTTACTAAACTGTCTTTGTACAAGATTAGGATGCACAGAATACTCGTGAATTTATGTTAAAATTGAATACTGAGTGTATACTGAGAATTCTAGGTTCAAAGTTCACAATGCACAAGAGATAAATGTGTATCCACAGGCCACTGATGCATATACATTGCCGCTCTGTTTACCTTTTAAGTGGCATGACAAACAGAATTATAACATGTGACAATTATGCAATGAAAGGTTACAAACCAATATTTGGACTGAAAAACACAGGGTGCAACTATTATGTGGTGGCGACAATTATGCGTGCAATACAGTATCCTCTACTCAGCTGCCATGGGGATTTTCCTAAACCACAAGCCTGACCATGACATCCTCACTTCTCAATAAACTCCAGTGGATTTCTATTATATAGAGGAGCAATCCCGCCCTCCTCCCCTGCTCTTCATTTTATAAAGAAACTGAGACCTTGGGATGGCTAGGTGGCGCAGTGAGTAAAGTGCCAGCCCTGGAGTCAGGAGGACCCAAGTTCGGTTCCGGCCTCAGACACTTAACACCCCCCCATTCCCCCACACACACAAAACTAGCCGTGTAACCTTTGGCAAGTTACTTAACCCCAATTGCCCTCAGAAAGGCCAAAAAAAAAGAAAAGAAAAGAAACCAAGACCCAGAGAGTTAAGACAACTTGTCCAAGGTCACATAGGAAGGGGAATAAAGAAGTCATTCAAACTCACCTCTTTGGACTCTAAAGTCTTACCCACCAGGCCAGGCTGTTTCATGTACCCTACTAAAGGCTGAGGAGCAATACCAATTTACAATTTCCAGAATGACATGCTGCCAAATAAAGGAAAAGGCTGATAAAGAGGAGAAAATGTAGATAAAAGGGGTTTCCTTATTTCCCTGCAAATGACCTGACCACCTTTGGCAGCTCCAGATTTGCCTGAGTTTCTTTCTCAGTTTCATGGCCCATTGGTCATGTTCCAAGGATCAAGGAACAACTCATGTCAGGACAGAATAGAGGTTGGAGGGATGTGATGGGCGGGGGGGGATGGGAAGATGGGGGAAGGGAGGAGGGTTAAAAAAATCAGCCCTGGCTGTAGCAATAACTCCTTTGCCATGTTAATGAGAAGCTTTGTTCTGCATCACCTAGCTGTATAATAGCAGCAGGAATTAATACGACCGCAAATTAATAGCGTAGAAGAGCAATCACTGCGGAGACAGAGATACATTCCTAATGGGCTTACTGGTGAGCAGAAAGAAGATGGCTATGGGAAGCGTCTTCCCTGCCCTGGCCCCTGCGGCCTGGCATCTGGGCCAAGAAGAGAGTGTTTACCTTTGCCAAGGGCAATCTGGACCCTTTCGAGGTTCCCCTTGCTCTCTTGCCCCAGCCCCACCTGCTCTGAGCCATGGGAACAAGCTGTATCGTTCTGCTGCTTTGGGAACCAGGTTGGTATAAGTCTCTCCATGTGTCATTCCCTGGTGAAGTTAAAAACATTTCTCTCAATTGCTTTGCCTGGGATCCTGTGGTTACGGTGAGTTGTCAGGAACAATTTTCTATTAGGGCCAAGTGAACTGCTCACTCAGCCATTACAGCTAATAATAACAATAATAAAAGTAATAACCTCGCGTTTACAGAACTCCTCACATGGTAATAATTTGTGACAATTCTTCTCCCTTTGCCTCCCCCCACCTCCTCTTTCCCCTCCAGGTTCTCCTTCAGGGATCTCAAATCACTGGTTTGATCACCTTTTACCTGTGCTGCCTCTATTAGTGAAATAGGTGCCAAGAATCAGGCATGCTCCCGAGCAGTCTCACCAGTTCAACGGTAGGGACTTGGGAATTGGGCAGATGGGACACATAAGGCATTAATCCTTCCCCCCTCCCTTTTCATAGGTGAAGAAGCAGAAGCACAGGGAAGGTCTTCCTTCTCTATCTTCTCAACCTTAGTCTTTCCTGGACTCCTTTAGAGACTTCACGGGCTGTCACTTTGTCCATTTCTGGTCTAGAGACAACAGCTGAGTGGCAGAGATCCACAGTTACTGAGACATTCGTACTTTGATCCTTCAAGGGAGAGCTCATCTCATTAATGTGAGCGTCCTCTCTGTTGGTGCAGATGAAAACCCATCCATGTGCTCTTGTCCTGCACAGTCCTCACCTGGCTCTTTCCATAAATACTCTACAGAGTATGTGCACAGAAGATCTATGCGGTGTACCAGAAGCCTCTTTCTTGATATTATCACAGTTCTTTGTCAGTGTTGGTGTATCATTCATGCATCTGCTCTTGCTGCTAGTGTGGCTGAAGCAGGCACTGTGGAACGCTTTAGCAGGGGTGGGGAACCTGCGGCCTCGAGTCCATATGTGACCCTCCAGGTCCACAAGGGTGGCCCTTTGACTAAATCCAAAGGGTTTGTTCTGTGAAATTTGGATTCACTCAAAGGGCTGCACTTGAGGACCTAGAGGGCCTTGAGGATGCAGGTTCCCCACACCTGGCTTAGAGCTTTTTCAGACACTGAAGACGGCATGGTCATCTACTGCATCCCAGGCCAGCAACAGTCATCTTGACTTTTGGTTTGCCACTGGACTTTGATGATTCTAGAAGAGTTAGTGAGGCTGATGACTGCGGAACTCTGACTCACGCAAATCCAATTCACTTGCAAGTCAAGACATCCCTCTGTGATGCCATTGGTCCTCTTCAGAAACAAAGGACCACCCAATGACAACAACAACAACTCCTAGGGTGATGGGACCTAAGTTCAAATCTCAGTTGTACCACTCACTGCCTGTGTGACCTTGGGCAAGTCACTTAATTAACCTGGGCCTCAAATGCCCCATCTGTAAGAGGGAGTTGGTCCAGATAGATGATCTCTAAATTCCTTTTCACATCTAAATCTATCACCCTCTAATACTTTTCAATTCATATGTGCACTTTCATAATATCTTTTCTTTCACTTCTCCTGCATATATCATGATTGGTAATGAGCTGTTTAGCCTATGGCATCCCTACCTTTTGGGTCACCTGCAGTTTTGAAATTTCTGAAATCATGATCATAGCTTGACAGAATCATTAAAGCTTAGAAGGACCTCAGAGCCCATATGATCCAATTTTCTCACGTTGCAGATGAAGAAACTAGGCTCCAGAGAATTGTGAGTTGTCCAAGGTCACACAGATAATGAGTGGAACAGATTTTGAATACAGGTTCTCTGACTCCAAATGGAGTATTTGTTTTACTGCTTCTCCTGATGTTCCATAGTTCACTTCCACACAATCAGTCAATCAATCCATCAATCAATCAATCAATACTTATTAAGCACCTACTCTGTGCCATGTATGGTGCTAAATGCTGGAGATGTGAAAAAAAAAGAGGCAAAAGACAGTCCCTGCCCTCAAGGACCTTGTAATCTAATGGATAGATGATCTCCAGGTGAATGGTGATGTTAATAGATTTAGTGTATATGTATGTATGAGTGTGTGTGTATGTGTGCATGCATGCATGCCTTGGTTTTATTGCAACAGAGAATAGTTTGGAATAATTGAAAAGACTGTATAATTGAATAATTTGGATAATTGTCCAAAGGCAAATCAACCTACTATCTTATTCAATTCTGAACCCAAACCATTCTCTGTTTTTAGTCCTTGCTCAAAGTGAATGAAAAGATGAACTCATTCATTCAAAGGGGTTATCCATGGAAAACCCTATCAAGCTTTGTTGAAATTATGGAAGATATGTTTCATTGGGAGCTTGTAGACCCTACCCAGGGCAGGACTCAGGTTCCCTCTGATATTTCTAACTTAGTGTCACAACACCACAAAATATTCTGAAATTCTCACCCAAAGGGTAAGGATTTCTAAATCTCTCACTGGGAGATAGGAAATAAGGATGACTTTTCCCCATGTCTAGAGATAACACAAATATGAGGAATTTTCTCTAGAGACATCCAGGTCTAGGTGAGTGGGAAGAAGTTCTGAACAATGATAGTTGTTAACATTTAGGGAGGCAATTAAGAGTGGTGTGGAATCTCTTCCAGAAGTCTTTTTATTTAAGTTTATTTCTTATTGACTTAGGTTTACTCCTACCTGAAGACAGAATTCAAAACCAAAATTGTTTTTTGTTATCACTTAAATATATATTTCCTTCAACAATTGGTCACTTGTAACTGGAAGGCAGGATGGAGGATAGAAAGGGGTTCTCCGAACTATTTCTTGTTTCTCTGGGCTTCATTCACTGTGACATTAATTTGACAATTAACATGTAGGTTGATAATGGGCTCTCCCTATCTCTTCTAAGTCCTGCACCTGCTCCCAGCCTTGAACTGGTACCAGGAGGAACAGAAAGAAGAAGGAAATGGGGGAGGGAACAAGGTGACAACAAGCACCAGGCAACCATGGGGTAACTTAGGCATGGAAAAGTACCTGGGGAAATTGCTGCCACCAAATCTGAATGGGGAAGCTGCTGAGCTTCCCCTGCTGGTTTCTGAAGCTGTTAAGGGGCTCACTTGAGAGAGCAGGTGGTTGCCGTATGGAACAGCAGTATGCCTTTTAATTGTGTCTGTTGCACAGCTGTTAGGAAGACGTTACCACTGGGGGCTCTTTTCAGGAGAGGCATTGGGGGTAGTTTAGGGAGACAGGAAATGGAACTTGGGTCAACCTACAGATAAGGGGAAATGGGAATCAAAAGAGTAGGCAGCCTCTTATGGAAAAATCCCTCAGTGACCTTCAGCAATGTGATTTTCCCTCTGAGACCTCAATCTCTTCAGCAATATGGTGAATCATCCTGCTGTCCCACTTCCCAAGGATCCAGTGGGGACAAGCTGGTGAGGAACTGTCAAAGGCTTCATCAGTGTCTTGTCCTATCAATATCCAGGAAGGCACTTTAAGACAAGGCCAATGGTTGGGATAGCAGGAGACCCCATTCTTCCAATTCCAGCTTCCATAGTAGCAATCTCTTCCTGCTTTCTCCCCTTTCTTCTACATGTCCAGAATTTAACTTCCTCTCTGAGGGATATTTCAAAGCCTAATTTCTCCATGTTTATAAGATACTTCAAATACTACAATACTTAGCAGACACGTTAAAGTACTTCTGTTGTACCAATTACATTTATTTAATAATTGAGCCTTTTATTGCAATTTAAAAAAAACATTGTGATTAAATTCTCAATCTCATTAGCATTTCTGTGGCCCAGTTTTCAACCCTTCCTGGATTATGGGGAGGAGGTGGGAGGAGTGGAGAGATGGGTGAAGAAGAGGTAATTTTCACCCAAGGAATAGGGTAGTAGAAGGAATATTTAAAAAGAAGTTGCAGACTCCTTGATGTTTATCTTTTTGAGGAGATTGATGGGATCTGGCTTATCCAAACAGTACCAATTATTTTATTAGCCTTCCTTTCCACTGTCCCCACCCCCCACTGCTCCCCCCACACACCTTTCTTTCTTTTTTGGAAGGACAAAAATTAAAAATTAAAAACGAACATACCATATTGGGATCACAGGGGACCACTTTTGGACCCCCAAGTTTTCATAGATTCACAGACTTTCAGAGCTGAAATGGAATTGAGAGTTTATCCAGATCCACCCCCTCACTTGATGGATGTTGCTTTCTCCATTGATAATACATGAATAGTTGACATTTAGATAGTGTTTCAAAGTGTGTAAATTCATAAAAAACTTAGAAAATGCAAGTATGAGCATCCTCCCCATTTTACAGAAAAGAAACGGTGACAAAGAGACATAAATTGACTTGACCAGTGTCACTTATCACCTATTTATTATCCCCATTTCAGAGATGAGGAAACTGATACCCACAAAGGTAAAAGAACTTTCCCAAAGTCACATATATAGTTCGTGAAGGAAATGAAGTAAGTCTTGGCTCTCCTGACTCTGAATCCAGAGTTCTTTTCGCTATGCCACATGTTATACATGACATAATTAGGTTAAATTCCTAAAACACTTGGGTAACTGGGAAGACGATTAAGTTTTCTCCTTCCTCCAGACAAATCCTCAGAGGGTTCAAATCTCACTAAGTCTCCATTGGATAAGGGAGGGGAGAGTACTATTAGCAAACTGCCCAGGTCTCCTGACACATGGCTCCGAGTCAGCCAGATCCCAGAGACATGAAGTGTCCTGTTCTTGCCACTGTGTATGAAGTTGCAAGTCCCAGCTTTTTAGTTTCCTTTTGTGTGTTGTCTTCTTCTTCCATTAGACTATAAGCTCTGTGAGGACAGAAATATCTTTTTTTCTCTTCTATTTGTATCCCCAGAGCTTAGCACAATTTTTGGCACACAGTAAATGTCTAATAAATACATGTTGCCCTGCCTTGCCAAAGTGGAAAGGCACATGGCAGGAGGGTGTGGGAATGGGAGGGGACCTTCAACACATTACCAGTAAAACTGATACATCGAAGTCAGTATAAAGCATATCATAAGAGAGGCATATGAGGGGGAAATAGAGAAGTCATAAAACAAGGGTGAGGCATTACCCATTTACTACACTGGTGTCCATGAAAATGCCAAGAGATCTAACTGCCCCCGGCATATTTCGTGGACTGCATGGAGTGGATGGATGTGGGAAAGACGGAAAAGTCAGAATAAAGAGGCATGATGGGTTGCAATCTGCACCACTGAAGGGCACTCTGACATCAGTGGTGATCCCAGAAGGATCAAAGCATTCAGTAACATCTACATATGCTTGCCCCCTAAGGTCTGTGCATAGCTTAAAGGACTTGGCTGGAGAAATAAAAAACAGAAAAACATTCTACTGGAGTTAGGTTTCTGCTTCTTGAGTATTCTAGTCCAGGCAGAGAGATGTTTCTGGTTATAAGATTTAATTAGCTTCATTAGTAGTATAAATAAGAATGCTAATCGCTTTGCTTTGTTCAGAGGCAGTGATGGGCTGCCTCCTGACGTGCTAATAGGTTTGTTCTCACTTCCTGATGCAAGGTGCTGAAAATCTAAGCTGGCCAACACAGCCTTCCCTGCACTCATCCCACCCCCTTAACCACCTTCCTTTCTTCTCATCTGGCATCCCTCTAATACCTCAACTGCTTCAGCTTTACCTAGGCCCCAAGACAAATCTACTGGAGGGGCCATTTAGACAAATACCTCCTTCTTGTTGTTGTTCACTCATTTCAACCGTGTCTGACTCTCTATGACCCCATTTCTTGGCAGAGATATTGGAGTAGTTTGCCATTTCCTTCTCCTGCTCACTGTACAGATATGGAAACTGAGGCAAACAGGGTTAAGTGACTTGCCCAGGGTCACAGAGCTAGTAAGTTCCTGAGCCCACATTTGAACTCAGGAAGAGGAGTCTTCCTGTTTCAAGCCTGGCACTCTGTGCACTAAGACACTACCTAGCTTCCCACAAATACCCCTTGGCCCTGGATTATTCTTTAACCCTATGTGACTGTGTGTATAACATGATTAGTCTTCATTCTGCAAGCAGATTGCAGCTCCCTGAAGGTGGAGAACAGTGTTGTCTTATAATTCTACATCCTTCTTAGAACCTTGGCCCACAGGAGAGACTCAGTGAAACTTTACTCATTAACTGGTGGGTTCTGGTACTTGAACAATTCTTTTTTTTAATCAGACTAACCAACTTCTACCCACATAGACTTTGCTTCTGACTCCAGGCAGTTTTCTGATCTTTCCTGTTCCTGTCACTTCCAGGAAACCCTAACTTTCAGTCAACAAAAGCTGCCTCCCCTTATCCACCCTGCTGTTGTAATAACAAACCATAAAATTAACTAAATTTGACCACAGCATAATGTGCAGCATAGAAGCTGTAGCAATGTGTCTGCAGGGTGAGAGCATTACTGCTGAAATCAGTGTTTCTTACTGCATTGCCGACCCTTAATTCCTACCTCCCACACTGGGGCGTGGGGAGATAGGAGCAGTACACAAAGAGAATGGACGTCTGGGGATGCCCAAATGCACATGTTTCCTCCCATGTGAATAAACATACATGAGTGCACCAAGGAGCTATGCATTCAAGTATTAGTTTGTAGAAACCCATGTAAAAGTCTTCATGCAGATGGGTGCCTATGTGTATAAAGCCCCAGAGATGATGCAATATACCATCTGATGGACATGTATGCCCAGACACACCTAACACACACACACATGTTCTTCTGTGTGCATTCACACAGAGATGAATGCAATTTTCATCTCTGTTTTAAATCAGCATCACTAGGTAACCGCCACGAGGGCTTCCTGCAATCTGCCTCATCACTGGAAAAACTGAACCCCCACCAGCGTCCTCTTAGCGGGGACACTCACTCCACTCTACCTTAATTGCTCTCACTCAGTGCCGAGCAGGAATTATCTGACAAAAAGAGAGAGCGGCTCAACTCCTGGGCGTTGCTCAAAGAAAATAGCCAAGGCAGCTTCAGTAGGCTGTTACGGACTTGGATTTCACCAGGAGGATGCGACTGGTCAACCAAGAAGAGAAGAAATGGGCACTGAACACCCAGAGTCTGAGAGGATGGTTGTCATAGCCCACATCCAGGCTGGGCATGTGGCACCTTGTCCTTTGCGCAGCATTTCCTCATTTTGGGTTGGAAGAGATGGCATATGAGAGATAAAGAAGTCATTGCCAGGGCATAAGTTTAGGATGCAAAGACCCACCATCATCCCATTCCAGAATCTCCCTTGCCCCAATCCTTCAAACAAGGAAGTTCTGTCTGATGTCTGACCTAGACCTTCCCACAGCAAGGCAAAAATTTTTTCATCTTCTTCTGTCCACAACGGAAATGTCCATCTCTGTCTTTATGAAAGTACTCTGAAAGCCTGCTGTTAAGTCACCTTTCAAATTATAGGGTTCCATCTTGAATTTATCGTAGCCTTCTTGCTCTGAGCATCTGATATTTCCAACGACAAGATATGGGTGACAGTGTTCACTTGAAATAACAAGATCATGGAAAGACTGAAAGGGCTTTTTGGAGATGTCTGGACAAAAAAGAAATGGCCATTCTTAGTTTTGCAACAAAAAAAGCCAGCAGAGATGATAATATACCAATGGTGCTGTCAAAGCTGGTTGCTTATGTTTCTGTGTTGAGTAACTCCATAAGTGCATTTGAATGAATAAATGAAGGTCACCTTAATTTGATAAGTTTTAGATTATCTGTTCATGTTAAATCTTTTAATTCATAATTTTAAAAAATGATTTAGGCTCTTGGTGACTAGAGAAATAAATAAAAAGTTGGAGGATGACTTTCACAAAAGGCAACATGATAGCATCCATATTGGCATGTTGTATTTCGAGAAGGTGGAATGGCTGAAATGAGACTTGGACCTGGAATGGGATTTGTCTGATACTTCCAGCAGAATCACCTCAGAAACCCTCTCGGTCCTTCTCTCTGAATTTCCCCTCCAAATACCATGAGGGTATTAGGTAGATATTTACATGTTCTTCCTGACAGACTTGAGGCTTCTAAGAAGATAGGAATATTACTAAGTATGGAAACCACAGTGGCTTGCCACTGACTTCATAGCCCTCTTAGTACTTGGCTTCCCCTTCTCACTAGGAGGAAACATCTTTTTTCTTCAGGGAGGAGATAAATTTCTGGGCCCCAACAGCTCCCAAGAGTGAAACCAGCAGCTTTTATTGTCCTCTTGCCAATAGGGAGAAGCAAGAAGCAAGATGGCCCAAGTCACTGCCAAAAAGACGGCACTGTAAACTTACAACTATCTTCCATGCCGTGGAAGGAGGCCCAGAAGATGGTTCCTTTTCAGGAGGCTGATAGAGCTGGCGAGGAAGAACGGAAGTCCATGGATCCCCTAATTACACAAGGCATCTTCCAGAATACTGAGAAGCCCAAGAAAGAGAGAGAGGCAAAACACGGGCTCTATTCTGACTCAGGCTGTATTGATTAATCAGTTACTGGGTGTAAGGCAAGTAGTATTTTTGCCATTACATAGATGGGAAAACTGAGGCACAGTGATGAGAAGAGATCCTAGAAGTAGGGCATTACAGAATGTTTTAGCTACAAGGTTTCTTAGAAATGATCTATCCAGCTGGGATGCAGGCCTAGCTAGGCAGCTAGGTGATACAATGGATAGAGCAGTGGGTGTGGAGTCAGAAAGACCTGAATTCAAATCCAGCCTCAGAATCTTAACTAGCTGTATGACCTTGGGCAAGTCACTTCACCCCTGTTTGCCTCAGTTTCCTCACCTGTATAATGGATATGATGATAGCACCTACCTCCCATGGTTGTTGTGAGGATCAAATGAGATCATATTCACCAAGTACACAGTGACTAAAGCTTTTCCATAGTGGAACAGTGGATAGAGAACCGGGCTTAAAGTCAGGAAGACTCTTTTTTCTGAGTTCTAATCTGGTCTCAAACACTAGCTGTGTGACCCTGGGCAAGTCACTTAACCCTGTTTGCCTCAGTTTCCTCATCTGTAAAATCAGCTGTAAAATTGCAAACTACTCCAGTATCTGTGCCAAGAAAACACCAAATGGGGTCATGAAGAGTCAGACAGGACTGAAATGACTGAATAACAATAGCAAAAATCCCTTCAGTTCGAACAAAATATTAGCATAAGCCTAATAGTAGAAATCCTTCATAATTATTATTTTTAATGCCTGATAACAATGTAAGGTTCATTTCTTAAAATAATAGCTAGCATTTATATAGCTCTTTGAAGTTTGCAAAGTACCTTACAAACACTAGCTCAGTTACAATGCTCAATTACAGAGTCACAATGACTCTGAGAGAAAGGTACCCCCCTTTTACAGATGAGGAAACTAGGGCAGATAGCAGCTAAGTGACTTGCCCAAGGTCACACAGCTAATTAAGTGTCTGAGGCTGGATTTGCACTTGGATCTATCTGACTCCAGGTCCTGCACTCTATCCACTATGCCAGTCAGTTATTTTCTAACAAACTTGGGGCGTTTCACAGTTCCTTGAAGCACAGTTTGAGAAGCCTGGCTTTAGCCTGATGCCCTCGTTTCAGAGGTGAGGCTCCTGAGTCCCAGAGAAGTGAGTTGATGCCAGCCACACAGCCAGTGAGTGGTGCAGTTGAATTTAGAACCCAGGCCTCTAGATTCCCCATCCAATACTTTTTAAATACAACTTTCCAAAAGGGACATTATCATGTTGCTTCTCATGAAAGTAATCCTTCAACTAGTATTTCAATTTCATTTTCTACTCATCAAGAGCCCAAGTCATTTTTAAAATAAATTAAAAATTAAGCATGTACTCATCAAACTAAGGTCACCTTAATTCCTTCATTCAAGAGCTTTTCTTAAGCTACTCAATACAGAAACACAAGAAAAACCATCTCCATTTCTGCAGAGAAGTGGGAAGGAATTTGAAAAGACCATTTAATTCAACAAACATTTATTAAATACCTATTATACACAAGACAAAGTGCTAGACACTAAGGAAATAAAGAAAAAAACAAAATAGTCATTGGAGGGATGAACTATATACATATATGAGTAGATACAAAAGATATTAAAAATAAATACAGACTAATTTCAGAAGGGGGAGAACACTAACTGGGGGGATCAGGAAGAACTAAGAAGATAGAGGGCCTCAGATTTTTTCAATACCTCCCAAAGTAGCCTATCCTATTATAGGCCTAATAGTATATATCATACAATATAATAAGTCTAATTATTAGGGAGTTTTCCTTACCAGTGAGGCCAAATTTTGCCCTTTGAAACTTCCACCCGTCATTCCAGGTTCTACTTTATGAGGCCAAAAAGATGAAACCCAACCCCTCTTCCACATGACAGTGGCTAACACTTAAAGATTTGCCCCCAAATCTCCTCTTCTGCTATCTAAAAATCTCCATATACCATGCCCATAAAGTACTTCATCCAGATTGCCCTCCAGATATTTTCCTGGGTGACCACCAAACAACACAGAGCCTAGAACTGAATGGGGCTCCAGATACATATTGTCTTACCAGGGTAGAGCACCATGAAACTATCACCTCATTATTTCTGGAACTTAATTAAGCCTTTTAAATTTAGACCAACATTGCATTTGAGTTTTTGCTTGTCCTATCACACCTTTGGTTCGACTGTGCTTGAAGCCTACTAAGACCCTCAGATTTTTTTCAGGCAAACCCAATGTCTAATCGTGCCTTCTCTATCTTACAATTGTGAAATAAATAAATTATAGTTCACTGTGAGCAGAGATTGTTTATTCTTTATCCCTGTCTCCCACTCCCTGGCCCATAATCGGTGCTTAATAAATATTTACTTGTGGATTGATTCAGTTTGGATTTTCCCTAGAAGTGTCTCTGAAGTCATTGAAAAAAACTCTCCTGTGACTCTTGACTAAGAAAGCAGAGGCTGAGCCACATAATGAGGAGAGAAGTCTTTTAATACTTCAAATTATCCTAAACCACTATAATATATGACACATTTAATAGACATTTAAAGAGGCTAGTTAATGAGGGCCAAAGTCAAGGATGAAATTACTGATCAACAGCATCAGCTTCCAAAGTCCCACATCCAGGCCTTGCTGGGTCACAGAGGTGACCTCAAATTCTCAAAGGCAAACCTCTGGCAACTTCGACTAAATTAAAAAAAATTTTGAATATGGGCGTGGTGATGGACAATACATTTGTCATCCAAAGACTCAACTAGCTAACATTAGAGAGGTTTCTGACTAGAGGCTTAGCCACCAGATGCTAACTGCTTTGGGCTATAGCAAATCTTTAAACCAAAGATTATGAGATTATGAAGGCGGGGGGAGAGGTCTATGAATTTTTTTTTCAAATATTTTGATAACTATTTCAACATAATTGGTTTTCTTCATAATCCTATGTATTTTATTTTATGCATTGGAAAATGTTCTTCAGAGAAAAGGTTCATGGGCTTCCCCAGGCTGCCAAAGCAATCCATGATACAAAAAATGCTAAGAAGACCTGTTTTACATACCAAACTCTAATTGTGATTTGTATAACTAGTAGGAGCCCCCACACCAACAAAAGCTCTATGTTTCTGGCATAATCCCCTATATTACAGGAGTACTTAAAGCCCTGAAGTAGTGAAAAGTAGAATTATGGACAGAATAAACTTAAGATGATTTATTATACTCTCTAGTCCTTGATTTAAATCCTCCCTTGCCTCTGGACATACAAAGAGTCCCCTGCTGAGAATAAGTTTTAAGTGCATTCCATCCATAGTTGTTAAGAAGCAGAATCATCAAAAAATACTACATGCTCATTTTCCCTCAACTCCTTTTTTAAAAAAGATGGGGTTTGGGAGAGACAGCTACATGGATAGAGCAAATAGGCCTGGAGTCAGAAGGACCTGAGTTCAAATCCAGCCTCAGATACTTAATAAACTGGTGACCCTGGTCAAGTCACTTTACCTTGACTGCCTCCAAAAAATTAAAATTCAAGAAATAGAGGAGCAGTTCTGATTAGGCGAGACACGACTTGGAACTGCAGACAGAGAAGACAGGCATCAGAATCAGAAAGCTCTGTATTCCAATCCTGCCTCTGACCTATGAGCCAGGCAACTCTCTACAACTATGAGTTGCCAAATAGATACCGATTTCCATTGGTAGATCATCATCAGTTCTCTCTACCAATGACATCCTCAGTCAAAAAAAGAAAATTCTGAATGAAATAACCATTGATGAAACCTTGAAGGGAAGATGAAGTCACAAATTTGCATAATGTAGCCAGTTAGAGAGTAGGTGGAAGAGAGGGGAGAGACTTTGTTCCTAGGCGATGCAAGAGCATCAGCTCAGCCCAGTGCAAAGAATGTGCAGTGTTAAGTCAAAGGATCTGGGTTCAAGTCGTGGGATCATAGGCTGAGAGCTGGAGGGGACCTCAGAGGCAAGTGTTTCCAAGTCTCTCATTTTATAGATGAGGAAGCCCAGGCACAGAGAGTTTAAATAACTCACCCTACATCATCTTGCTAGTAAGTGGAAAAGTAGACTTTGAACTCATGTCTTCCCCGATGCCAAGTCCATCACTTTATTCCATACTCTACTGTTTCCTTTGCTCTGAGGCTGAACTATCCATGTGGCCTTGAGCATTTAGCCACCAACAGAGTGATAATGACAAATAATTACTTAATCTCTTAAATCTTCATCTGAAAGATGGGGGTAGGAAAACTTGTACTATTTCTCTTTATAAATCTGATGGCACCATGGGAAAGTTGTTAGAAGGGTGGGTGGGAATTGTGTCCTGACTGTGTGCATGGGAGCCCCAGGCTGCCCTGTGAACACCGGCTGGTGGGCTCTCACCCCAACTCTCTACTGCCGACCCAGCATCACTGACAGCTGCCCCCAAAGTTCAGTACTCAGAGTGATAGTTCGGGTTCCCCATGATGCAAGGACAGCTTTGTCTAACAGAGAGAGAGAAAGAGGAAGCTGGAAAATAATGCAGGCAGTCCGAGAAGATAGAAAACAAGCAACAGTAAAAAAGAAAAGAGTATATATATGAATGAGAAGTAGAAGAGTGAGAAAGCTTGTCTGTACCAAGGGAGCTTTTGCAAAGGCTTCAATGAATCGCTAAGCAGTCCCAGGGCCAGCAGAGTTCTCGAGAAAAAGAGAGGGGAGCGGAGTTTGGGGTTTTACCTGGGAGGTTTTCCTCATCCCTGTCTGTACCTTCTCTGACCATCTTTATTCCTTGGCTTTGTTGCTTAAAAATGAATCCAGGTGTGACTTCCTGAGTAAAGAGACAGTGGGACAGCAGGGGTGGCATGCTGGGAGGAGATGACCACTCCATTCTGCAGTCTTCTTGCGGTTCAATTTCCAGGGTTTAACCATCCCAGGGCATAAATCAGCATTTGTCTCTATGGTGCAGCGGAAAGAAGACTCTATTTGGAGCCAGAGGGACTCAGGACTAGTTCCAACTCTATTAGTTCTATGACCGTGTGCAAATCATTAGACATTGCTGGGCCTCAGTTTCCTCATCTGTAAAATGAAGGACTTAGATTACCCCTGAGGTCCCTTCCAACTCTGTATTCATTATTCTATGACTTTTTTTGTTGTTGTATTTTTTTCTGAGATGAGAAGGGAGTAGCAATAGCTAACATCCCCTCCCTTCCACACTATTTTGCATCCTGCTTTCAGGTGGATTTTCCTAGCCTGTTGGGTTTTTTTTTCTCATTCTCATTTTTCCCTTCTATAACATTGGGAAATTTACTCCAAGACTCTTCTCCCACCTAGGGGATTTGTGATCCAAAGCAAAAGAATACATTTAAGAAGGCACTATAAAATTCTGAAAAGAGGAAAGACACTAGATAAAGATAGCAACATTTGACAAAGCTAATAACAGCAACAATAATTATTAAAAATAGCACTGTACTTGGCCAGTAAAGACTACTATTATAATGAGTTAAGACCAGATTTGTCCGGACTATAAACACAAGTTATTATTGCTGCTCCTACAAATTAGCTTGGCCCAAAAAGAAATCAAGCCAGAGTCAAGTGTGGACATGCAGCTCCTATCTCAGAGACTGTATTTCTTCTAAGTTACACTCAGTGGTACGTGAGGGAAAGCCAGGCAACATTTTTGCCCGTTAAGAGTTTATAGGATGAAACACAATACCATCTTTGGGCGAACTTGGAAACCTGGCATGTTAACTTGGGGGAAAAAAAGCATCTGAACAAGAAGTACCCTGCTGGTTTCTTGGCTTGCCAGGATTGATTAGCAGAATAAACATTTCCCCTCCTAAGAAGTTTCCGTGTGACTTACTGACGGAAGGACAGTGGTGCCAGGAGGAATTCCACTTTGGAGTGAGAAGGTCTTGAAAAATGGCAAAGAGTGATACAGTTCAGGGTTGGTGACAAATTGGAAAGAACCAGGTGTGTGTGTGTGTGTGTGTGTGTGTGTTTAAAGAAAGAAAAGCAGAATGGGTGTACAGACACAAAGACCAATGACAAAAGGACAGAAGGCTAATGTAAAATTTTATCAGAGAGTAGTTGCAGCCTCTGCACATTTATCCTCAGGAAATTATGTCTTTGAAGGAACATTTTGTGTTTTTCTTATATGCTGTTCCTCCAAAGATTAAAAAAAAATTATATACATATCTACTTTATATACATAAATATATGTGTGTTTACATGTATGTGCATTGATATATACATATGTGTGCATGTGCACATATGCATGTAGGTTTGTATGTATCTTGGTTCTTCTCACAATAACCCCATAAGATAAAGGAGCTCCTAAGCACAGTTCCTCCCTTTTCTCCAACTGGGATCCAAGGCCCAGAAAGAGAGAGGGAGAGGTCTGCTGTGAATCACATAAGGAGTAGGCTCAGAATATCATCACAGCCATATTTATTACTCCCACTGTACAGCATTCACTACCAACTTCAACTACCTGCCTCTTTTTACAGAATGATTTTTTTAAGCAATTGGGGTTAAGTGACTTGCCCAAGGTCACACAGCTAGTTTTTTGTTGTTGTTGTTGTGTCTGAGGCCAGATTTGAACTCAGGTCCTCCTGAATCCAGGGCTGGTGCTCTATTCACTGCGCCACCAAGCTGCCCCCTTACAAAATGATTTAAATGCAGGCTAGATGTCACAGTGGATGGAGCAGTGGGCTTGGAATCAGGAAGACTTATCTTTATGAATTCGGATCCAGCCTCAGACCCTTAATTAACTGTGTGACCCTGGGCAAGTCTTTTAACTCTGCCTCAGTTTCCTCATCTGTAAAATGAGCTGGAGAAGGAAATGGCCAAACCACTCCAGTATCTCTGCCAAGAAAAACCCAAATGGGATCACAGAGAGTCAGATGTGACTGAAAAACGACTTACCAATTTAGAGGCAGGGGAGAGGATCAAATCACTTCTCAAAAGCAATACATAACTGCAATACATAACTGTAAGAGATATACATCAGGTCAAAATTAATGCATCCTACCTTCCTTTTTCACCTTCTGGTAAGTTGTTATTTAACTTCTCTATGACTCATACTAATGTCAGTCAAGGAATAGAGCTCAGTTGTGAAAGCCGCATCTTTCCAACACAGCGTAGCACTAGGCACCTGGGAGGAACTCTGATGGCTTAACCGCATTGGCAGAGCACTGAGGCACACTGGGCTGAAAGCATAACAGGAAGGCCATTAAGGAGGAACCAAGATCCACTGATGCCTGCTTCCATAATCTTAAAGGTCCTGGTCTCATTTTTCTCACCAAAATACACTCTATAACACATCTCATCTAGTCAAGTATTAAATTTAGTAGAATCTGAGGCATAGTACCTGTTTGGGATAAATAGGGAGCTAAGAGATGAAGAAAACTGTAAAAAGTGAAATCCAAAATGGCTCTTGTTAGGGTCAACCGGTTAATCTCAATCGCATGAATACTACTACTTAGAACACACATTTTATACATTTTTCATAAGAATTATGTCACTTATTCCTCACACCCTGTGAGGTGGATAATAGAATATTCTTATCCTTATTTTAGAGATGAGCAAATTGAGATGTGAAGTAACTTGTCCAAGGTCATACTGACAGTGGGTAGAAAAGTCAGGTCCAAGAATCAATCCCATGGGCTCCAAATTAATCACTTTTCCTTCTATAAGATGCTGCCTTTCTCAATGCCAGCTACTGTTCAATATCCATCCCTCCCCCCCCAAAAAAAACCCAACACTATTATTGTTGAATACTTAAAAGTCACTGTATCTTATTATTTCAGAATTTAAGAATTGAAATCTAGTCAATGGGAAAAATATATATATATATTTGTTCCTTGTAAGGTTATCCAGATAATGGTACCATCAACCAAAATTAGGGATTTTAATATCTAGGCATATTACATTGCTGATTAGTATCCATATATGGTTAACTGTTAAAAACCCTCTCCTTTGATTTTACCTCTGATGGAGAGCTGATATTTTTCCAGAACACCATACCACTCGGGGTAAAAAGGGATGATTTTTATATACCAAAATTTCTTCTCGGAATGTACATTATAAAAAGCCAGGGTAGAATGTCAGAAGTTTCAGGGAAGCAGGAGGGAAGGGAATTAGCAATTCATGACCACTAACACTTCACTAAAAGTTCATGTCATTTGGTTACTCAGGGAACTCCAAAGAGTTGAACCCCATACAACCTTCTGGCCTCTGCCAGCCAACACAAAGAGGGAACATCCCTCAAACAAGCACAACTAAATTCTTCTCCTGGCGGGGCCCCAGTCTCTCACCGAAGAGTGACTGAACAGTGCCATTGGAACAACCTTTGCTTCTTGAAAGGGCCCAGCTGGACCATAAATTGTCCACATGAAGATAAAGACACACATTTCCTTTTGGCTCGAAGAACACAGTCATAGTAGATTAAACTATCCTCTCCTGCACAGGACTTCAGATGGCTTCCCCTCCCTCCCCACACCCCCTTTTTTCTCACTCTCTCTTTCTCCCTTATTCAATTCTTTTCAACCCATCTGCTGCATGATCTATAAGGGTTCCTATAATGTATGGTCATTGGAGTTATATATCACTCCAGAAATGGACAGTATACCATCTGTTGGGATGAACCAGAAGTCACCCTCTTTCCAGGACAGAAACATGGCAAACATTTAGCCTTAATTTGAATTTGCTCCCTAATAGTTTCCTCCCATGCTTCTGCAGGGAGTGACATGCATGGTTTGGGGACTACCTTGGTAGACCTGCCTTTAGAGGCCACCAGGAAGGGCCTAGGACTATGAAGAAGGAAAGGTGATATAATCATAAGACCACTGAGTTTGTCAGAGGACCTGGATTCAAATTTCTTTTCTGTCATTTAATATACACATGACCTTGGACAAGTAGTAACCTCTCTGGGCCTCAGTTTCCTCCTTTGTAAAACAATGGGTTAAAAATCATCATCTTTGCAAAATTAGAAAGTTAGAATAAATTATCTTCAAGTTTCCTTTCCAGTTCCAAATCTTGTTTTCTCTAAACATGGTCTGTTTCCCTTTTTGGTGTGCAACTTTCAAGATGAGAAGGCTCCAGGGCAAGTTTTCCTACCTTTTTTTAATGCCTCAATTACTTCTTCCCCACTTACAGATTATAAGGATATTACCAGCTGCCTCAATATACTTACTGAAAAGAGTGACAATACAAAAGGAAAAAGCATTCTCTGAAGGCCCTTGGGGTTCTTTGGAGCTCAACATTATATAGACACCGGAAATATTAACAGATTCTAAGGGTCCTAGAAAGAACATCATTGTGAACTCTCAAATAAATACTATGGATGAGATGTCTACTCCAAGAATTGTCATGAAAGCTAAGAAATTTTGTCACTGAGGTAATGAAAAGGGTTTGTGCAGAGAAGGAAGAAGAGAGGGAAAGAGAAACGGTTAAAGGAGGAGGGAGGATGGTGTTTCCTTTGCTGAGCTAAGCAAAGGTTATAAAAGGTAAATAATATTGACATTACCCTTTTCCCTTTAATTCATCCTTCCCTTGTGCTCTCTTGGGAGAATTAACCAATACCACAGGTTCTAGAGGAAAATGGTCTGGGTATAGTTGTCACCTTCCTCATTTTCCACCCAGCAAAACAACTTAGATTAGTGTGGAGCCACTTACAAGTAGTGGTAGAAGGGGGGGGATGAGAGCCATAAAAACAAGAGGCTGAGGACAAATCTGAACCTTTCTTTCCTTTCTAGTCCAGAGAGGTTGCTGCAGAGTAGCTCAAGAGCTTGTGTGGAGTGAGGCTGGGATGTGTTGCCATGGCAACCACCCAGGCCCAAGGCCAGCTTCATCACCTGGAAACTAAGCAAGATACAAGGGAGGAGTGATGTGCATAAGGAAGTTTGGTTTAGCTCTGTGTGTGTGTGTGTGTGTGTGAGAGAGAGAGAGAGAGAGACAGACAGACAGAGACATACAGAGAGACAGGCAGGCAGATAGACAGGCACACAGAAAGAACAAGAAGACAGCATAAGAGGCATGAGATGAGCTAAGGAAGTCTTCACTATTTTTCTAGACAAAGGTGTCTAGCTGTCTCAAGAAAGGATTTCTTCAGTGTGATTTAGAGGGGAGGTATCTTGCTGTATCTCACAATGTGCCCATCTCTCTTTCCTTTTTACACACTGTCCCCCTGCTCTCTCCATGCTTATTTCAAGCCTACCCTCCCATTAGAAATATAATAGGATATTATTGTACTGTACAAAATGACAAAAGGGATAGATTCAGAGAAACCTAAGAAGATTTGGGTGAATTGATGCAAAGTGGAGTGAACTAAATCAGACGAACAATTTTCACACTGATTATAGCATTGTAAAAGAAACAGTTAAGAACTCTGATCATTAAGAAAAATGATGAAACATGCTTACCACCTCTGGGCCTGAGGAATAGCATGAAGCATACACTTGAATACACACCCAGTATAACACATGATTTGAGTTTTTTTTAAATTATATTTACTTATTACAAGGGAGGGTTTTATTGGAGGAAAATGAGCATTGTGGTGGAAGTGAGGGGCACTGACAGTGATACAAAAAGAAACAGAAAAACAATAAAATGAAACCTGCAAAACACATAAAAGAGAAGAGAAAGAATTCCATAAGGAAAGACAGACAAGAAGGGTGGTGTTATTATCGTCACGTTAAAGCTGATTTATACTTTGTTAAAAAGCTGTACAATTTCATATGCAAGAATCTTTTTCTGTCCTTTGCATATGGAAGCATTCATGTTTGTTAATAACTGTTATGTTCATAATAAAAAGGAGGCAAAATTAAGGGAAGAAAGCAAGCCAGTTCAAACAGAAGTGCTCGGGGAAGCCAAGGAGGCAAGGTGGGAGCAACCTTGATTGCTGGTCTATATATGATATGACAGGCAAACAATTTTTGAACAGCTTATTCATTCATAAGATCACAGGCTTAGAGATAAAGGGAACCTTAGGAGCCACCTAGTCCAATGCCCTCATTTTATAGATGAAGAATCTGAGGTCCAGAGAGGTTAAGTAAGTCCTTACCCAAAGTAAGGCAGGGAGGAGGTTCAGGGAGTCTGGAAGATCTGAACTCAAATTCAGCCTGAGATGTTTACTAACTTTGTCACCCTGGATAAGTCACTTGACCTTTGTCTCCCTCGGTGTCTTTATCTGGAAAATAGAGATAATAATACCTACCTCCTATGGTTGGTGTGTGGATCAAAAAAGGCAGTATTTATAAAGCATTTTGTACTATGTAAATGCTAGTTGTTGTTGTTATAAAGTCACAATGACAGAAGTGGAATTTGAAGCCAGGTCCTCTGACTCCAAATTCAGTGCTCTTTTAACCATCTCATGATAGCCACACACCATTTGTCTTCCCCCATTGCCTTCCCATATGATGCAGGAAAGTGAGATGGGAAAAAAAATGAGGGGGAAAAACAGCTTACTTTCCTCATAAGCCAGGTGCCCATGTACATGTCCATCCACATTGACCCTTTGTTTCTCATTTCAAGTCACAAAAACAGAACCATAATTAGAAATTTCTATGCCTGGGGTGGCACAATTTGTACTCTATGTCAAATGGTACAAAATATTGTAGCATTTCATTTTTTAGTGTCAGGGATTAAAGACTTGCTGCTAAGCAGTCCTGAGGTGAAGAGCATGGGCCAGACTAGTCCTAGGAACTCACCCTAGCATTGACCTTTTGCCTGTTTCCTAACTAGGTGGTAAGCTCTGTGGTTGAAAAAACCTTTTGAAAAACTCTAAATGCTTCAGTGCCCTCTAAATTTAGCACCCTGGAGCAAGATGCCTATCACATAACCCTAGTTATAACTCTTAGTTACTCCATGAAGAAGAGAATACGACTTACATTCCCATGCTATTTCTTCGGTGAATCAGAATGATTAAACTTCATTTTCACCATTACCAGTAATTTACCATAGAATCTCTTTCTCATGCCACAGAGCTTTCAGTTAGAATACAAGAAAGAATAACCCCTGCCCTCTCCTTGGGTATTCCAAACATGGGGACAGGGAAAGTATCTGCCCCAAGGTACAGCAAACTGTGTGTGTGTGTGTGTGTGTGTGGGCAGGGGGCAGAGATGGGGAGAGAAGCAACCTGAGTCCTACCAAGCTGTTGCAGGCTCTGTACTGTTTATGAGGCCGGGTAACTAGATAGTGAGACAAGGTATCAGACTTGAGTGAAAAAGGAAATATATGTACTCAGAAAGGTCCTTAAGGGCATCAACCCCATACATCAGCCTAGAAAAGAAAAATAACATGATGGAATAAAACCTAAGCACCTGCTATGTGACCTTGGGCAAGTCACTTAACCCTAATTGCCCTCCAAAAAGCAAAAAAAAAAATTTAAAAACAAAACCTAAGCACCTACTGTGTATAGAGAGCCCTGTGAAGGGCTGGTAGAGAACAGGGTTTCTTCAGCTTTTTGTAATCCCTTTTGGCATTTGTACAGTATAAAGTGCACATGCTTTGTGTTCAGAACCAAGGCTGCAGTGAAGTTGTATAATGCAACATGGGCTAGCACTGCCACAAACACCTCAGATTCATTACACATTTGATTTTCAATTAATTTTTGGTTATTGCACATTCAGAAACTCTTTACTGTTGCCAAATTTTTTACCACCCCATATGGGGTCTCGATTTGACTTTGGTGTCAGAAGACTAGCTTTGAATAACCATAATTATTCACTACCTGAGTGACCTTAGGCCAATTATTTAGCCTTAGTGGGTTTCTGTTTCCTTATGGTTAAAATGAGGAGGCTGGACTAGATAAGGGCAGCTATGGCAGATGGAGTTCGGGGCTTGTAGCCAGAAAGACCTGAGTACAAACTTGTCTCATGCTCTTACTAGCTGTGTGACCCTGAGCAAGTCACTTAATCCTATTTGCCTCAGTTTCCTCATCTGTAAAATAAGCTATAGAAGGAAATGGCAAACCATTCCAGGGTCTTTGTCAAGAAAACCCCAAATGGAGTCACAGAGTCATACAGGACTAATTGACTAAACAACAAACAACAACAGACTAGATAAGGCTTGAAGTCCTTTGCAGTTCTAAAATCCTATGGCTCTACGACTGAGGCTGTCTGCCTGACAATACTACCCATCCTCCCATTTCCCTCCTTCACACACATTTTTTCCTTCAAGACATGGTCCTCATCACTTGACAAAGTGGAGGGGCAGGGGAGATGCTAAAAGAGAAAGGAAGGGCAACAGTTGTCACAATAAATAATCTTTACGGCCCACCCACACACAGTTCTTGCCTTGAGCTGGTAAAGTCATTTCTAGACTAAGAGGAATCACCCATAAATTTTTGTTATGCTTATTGTCTGCCCCCTTATCATCCCTGAATCCTTCTTAACCACTTTTTATAAGGAAATCTGAGATAACCCAGGAACTCAAGGAGCCTATATGTAGGGCATATAACAATCCTTAGGACTATTCAAGCTTGCCCTAGGGAAGGGACAAGCCATCTCTCACTGGACACAATATTTTGATCATGTTTGGAGACTTTGTGTTCCTAAAATCAGTGGAGGTAAGACATTCCCCTTTCCATTTCTGCCTTCCTTATAGCTCCATTCCTATTTACTCCTCTATCCACTGTTAGCAAATAACCTTCGCCAGCTGCCCTCTGGCTCCAGAATCTTCTCCTAAGACACAGTGTAAAAAGCAGGTAAATCAATCAGATTCAGGACATTAGTGGCCATGGCTGAGGGAAAAAGGCAACATCCACCCCATCCATATCCAGCACATGATAGGATTAGAGCCTTCAACTAAGCACCCTTAAATCTCTCCAAGTGCTACGGGCCAACAAGAGGCCATGGAGAAGGTAGAACCAGGGAAGGGGAGTGAAGAGGAGTCACTGCCTGAGAAATGACTATTCCCTGGGAAGGATGCCCTCTCTGGGACTGAAGAAATTCTCCATAATCCAGGTCAAGCAGGGCAATGAGCATGTGTCTCTGTTCTGATTCAGCCCCATCTAAAGTGGGAGTGAACAAGACCTGACCCAAACTCAGGACCACAGTTATCCATAGACAGACAAATGGTTGGTAGTACTCTGCAACCCAAGATCTGAAGCACACTGGGAAATCCCCCTCTCTCACACACTCCTCAATGATGGCTAAATCTCTACCCCTATACATTTTTTTAAAAAATTCTTTTCCCTTTTAAGGGACAAACACTTAAATCTTTAACTGGCTTAACACATTACTGTGAACTAGTTTATTAGCTGCACATCCCAAGAGGTAGATAACCGGAGACATATTTGGATAGAGGAGAGAGCTAGAGAGTGAACACCTAAAGGTAGATTTCTCTTCCCTCATCATTTTCTAGTTCTCAATAATGAGACAGGTGGAGTCAGGGGGTAGGAGGGTGGGGGTGGGGTGAGCTGGAACACTATAGAGAGAAAATGGGAAAGTCCCCATAGACAGCTTCATTTTTTTTTTTTTGGCCTACATATAGCCTAGTCCCTGATAAAATAAAGGAAGGCTCAGGGTCCCATGAGACCACAGAGAAAAGAGGGCCTAATTCCTAAAAGAGAGTTGGGACTTTGCATGATATAATTAGGACCTTTCTTGTACTTAGGCAGCTAGGTGGCGCATTGGCTAGAGCTCTGGACCTGGAGTCAGAAAAACCTGAGTTCAAATTCTGCCTCAGACACCTTCTTAGCTGTGTAACTTGGACAAGTCACTTAATAACTATCTGCATCAGGGTTTTTATCTGCAACATGGGAGAAAACAATAGCACCTGCCTCCCAGGGCGGTCATGAAAAAAAAAGAACTTTGTAAAGTGCCTTGCAAATCTTATAGCACTATATATGTGCTTGATCTTATTGTTATCTGCAAAGGGGAAGCAGCATTCAAAGCTTCTAAGTGCCAAGAGATCTGCTAAAGGTAAATAACAGTAATATGGTACTACAAGATAAAAGAACCAAGCATCTGCATTATTCTCGAAGGAAGGTTTTGTTGTTTTTGAAGAAAAGATTATTTAGTGTTGATATTCTGCCCCCCTCCTCTCTCTCTCTCTCTCTCTCTCTCTCTCTCTCTCTCCCCTTCTCTTCCTCTCTCTCTCCCTTTCAATCCAGGAGCTGCCAAAGAGGTTATAAACTGAGACTATCTATAGCAACCACATCATTCACTACCAAAATAGAGCAGTAAACCAACACCCCACACAATTTAGGGTGAGAAGTAAGAGTTGCTGCGACCAGCCAAAGCAGCGAGGTTGGGGGAGGGGGCAGGGTGGAGGGCAGCAGGAGGCCACTGGGAGGTGTTGCATGATGATGGCATTATCTAAGAACCAGACACCACATACAGCACATCAGGTATATTCCTGGGCCGTGGCTAGTATTCTATAGATTACTAACACACATGGAATGTTCCATTTTTGGCAATAAGAGGGATTCTGTTTCAGGTCATTTTATTCATCCCTCTATGTCCTACCTATCCTATTTGAAAAGGTATCGGGAGATGGAAATGTCTCTACCCATCCTCCCTCCAATGTTTCCCAGGCCTTATGGAAGAAAAGCCCACTGTTACAAGAGAGTAAAATGCCTTTTTCCTTCATTCTAAATGCATTTCTTCTTGTGATGTCCTTAGCCTAGGTAGAGAACAGTTGGTCACCATCTTCTACATAATAACTCCTCTTGGTTTTGAAGATGCTCCTCTCCCTTATCGTTTTTGTATTCATTATCTGCAGTTACTTTAACGTGGATTCAATGAAATCAGCAAACTGCAGGTATTCCTATCACCCCGATTTTATAAACACAAAAACTTCTGCTCAGGGAATATGAGGAAGACTTTCCCTACATCCCTTACTCAGGAGATGAGTACCAGGTTTACTCTCTATTGTTCCACTCTTGTTTCCCCTAGAGCACCCTAACCCCTGATGCTCCCTCTTAAACATCTAAGAACCTTGCATTCTCACTACACATCACCATGAGATCCATAATACAGCACTTAAACCTAGAACCAGATTGTATGAACCATAGGACTTCCTGTTCAGTCTCTGTTGACTTCTCCACAAACTCTGAAGCAGAGGTAGATGTTAAATATGACTAACTTTTAAGTCTTAGGGAGGTCAGTTAGTACAGAGCTAAGTACACTGTGACTAGGAGTGAAGAGTCTTGTGTTCTAATCCTCCTCCACTCCTAACCTGTTCTGTGTAACTGAGTATTTTTCTGAGCCTCCATTTCTTCATCTGTAAACATGGAGCTGGACTAGATCAGAAGCCCTTCAGCATTTTTATGTGTCATAGATCTTTCCTGGCAGTCTAATGACACCTGTGAATGCTTTCTCAGAATAATGTTTTTAAATGATTAAAGGGAATGCTGAATTTCAGTTCAAGGTTATTGAAAACAAGGATACTTTTCCCATCCAAGTTCACAAACACCCTGAAATCCATCCATGGGATCCCAACTGTGGACTCCAGGTTAAGAAATTCTGGGTTAAATAATCTCTATCATCCTTTTTCACTCTAACTTTCCCTGATGAGATCTGTTAAAAAAAAAAATGAGGAGGAGCAGGCGAAAAAGGAGGCAGGGATGGGTGCCTCCCATCTACAAAATCGGCAATCAGTATTTCTAGTTGTCTTACTATGGAAACCGAAGCATAGCGAAGGTCAATATGTTGGCCACAGTTCTGATGTGAACCCACTGTCGGGCTGGGCAGATGATCTAGGAATCCTCATTCTCTGCCAGAGTTACGTCGCCTTGGGCTGAAAAGGAGCCAATAGGAGCTGAGCTGGGAGCTTGGAAGGGAAAGGAAAGCCCGCCTCCCTCCTACTCCAGCTTCACGTCGTGTCCACTCCACTCCGCTCAGGAGAAAAAGAAAGGGGCAAGAAAACGAAAGACAGACAGAAAGAAAAGAGCATGCAGAGACCAGTTGGAAAATAAAAGGGGGCCAATTCCCTCTTATTAAGCCTGTTATTAGGCTGAGAATCAAATTAAACCACAGGGCTTTCCACTTGCAGAGTGCTATTTTAAGGCTTATTAGACTATATTAGGATTGGCATACATTTGCACTGACATAATATGGGCCTTTAATTGGATTTAAGGGCGAGGAGGCTGCATTCAACTGGAATCGGCCCTTGCAGGGAGAAACTTGGTATTCTCCTCACAGCTCCGACACTTCCCCTGCTGGCATCAATCCCGAGCCATAGAGCGGGCCCTGTAACCCATTCAAATCCGAGGCACAGCTGCCCTCTTCCTCCTCTTCCTCCTCTATTGATAAACTGCCTGGCCTCCAAAGGAAGCTAGCTTCCAAGCGTGCTCACACACACATGCATGTCCATCATGGCTTATTAGAAAGTGTGGTGCCCCACAGATCTGCCAGACTTCCTGTGCCCAGACAGCTCCTTAGAGACACACATCTATCTGTGTGCAGTCATTGAGTGTGGATGGTCGATTTCCGGACTCTGGACAGAGGACCCAGAGGATGGAAACTAGCCTCACCCTTCCCATACCCATAAGTCAGAAGTCGTAGGATGATGACAAGGGGAGAGGTTGAGACTTCACACCAGAGTACTGTGTGCTCTGTGCTGAAGCTTATTGCCAGGTAAGCATAGATAAGAGAGGAGGTTCAGTTACAAAAAATGATGTTTGCCTTGAGTCACTAGGATTATTCTCTTATCTCCACTCCTACCATCCCAATCTCTAGTCCTTGAACATTCAGAAAAGACACATGGAAATAGGCATGTAGGCTATTAATTGCAGAAGGCAGGGACCAAGTAATGCAGGGTGTCCCAAAAGTCTGAGTACTATTTAAGCTTTAATTGTTTAAAATTAATTTGTGCTTTAAGATTTGGTGGCTTAAAACATACTAAGACTTTGGGGACACCCTAAATTCTTTTTCATATCCTCTGCAGTCTTAGCCCACTGCTTTCTGCATAATGTATGATCAATAAATATTTGTTGGATTGAATTTGGCACCCGATCCATATTGTCGCCATCGTCATCATCATCATTTTAACAAATGACATTTGGATAGCACTCTATGATTTTAAAATCACCTTACATGATCTAATTAGAGCCTCACAACTACCTTGTGAGTATAGTTACTACAAACATAATTATCCTCCTCTAACAGAAAAGGAAACCTAAGGTCAGGAAGTTTAAGGGAGTTCTGCCCATGATCATAAAATAAGTAGTCATCAGAGGCAGAATTAGAAGTCAGGTCTTTCTGGTGCCAGATCCAGCATACTATTCCCAGAAGGATGAGTCCAGGATCTTTATATCAGATAATTGTGTTTGAAGGAGTGGGAGAGCTATGGTGACTCAGAATTGGAAGGCTAAGTCACCTGGTGATGTGGGACTCACCCTCCCATACAAGAAAGGGTTGAAATATCCTCTCTTCTATTTAGCCCTACATCCCTAGGACTCTCTTTTAATCCCCTATTTTCACTTCCACATACCTACTTTTGGGGTGTACAGGAGGGGCAAGTAAGTTTGAGAGAAGGGAAACTGTGTTCACTGGTGACCTATGACTGATTTTAAAAATTATTTTTATTCATATATATTTTTATATGCTACATGTATTTTATATATATTTTTATATGTTCAATGAATCAACTGAATGAAAGAGCTTTTATTAAGCATCGACTCTGTGTCAAGCACTGGGGTAAGTACTGGGGATACAAACAGTAAAACTGAGATACTCCCTTGAGCATGATTCTCTAAGAGCTCTTACTCTAATTGGACAACACATAAAAGACAGTTTGGCTACAAAACATGGAAAGGGTCAGAATTCTAAGGCTGCAGATGAAGAGCAGATGGCAAGGCCCAAGGTGCTTAGGCTATTTCAGTAGGACAGATGACAGTGTCAGGGACCTTTAGGATCCTTTGGGTTAAAGGGATACACATTATTGAGTTGTCTTCATGTGTAGTAAGAAGAAAAGTAACTAGTATTTTTATTTTATTTTTAGAAATTCAGATTAGTTTCAAATAAACATTCTCTAAGAGTCCTGAGCCCATCAGTCAAGACAATCACAATGAATATTTCCCAGTATTGTGACAAGTACTTGTGAAGTATCACCTTCTGTACTGTGGCCAATATATGACAGATCCTTGATTCCTTAAGATATTTAGCTAATATATGTGAACAATGGTCCATGTTTGTTTTAGTCCCCCTGCCAAAAGGCCCATGCTTCCTTATTTTTTCCCTTAAACTATTATTGTGACATTTCTGCTGTGTAAAATAACTCTTATCTATGAGTATGCATTATTATTGGTTTTTATAATGGGGCAAAATGTTAAGCTTTATAGCTAAGATGTCCTAATTTATTATTAGACTCCTATCCCAATGTGTTGCAGGGGAAAGAGAACACTAGACAGAGAGTCAGGAGATCTAGATGCCTATCCCATATCTGCTGTAAGGTCGTTTGTGACTTTGGGTAAGCCATTCAATCTCTCTGGGACTCAGTTTCCTCATCCGTAAAGTGAAAGGACTGGATTGGTTGATCTCTAGAAGAACCTTCTAGAGCTGTCATTCTATTTGTCAGCAATTATTTTCCAAATTAAGTGGTGCAGTGGATAGCGTGCTAGGCTGGGAGTCAGGAAGACTAGCCTTCATGAGTTCAAATCTGGCTTCAGATACTTACTAATTGTATGACCCAGGGCAAGTCACTTGACCCTTTTTTCCCTAGTTTCCTTATCTGCAAAATGAGCTAGAGAATGAAATGGTAAACCACTTCAGTATCTTTTCGCAAAAAAAAAAATACCCAAATAGGGTCATAATGAGTCAGACATGACTGAAAAACAACTGAACAACAACAAAAAGCCTATTTCTGCTTCTTCGTTTCTCTCTACCTTACTCTCTCCTTTTCCACTCTTCTTTCTCCTCCTCTTCTTTTTCTTCTTCCTCTTCCTCATTCTCTTTTTCTTCCTCCTCCTCTTCTTTCCCAGACAAGTGATGATTTCTAAGGGAGGACTTGTACTTAAATCTCTATGATCTACACTAGTGTTGAATTAGAATAGAAATATATCCCTGCTTGTGCATATTGACTTAGAAAACCACAAACAAATATCATCTATGTTGCACTGTATTTTTATTTCATCAAACCTTTTCCAATTACATTTTAATATGCTTCAGGAAGCAATCGGGAATTTTGCCTCAGCTTGAAGTCCCAGCCCACCACATGATACTCACGGTGCCATACCCTTTGTCTTAAAGTCTCAAAGGGCCAGTTGTTCCTGGTTAACTTATGGACGCTATCATACCCATTGGAATGAATCATATTGCTGCCTCATAGCCCTGATATCAATGTAGCTGCACCTCACTTCTAAACAATAGATCTATTCCTGAAAAGTTATGTGTAAACTTGATTTTATATAAATCAGAACCCCTTTAAATACACTCAGACTTCCTATCAATAATACAAATTATTATGCTACATAGGTAAAAGGCTCAAGTTTTTGTACACGGTGTTCCCTTATTTTAGAGAACATACCTACATTGTTACTAAATAGGAAAACATAGCTGGATCCATCCATGCTCAGTGGTCTGGGACAAGGGGTTGCAAGTAAGGGTGGGAGGGGAGGGGGGGTCATTCCTTACTTTAGAATTCCCTCTGTCGCTCAGACAGACCAGATAATCTGTCTGGGAGAGATGCAGAGGCAAGTTTCCTTCTCCTCTCATGACAAGTGAAAAAATGGAGGCAAGGAGAATGCTCTGTTATCTGAAGGGCTTTGAAAACTCTGTGGAAGCCTGGACCCCTTTTAAGTGAAGCCAGTGTTTCTCCTGGAGACCAGGCCTTTCTCTTCTACCCTCAACACATGTCTCCCAGGATCATTCACTCCCAGTGAACACCAGAGTGGGAGCAGGGACCTGACAGGAGGCTCTCTCCTGTGGGAAAACCAAAGGGATAGTGCTTGAGGGGGAGAAGGGGAGTACACTAATAGGAGAAGACTGTTTTTGCTACCAAGAGCCTCCCTGGCTATAGGATGGATAATACATGTGCATATATGCATACATACACATACAGCATATACTTATGATGGAACATATATGCTAACACATTATCTGCTGGGTCCCCTCCGGGTTCTTAATTTATTTCAAAGAAGTTTTGCTTTTTCATAAGCATGTTTTATCTCTCCCTTTTCAGCAGCTTTTGCTTCTTAAAGCCTAGCCAGTACTATACACATAATAGGCATGTGATAAATATTTTGCTAAGGGACTGAATCTATACATTTTTGTTTATATTATATATAATTATATGTGCATATATGTATGCACATGTGTGTATATGTATATATGTGTGTATATGTATATATGTGTGTATATGTAGTGTGTGCATGTGTGTATATATACACATATATAGTACATACACATACACACACAAATCACAAATGTCAGGTGTTATCTATTCACCAGAAAGTCATCTTTTATCTCTATCTCCAGCATTTCAATTCTTTTTTCTGCTTTTCTCTCAGTTTTTACTCAGAATTTTACATTCCCTATAAAATGTAAATTTGTCCAGTGCAATTACATTCAACTGAAATTTAAGAAGTTCCAGCTGTATGCAAAATATTCAGCTAGGCACTGACGACACAAAAGCTAAAAAAAACTTCTCTGCCCTCAAGGACCTTACATTCTGCTGTCAGGAAGGACATGCTATATAGACTGAAGAAGTAAGGACTATACAAAATAGGAAGTGATGGAAACAAAGGTGAAACCCTAACAAAATTCATAAGCAAAACTTGAGGAGGAAGAGAATGCTTTTGCCTGGATAGATCACGAATGGCTTTAATGGGAGAAGTTGTACCTGCTGAGTTTTGAAGGAAGAAAATTATTTTAAAGGTTCAGATATGGAGAGAGTACATTACAGGGAGGGGACATCTTACGGAAAATATGCAGAGACAGAAGCTGGCATACTGAGTTTGGGAACTTGCTAATAGTCCAGTTGTTAAATAAGACAAAAGTGGCAGACTGGTGCAAGATTATGGAGGTCCTTAAATGTCTAATTTAGGAGTGTATATTTTATCATAGTGTGGTGTAGTGCTGGGGGTTCACTCCTCCAACTTGCAATTGGACTCCCCAAGAGGCTAGTGCCTTCTTCTTCTTTCAGGATTCTAGAAGTACTTTTTAGAGGTTGGTTTTCCCTAGTACTAGGGCTCACAAGCCCCCACCAGTGTTCTCTCCCCAAAGATTATGGATCAATATCAATTAGTCAAGTCAGACTTAATTAACTTTTAGAAGTTAATATTTACTAAGGTGGTATAGTAAGGACAATTGGTATAAAAACACTCCCACCCCACCCACTCCCAAGCCAAACATGGGTCACATTCTTCCACAAGCACATTTAGAGTCCAAGGGAAAGTGATCTCAAACTTAAGAGTACAGGTTGCAAAGGTATTCCTGAAAGTCTTTCTCCTTCTGTGGAGTCCTAGTGATGTTTCCTTTAAGTATAGTATAACTTTCTGCTGGGCTCTGCAAAGGCTGCCTTTCCCACACTGATCTAATTTGTTCTCAGCTCCCAAAGCCAATGGAGCAGTGGTGAGGACACTGCTAGGCTGCCAGCGGGACGTTTGAAATCTTCTGATTTTTTTGAAGTGTATAAGGTTCTCTTCTGGTCAGGAAAGGAAGAGAAGAGATACTCTTCTTCGCTTTTCCACCTCTACCCCATCCCAACCAAACAACTCCTGCTCTAGAAAAACACTGGAGTTCTGAGATCCAAACTAGCTTGCCAATTTATATAAGACACTCGGAGTGACTATCTTCTGACAACCCAAATGCACTTCCTGTATAGCGCCATTTTCTTTCATCCAATGGGCTTGAATCACTCTATTATTCCCAACTTGATTAACTGGGTTGTTGACAGAGTTTAGTGCCTTTGGCCAGTTGATTGATTCAACAAAGGTGTTCACAATTGATAAAGATATTGGGGCGAGGGCATCTTTTTAGTTACTTTAAGGGATGGGTGACAGATTTATTCCATCATACCCCCTTGACAATAGGATCAGACCTGGAAGAGAGATTAGATGCCATCTAGTTCTATCCCATCATTTCATGTATAAGGAAATTGAAATCCAGGAAGGTTAAATGACTTGCGCAAGGCCACAGACATAGTAATTGTCAGAACTGGAATTTTAATCCAAATTGCCCTGACTCAATAACCTCTTTTATCATGTTGCTTCCTTTCCCTATAGACAATAGTGAATCACTTAAGGTTTTTGAGCAAGCAAGTGACATGGTCTAACCCGGGTACCAAAGATTGATCTATCAATCAAATCAAAACAAAACAAAACCCAACCATTTTCAAGTACCTGTTATGAGTCAAGTAGTACGCTAGGTACTGAGGATACAGATGAAAAATAAATATTACCTACCCTCAAAGGGATTAAGGATACAGCATGTTCCCAGATGAGTAAACATAGGCTATATGTAAAATGAACATGAAGGGATTTTGGTAAGACATGCTGACAGTATGTGAAAGAGAAAATGGATCGGAGAAGGGAAGATATTCGAAACAGGGAGACAATCATTAGATGGCTATGACAATGGTCCAGAGAAGAGATGGTAAAGACCTGAACTATGAGAATGGCCATGTGAGCGAAGGAAGAGGAAGAGAACTGTGATACTGTGTAGTTACTATGTAACTAGATGAACTTGGGTGGAGATTAAATGGAAGAGTCTTAGATGACCACAAGCATTTAAACCTAGGTGACAGGACGGGTGGTGGCGGCATAGTGGACAGACCACTGGCCCAAGAGTCAATAAGTCATGAGATCAAAGATGGCCTCAGACATTTACTTGTGTGATCCTGGGCAAATCACTTAAACCTCAGTCTGCCTCAGTTTCCTCAGATGTAAAATAAACCTCTGCTAATGCTGGCTGTCATTGCTTCTTTTGGGTTTGGGGTAGAGTCCAAAACATAAAAGGATCCAGATGTGCCAAAACTTAACTCAAAATTGGGTTTTTCCAAGCAACTGCTTTAGGAAGGAGCATTTTATTGAGGACAAGCAAAGATATTTCAATCCTGATCTCCAGGGGGTGTTCAAGTGGGTGGGTTTCCACTGATCTTTTGCAAGCCCACTTGCTATTCCCAGTCTGAGCCGTGGGCCTGATGAAGCCCAAGTGTGAAAACTGGAACCTCCAACGTGGCTGTTTGTGTAAATGGTAAAATGGGGTTGATAGCAATTTAATCAGCAGCATTAATAATGTCACCGAAGCTTAATGATACCAATTATAACCATGGCAAACATTGCAAAGCAGCTTACAAACAGCAGTATTTGAGATGAACTTCTTGCGTGCGGTCAATGATGTTTTTAAAAAACAAAAATAGAAGGTTCATATTTTGAACATGCTCTTAGCCTCGATCCTGCTCTGAGGGGGAGAGTCCTCTAAAAGGGCAAATGCTTACTGAGGCTGAATCTCTTTCCCCTCCTTGTCACACAGAACCACATTTGCTCTTTCCAGTGGTTAAATCTGCCCTGGCAGAAATACAGCCAGAGCACAGGAGGCATAGAAAGGAGGGTAATTGAATGTTCCTCCAATGACTCTGGCCACATAAGAACCCAGGAAGAGGGGCATTCAGGACCAGCAATTTAGACTCCATAACCTAAGCAATTCCTCTCACAGAATTCTTCATTGATAACTTGCTACAGTCTACTGATATTCTCCGTGCATCCTTCCATTGATTTTTGGGTTGTGTCATTTTAATGCACATGAGACCATGATGTTTCACGAGTTGCCACCATCTACCATCATTTGGAAAATATTTGGGTAAAAGAGGCAGACTTTTGGCAAGTTGCTTGGGATTATTGAAGGTACTACCTAAGTAATTTAACAGAGACTGTAGAGGATATGAGTGAAAGGAAAAGGAAGCAGGCTCATCTTATACAAGAACAAGATGCAAGACATCGATAAAACAAATGGCACATTGACATACCAGAGACACCAAAAGGACAAGAGCCCATTTATGGGAAAACCCAGACCCAAATGGCCCCGGAGAAGAAGGCATGGGGGAGGGGAACTCACACTGAGGAATCGTGGATCTTTCAAAGTATCCAAATAAAGGCAGAAGCAAGTTGTGATGAGCCTGCTGTGTCCAGAAGAAAACAATGGGATATTCAAATGATACTGTTTTGCAGTGGAAAGAGCCCTAATTCTGGAATAAGAGAACCTGCATCCAAATCTGATACTTACAACCCACCTGTTGCGTCAGGTACTTAACCTCACACAGCCTCCATTTCCCCACCTATGGTTGAAAGGGCTTGGTCTAGATAAGGAGTTCAAAACCTAGGATCCATTAACTCCTTGGAACGCACAGATTTCAGGAGGTCTATGACCTTAGATTGGAAAAAATAATTACATCTTTATTTTCACTGTCTTTTAAGAATCTGTAATTCACTAACCTCTACAAGGGGTACCCTCTATTTAACTACTATGTATTTATTTACATGCATTAACCTCTAAGGAAATTTAGTATTTTCTTTCATTTTAATTTACAAATTATTCTAAGAAGGGGTCCATACATTTTACCAGACCATCCAATGGTGTCTATGACCCAAAAAAGGTTTAGAATTCCTGGTCCAGATGTCTTCTGGTGTCTCTTCTACCACTAAAGCTGCAGTTCTTTCAGTCAGAGTTTGAAGGAACCTTAGAGATTGTCTAATTTGCTATTCCCTCTTCCTTTCAAAGAGAAGAAAACTGAAGCCCAGACATATGAAATTCTCTACCCAAAGTTACACAAGTTTTATGTCATAAAACCCCACAGATTTAAGTCTCAGGGCCTTTGCAAATCCAAAGGGGACCCATTCAACCCTAGAGGAAGACGGCTGAGAAGGAATATAACAATTGACTCTGCATCTCTAGGGGATTTTTGTAAGGAGGAGAGTAGTTTTTTCTTCTCCATCTTCAATGAAAGCTGACCAAGTGGCAATTGGCCCAGAAATTGTTCAAGCTTAGACAGAAGGAAGACAGTAAAACAGGTAGAAAAAAAACTCCTAAGGGAGATCATGGAACTAGTATCTGCTGAGGTCTTTAAAGTTACATTAGACATTTATCTATTAGCGATGTGCTCCAGCTTGGTAGAGGAAGGATATACTGAGTGGGCCATGGAAATAGCTTTCAGCATGAACATCCCATGAAAATGAGCTTGCGTTCCAAGGACCCCCCTCTCCTAAATTGTACACTTCCTCCTCTCGTCCCCCTTTCCCTACTTCAATTTATTCATCATGTCAAATAGCCCTTAGATGTCAGCTCCCCAGGTTTGTAAACTCGTTTGTAAACTTCTAGGTGTTTTGTTTGACTTCACTGTGCATAGCCAATTAATTGCCAAATCATGTTTCTACCTCCATTATTTTCTCACATGCCTTCTCTTCACTCACATAATCACCACCTTAGTTCAGATCCTCATCACCTCTTGCTTAACTATTTTGCAAAGGCCCCTCTGCCTTAAAGATCTTACAGCTCCAAACCAGCCTACACAATGCTACCAAAGTGATTTTCCTAAAGGAGCTGACCACATTACACCCCTATGCAATCAACTCCAGGAGCTGGCTCCCTATTGACTTTAGGATAAAATATAAACTCATCTGTTTGGCTTTTAATCCCCTTAAGCTGGTCCCAACTTATCATTCCAGATTCATTGGACATTACACCTCCTCCCCCCCAGCCATGATGCAATCCAGACAAACTGGCTTTTTCTCTGTTCCTCATACACTATAGACTCCACCTTCCATCTGGGTGCCTTTGTACTGTGCCTGGAATGTACTCTTATCCTCAGCCTTGCCTCCCAAGAATACCTCTTCCTTCATAATGTAGCTCAAGCATCATCTTCTGCATGAAGACTCTTTGGTGTCCTCCAAATGTTAGTGTTCACTCTCCTTGCCTCATACAAGGGACACAGTCTATTCTATGTATCTGTGTGCATTCTCTTTATATTTATTTAGTACATATTTATATTCTTGTGTTCTCCATTAAAATGGAATCTCCTTATTTGAAGCAATTGTTCCATTCTTTGGATTTGTATCCTCGGTGCCTAGGAGAGTGCTTGAAGCATGCTAGGCACTTAATAAATGCATAATAACGATAACAATCACTAGAATTTATATAATGCTTTAAGGTTTGCAAAGCACTTTACAAATATTCTCTCATTCTATCCTCAAGACAACCCTGGGAGTTAATTGACGAGGACATTGAGGCAAGCAGAGGTTAACTGATTTGCCCGGTCACAAAGCTGGTAAGATTCTGAGGCTGGATTTGAACTGAGGTCTTCCTAACTCCAAGTTCAGAGCTCTATCCACTTGACCCTGTTGCCCTCCCAATTCTGCTACTTTGTAGTTGTGTGAAATGATTAATCAATCACAACCTCTCTGAGTCTCAATTTACTCATATGTAAAAGGGGGAACATTCTCATCCCACTCTACAAGGTTGTTGTATGGAAAGCAATAATTTACCTCAAATCACTACAGACATTTGAGCTATTATTGTTGTTGTTAACATTATTGTTAACACTTCGTTTTATACCTCTCTAATGCATTTCTCTAACATTACCTATGTCTGTCTCATATTCCCATAAAACTCCAAGATAGGAAGGGTCCCATCTTTTCTAACCTTTTTATTTTTCCCAAGAACTTAGTACAGTGCTTTACATACAGTAGACACTTAATAAATGCTTTTTTATATTTTATTGATACCTTTTTAAATCACTTTCATTTCCAAGCATATCTAGCACATGGCCCTATCCAGGAAGCCATCCTTTATAACAAAAAAGATTTTAAAAAGAAAGATTTTTAAAATACTTCAGCAAAACTAACCAACCTATCAGCAGTTTGACAGTATATGTAATGTTCTAAACCCATAGTCTTCCACCTCTGGGAAAAAAAAGGAAGGAGGTGGATTTTTTTCACTTTTTTTCAAAGTTAAACTTGTAATTTACACAGCATGTTAGGTTCATTCCTAATAAACATTTGTTCAATGAATGGATGAATAAATTGTGATATTTCCAAAATATAAAAAATAAAGCAAAATCAGGGAAAATGGTCCCCAAAGGGAATATTTCTGTCCTGACATGCAATCTAAGAGAAAATTGGATGCTGAGTATCCTGGACTCCTCCTAGTTAGCCTCAATAGTTTAGGTCCAACAGAACTCCTTACATGACACCAGAGGCATTTAGGGTACCCAAAATATTTTCCAAGGAGAATGACACCTTCTGGTTCCTGCTTCTCCTGCTCACAGGCTGCTAGATTACTCCTCTTTGGAGCTCAGTGTGAGATTTCTTTTTCTGTCTGCTCTCCCCCAACCACATACAGCCTTGCTGACAGCTGACTCTTCCTGGGGACTTCTCGGTTGTGTTTGGAAATTGCATTGTGTATTCTTTTATAGGTCTGTGCGTATGCCCAGTGGCCTCAGAACTCTGCAGACAAATCTAATAAATAAATAACAGCACTGGGTTGAGCCTGAGTTAAGTCAAAGGATTTTGTTAGGCTAAAGTCAGAGAAAGGAATTTATAGGGGATATCCACACTAGAAGGAAAGAGACTTCTGGATACAGAGTCCTCCATTAGGAGGAAACAGTATTTTCTCACAGATCCAGGGCATTTCAGAGGAAAGAAGGACTTGGAAACCTCCTCCACTAACTAGTTCCCTGGGCTTAAAACTTAACCTTTTTGCGACTGGGTCTCTATGACATCATGGCTCTGGGTCATAACTGAGAATGAAGCAATTATCTGGATATTTCCAAATATATAAATGCTCTTCATCTCCCTCTAGTTTTCAGCCAGATGTTTGACATCTGTTAACAGTCTGTGACTCAGATCCCCCGTGTGAAAAACTGGAAAATTAAAACTCAACTGCCTCAAAGGGAGCCCATATAGATTAACAAGAGACTGTTATATCTTCCACCTTTATCTTAAGGCAAACATTCAAGGACCAGGATCATTGATATAAGTAGATAGAAGCAAAATCTTTGGACACAGCAGGAATACAAACCAGAGTATGTAGGTTTCTGTAAGAAGGAGTCATTTTGTTGTACTAAAATCATAGCTCCATTGCCCTTTTTGGCCTCTGTCTTAGCTGCCTTCTCACCCAGGAATATTCCTCTGCCCTGTGTTTCCCTTCTCCCATTGGTGAGTTCCTCTTCGACCCTCCGTTTTGAGGAAATGGAGCCAGCTACCCCTCATTACCTCCCTGTTCTGCTTTTAACTCTAGATTTCACCACAATGCCCTTGGGTGGGTATTTCCCACCCCCATCTCACTTTTCTCTTTTCTTTTGTGTGCTGTCTTCCCCCATTAGAAAGTACATGTTTGTAGGGCAGAGGTTTTCTCTTTTTGCTTGTATTTCCATTTACAATGCTTAACACAGTCCCTGGAACATAGCAAGCGCTTGATAAATGATTGCCACATGCCTTCCCTTCTCCAGGAAGTGCTGACTTAAGAACAAAATCACTTTTGAGGCAGCAGGAAAAACACTGGACTCCCCCAAAATCACATAAGTAGCAGAATGGAAATTTGAACCTACGTCTTCTGACTCCAAATCCAATGCTTTTTAAATTTTATTGATACCTTTTAAAATCACTTTTGTTTCCAAGCATATATGGCACCTGGACCCTACCCAGTAAGCTATCCTTTGTAACAAAAATATAAATAAGATTTAAAAAAACAGTTCAGCTTCTATATATATATAGGAGCTCAAAGCTTGAAGATGCCTAAGAGATCATCTTCTTCAATTCTTTCATTTGACAGAGGAGGAAACTGAGGCAAACAGGGATAAGTGACTTGCCCAGGGTCACAAAGCTAATGTGTCTGAGACTGGATTTGAACTCACCTCTTGACTGCAAGACTAGTGTTCTATCTACCATTCCACCTAGCTTCCTTTCTTACTTGTTGCTCCTTTGCTAGTCTTGCCTTGGGCAAGTCACTTCAGTGGAAAGAATATTAGAATTTTAAGTCAGAGGCTCTGGGTTCAAATCACTACCTATGTGACCCTCAGAAAGTTACTCAGCCCCTCTATGACTTTGTTTTCTCCTTGTAAGAGAGGTGTAAGAGATAATCTCTTAAATTCCCTTCTAGCCCCAGATTTAGGGCTTACAATCTCCTCATTCAAAAAAAATGGAGATAGTAATAACTGACCTATCTGCTCTGTAGGGTTGTTTTAAAGATCAAGTTAGATCACACACGTGAAAAGAATACCTTACACAATTGTATTTGTACTGTAGAGTCTGAGAGGGGAAGCTATGTAGAACAGTGGATAGAACCCTGAGCTTGGCAAAGGAAGACTCGTCCTCCCAAGTTCAAATCTGGCCTCAGACACTCACTAGCTGTGCGACCCTAGGCAAGTGACTTTTAACCCTGTTGGCGTCAGTTTCGTCATCTGTAAAATGACCTAGAGAAATAAATGGCAAACCACTCCAGTATCTCTGCCAAGAAAACCCCAAAAGGGGTCCTAAAGAGTCAGATGTGGCTGGAGTGACCCAACAGCAGCAAAAGAATCAGTCACGAGAGTCAGAACCAGGAAAGTCCTTATAGATTTGTAGGTCTCTAATTAGAAGGGAGCTCAGCTAGGATAACATACCTCCTCATTTTTCAGATGAGGAAACTGAGGTCCAAGCGGGTTAAATGATTTTTGCAAGGTTATACATAGAAAGCATCGGAGACAGAACCTGTACTCAGATCCTCTAACTCCAAAGAGAGGGCTTTTTCAACTACTCATCTAGTCTACCTCCTTTCTCCAATTTTTAGATGAAACTGAGGGACTTAGGGTCAGCAGTAGGACAGGAACTATCTTTTGGGTCTCCAGACTCCCAACCAGCATTGCTGTGCTAATTGTTATTATTGTCTAACAAATTATTAATTCATATTTTAAGTGAGCAGGGCCAACCTGACTACATACATCTTGAGAGAGAGAGAGAGAGAGAGAGAGAGAGAGAGAGAGAGAGAGAGAGAGAGAGAGAGAGAGAGAGAGTCAGACAAAAGAGAAAGAGAAACAAATTTTTAGAGGGATGGAGAAGGGTTTGGTACTACAGCTGCAGGCCTGTGGCATCATTTAGAAGGAGGGGGCCATTCAGATAAATAACTTATCCCCCCCGGGAATAGTGACCTAATCAAGATGTATAATTGCCTGCCTTATCTAAATGAAAGCATCATTTGAGAAATGGTAATGGTTCTCACCGTGGATTCAATTGCTATAGAGTTTTCAATTGCTATGGAGTTTTCAATTGCTATAGAGTTCAGCCACTGAAGGGTAATTATAATGTTTAACAAATATATTCCCTTTAGGGACCTGCTGTTAAAGACCTGACATCCCTTTTTCTCATCCCACAAAATTGTATAGTTTACAAGACCAACAGGGAAAAGCTTTACCTTCTCTGTTGGCCCCCTTCTCACCTGCCCAACATAATTATCAGCAGGACGGGGCTTCTTAAGGCAGTTCAGTTATTCCCTGGATCACCCCAGATGGCTGCTTTTAGACCTAATACTGGTAAAGTTAGGAAAGCCATTCTGAAGTTGAGGACCTCTAGGCTGTTCCTATCCATCCCACACAATCAGGTTGACTGACTCAAAGACCTAGGCAACAAATTCACTATTAAGTATAGATTATGTATTATTATCAGATATATCTATGATAGAAGTTCAATGATTCTTGCCAGTTTCTAGCCATTATTACCACTTCTCAGGCCTCTCAGAATTACCAAGAGCATGAACTTCATGGCCAAGAAAAAGATAGCAAATGAGGGAGTCCTAAGCAAATAGGTCACAGGAAGGGGCCTTAAGGATCTAGTTCCCTCCCCTTAATTTAAAGATGAGGCAAGTATGCCCCAAAGAAGTGAAATGATCTCCCCAACTTCTCAGAAGTAGCAAAAAGCAGAGCTGGAATTTGAACCCAGATCACCAGCTTCAAATTCAGCATTCTCCCCACTGCACCATTATGTTTCCACCTATAGTTAACTTGTAGTAACATGGGAACTGCAGTCATCCAGGGGACATCCAAGATGAAGTCAGTTATTTCATTCTTTGGAGCCCAAATGTCACAGAAGCCTGTATCAGGCAGAAGCACTAGTGAAGATTTTCAGAGCTACTCGCCCCAAACAGAATGGTGTCAAAGACAGGGGCCTGTGATATCATTGATCTAGAGAACTCTTAGGCAATGCAGCACTCCTACCAATGCAGATCAGTAGCTTCCTTGAAGTTTATAATCTTAGAGTCTTACCTGGAACAGAGGTGTTACACTCCCAGTGGGCAGTGTAGCCTATAAAATTCCAAAATTTGGCCAAGACTAGATTAAAATGTAAGTAGAGGATGCTTAACAAAATAAATAAAAATATAATACTGCTTAGATAATGTTATTTTGTGTTTCTCTAAGTCAATATTCAGGGCAGCTAGGTGGCACAGTGGATAAAACTCTAGGCCTAGAGTCAGGAAAACCTGAGTTCAGATCTGGTCTCAGACACGTCCTAGCTTGTGACCCTGGGCAAATCACTTCACCCTGTTTGCCTCAGCTTCCTTATCTGTAAAATGAGCTGGAAAAGGAAATGGCAAACCACTCCAGGGTCTCTGCCAAGAAAAGCCTCAATGGGGGTCACAAAGATTTAGACAGGACTGAAACAACTGAACAAGTCAGTATTTAGAGATCCCTTATTATGTGAGTTTGACCCCACTGGTCTAGAGTCCTCAAAGTCACACAACCAGGAGGTGCCAGAAGTGGGTCTTGAACACAGATGTTCCTGGCCTCTGTCTACTATATGACATTGCATCTTCCTCCGAGAGGAGGAGAATAGAAATGAACCCACTTAGAACTAGAAATCCAAATTCCTTCACTGGTTGCTTCAGAAAATTCTTCTATTTCTGTCCACAGGAATGATATGATCACAATCTCCCCATAGGGGATCCATCTGCTTACAGAGGCCTTCAGTGTACCTCAGTGATGATTGCCTGTTCCAAAGTGCTGATTTTAATCTACATAGGCCTGGCTACTCCTACTCCCCCTTCTCCCCCAGACACCCTGACCACAATTAGCATCAGCTTGAGATCTGCTGCTGCTGCTGCTGCACTCCAGATGTGAATTCCTTAGACATCTTTGAGGAGAGATTGAAAGCAACTAGGAGAGACAGAAGCTTCCCCAGGTGCTGGTTTGCACCCAGCATGGAGCTCTCTACATATGGATTCATTAAACCTTTGCCTCTCTGGTGACAGGGTACCAGCGATTCCAAGCATACCTCTGGGAGTTAATAGAATCTTACCTTCCTGATGTTGATGAGAACAGAAATCAGTTCCTGTCCCTATTGAGTAATATCTCACAGCTCGTGGAAAAGGGTGGGTTTATTTCTTTGATCCATTTGGTTATCTCACTAAGAATGAAGGGTGCATTTCATAAGATGGGAAGGGAAGAAAGGCATGATCTATTCTGGGGAAGATTTGTCAGGACTATAGTGGCCAAGCCAGCATCCAACTATTTGTTCAGAAAGCAAACTTACCCACAAGTCCTCCCTTATCCCATAATCCAGAGAATGCTTTTTCCAGCCCACATTAATAAGAAAAAATAATTTAAAATGTGGAGGGTGGAGGAAAGAAAGAGGGTTAGGGTGGGAAGAGAATGAGCAAGGCAAGGAATTTGCTTAACGGAATCCTTTCGGTGCCTCCTTGAACACTTTGATTAAAGCCATGGGACCTAAATCAAAGCCACTGAAAGGAGAAATAAAAAGACGTCTGAGAACAATTTCGTTTGCTGGAATTTTTCCTCCTGCATTTTATTATGGTAAGGAGAGGGAAGGAGGAGGGAGAAGAGGAAGAAAGAGTTCTCTTTGGCCCTCCCTTTGATCTTTCAAAGTAAAGAATTAAAAAAAAAAAACAAGAGAAGAGAAATTGACACCAATCTTGTTTCCTTTCTTTTCTTCACTTGCATCAATAACTCAACGGGATCTGAAATGAAGCATGAGCAGCAATGGAGCCAGGGCAGCTAGAAAAATGGAAAGCAGAAGCTGAGTCTGTTACAGGAGGGAGTTTTGTAAAGGGCATAGAAAACCCACAGGACCACCTGACTCTGTGCCTGTACCCATTACCCTTTTAAGGGAAGAGACTTTTGTTGATGTGGCTGAACAATACAAAACTGACCAGATGTCAAGGTTGTGTGTGGCGACCCAATGGACTGGCCATGGAACCAAAAACCAATGTCATTCCCCTCTTTGCATTAAAAAGTTATGCTTACTTTTTTAAAAGGCTAACACAATGATCTAATAAGAAAGATATGGGGCATCAGAACTTCAGACAGATTGTGCTGGCACACAGGTGTTCAGTCACTACAATTGAGTGTTTTTATAGTTCCTTTGTTCCAAAGGGTTCAAAGTGCTCTGGTAACATAGTCAAGCTTCTCTCAATGAGTATTTATCAAATTCAACTGAAGGTAGAACCACACAAAAATATTTGTCTTCCTTCACTTTTTTTTCCTATTAAGGGTAATGTTTCCCCACTGAAAAAGGGCTGAACTGAAAAGATCCTGTGGACTTGAACAAGGGACATGTCTAGAACAAGCAACATGATAGTTCTTCTGAGTTCTTCCCACATTAGACCACATCTGAATGGATTCGGTGACCCAGCTGCATTGGCCTATTCACTGATCTTCACACACAATGTGCTATCTCTCCATCCCCTACTCTTGAATACTCTCCCTCTCCATTTATGCTTCTTAGTTCCCCTGGCTGCCTCCATGACTCAGTTCAAATCCTGGAAGGAAGACTTCCCCAGTATCCTCAGTTAATACCTTTCTTTCTTTGAGGACCTTTCACTTATTTTCCCTCTCCCTCCTAATCACCTCTGCCCTCCCCCTCTTTCTTTTCCTCTCTCTCTCCCTCTGTCTCTCTGAGAAAAAGGGTAGTTAGAAGACATTTGTGTCTATCTATGCATGTATATACATGTATATCATTATCCACATAAGATATGTGTATGTATGCATATTATATATATATACACACACACACATATATCTTCAATGTACATAGCTATTTACATGCTGTCTCCCTCATTAGAATATGAGCTTCCTGAGGGAAAAGACTGGATTGTTGTTTTTTTTTCCCTTTGTATTCCCAGTGCCGAGCAGAGTATTTGGTAAAGTGGACATTTAGTAGATGCTTGTATACTGACTGGGAACCACGTTTTAGGAAGGGAGTCAACAAGCAGGAGCTCATCTGGAGTTGGGTGAACAGGATGATTGATGGACTTGAAATCATGCCATGTAAGGATGAGATGAAGGAGCTATGTCTATTTAGCCTGGAGAGAGACTTTGGGGAGGGGAGGGGAAGGACACCTGTCTTCTTCAAGTATTAAAAGCAGAGTTTCTTAACCTGGAACTTATGGATGGATTTCAGGAGCTCCTTGAACTTAGATAAATGCATTTTTCTTTCCCTCCTCCCCCACTAACATCTAATTGAAATTTAGCATTTCCTTCAATTGTAAATGTAGACAACAAATCATTATTTCAGGAAGGTGTCTATAGGCTTTACCCCCCCCCTCTCTCTCTCACACACACACACACACACACACACACACACACACATCCTTACACACCCACGTCCACTCCCTGATTTATAGGGTTTTTGTAAATAAAATTAATTTGACTGGTTTTCCTTGGCCTAAGAAAGGAGACCTAGGATCAATGGGTGGAAGCTACAGAGGGAGGCTTGGGTCAGACAGATATAAGGACAATCTTCCTGCAAATGGATCTGTCCAAAAGATAAATAGGCAGTGGCGAGCTTATATGTTCTAGAGCTGGAAGAGACCCTCATGTTACAGATGAGGACATTTAAGCCCAAAGAAAGTAAGTGACTTACCCAAAGTCATGTAGGTAAAAAGTAAGAGAATTGAACCCAGGTTTCAAACTCTCTACTATGTCATGATCAACCAACCAACCAACCAACCAACCAACCAACCAACCAACCATTCAATCAACAAGCATTTATTAAGTGCTAAGGTGTATATATCTCCAGATCCCCGTAAGTGGAGTCTTTTGGCACAAGTTAGATGAGAAAAAATTGTTGATCAGGACTGGTCAGACTAAATGACCCCTCCACCTCAGCCAGGGTATGATGTTATAGCCTTAAAAGAGAAGAAATTGAGGGAACTGGGTCTGTTCTCATCATCGGGCAGAGAAAAGAAGGCAGGCATATGCCCAAGGTCACATATGAAGCTAGCAGCGGACCCGGAGATGGGTATTCACTCTCAATCTAAACACACTGTCCACAGATCCACTCTGCCAGTCTTGCTTCCTATAAAATGGGGACAAAAATAACCTGACCTTGCAAGATTGTTGGGAGGCTCAAAGGAGCTAATTTATGTAAAACACTCCACAAAACTAAGAGTGCTACATTAATGTGAGGCTGTTATTGTTTTTGTTGTTGTTGCTGCTGCTGCTGCTGCTGCTGTTAGGAGCTAAAAATGTCAAGCAAGAGCTAGCCACCTTGGGTTGATTTAGGGGCAGCAGGGAGCACATGGAGGCCTCCTTTGGGAAACCAGTGAGTCATGTTTCTTTTCCCTTTCTTTTCCCCTCACTTCTGCTCAGGACCTGGTCTTCCTTGGCCCAGTCCTGCCCTTGCATCATGCATGGCAGACTGAAGGCCCTACAGCTTGTGAACAGCAAGCCTGCCGCCTGCCTTGTGTTCATGGAGCATGTGTTCCCTGGGCCAGGACCCAAGAGCACTGGCTTGAAAGAACATACCCACTTATTGGCAGCTATATTTCCCTTGGCAGTGGGGGAATCTGTTCTGATGCTGCTTGGACTGGGTATCTGTGTGTGGGAAGGGAGAGAAGGATGAAGGCCTAGCAAGGCTGCAGAGGGAGGAATCCATTAGGATTGGAGCTGTTATATATTTATACCCAGGACAAACAAAAGATAGCTTCAGGGACACTGGGCTTGCAAATATTGGGTAGAAATGTCTCCTGTCCCCAACACACACACACACACACACACACACACACACTCACACTCACTCAAAGATGCACAGCTCACTACCTTCCTTTGGACCACTACAGGTAAACTGCTGGGGAGATCAAGGTGTAGCATTGAGAGTCCAATATTTAAAGTCTATATTTTTCCTGAAGTTAGGGAAGAAGAGGGGCATAGAGAATGATAAAGCTAGAAGGAAATTTGGAGCTCATCTAGTCCAACCCCCTTATATTAGAGTATGGAAACCAAGGTGAAACCAGGGCCCACAGAACCACTTCCCTTGGCATCATCTACCTTATCACTGGCAGTACTAACTAGATCCTTGAGTCTTCTGATTGTCAGTTCAGAGAACTTTCCACAATACACTGGTATGCTAACTCCTTAATCCCAGCTTGTCGTTAAGAGGGTTAGCTACCAATGGATATCCCCCCAACGTATCACTTTGTTCTTTCTTATAGAAATAGGATAGGGGTCTTTGCACCCAAAATGGACTAATAGCTATCCCTAGCCCACTCTGATGATTCCTGGTGGGATGGCACCTAAAGCAGGCCAGAAAAATGAGCATTTATTTTTTGATGGTAAATATCCATTTCATAGACTTGCTGGGAATATTTGATTGATCGAACTGGGAATAAAGCCCAGAAGCTATGATCCAGCTTTCCACCATTTTCATTCCATTGTTTATCATCTTCATAAGAATCATGTTCATTGTTATGAACATTGACTGAGCCTGGGGATAATGTTGAGGAGAGGTGAAGGGGGAGCAGAATCTTGCCCAGAATGATTACAATGAAAATTCAAACCCGATATTTCTGAACATCTGGCCTCCCCAACCATGTTGCTAACCTATCCCATGGTTTTTAGAGATGGGCAATCTCAAGGTGACAGTGCCTTCCTTTCAAGTTTGATTGTACAGAAATTCAGCCCAGATGATTTGCCTCATGGAAGGATGAGTCTGGATTCATTTAACAGCTCCATCAATAATGTGTCAGAGAAACTTAATAGGGAGTTAATGAAAAACATTGGCTAATAATAACCCTTTGAATTTGTAAGGCAGTCCTTTCTCCAAATGGCTTAATACATATCACTGAACTATGAGAGTAAACAATGATGTAAAGAGGAAAGAACATGAGATTTGAAAACAGGAGAGACCAGGGACAGATTCCTGCCTCCAATGCCCATTGTGTGACAAGGTGGGTGAGTCATCTAACCTCTCTTGAGGCTAGTTTTCCTCATCTATAAAATAGATACAATCATAACTATAAGACCTACCTCCCAGGATTGGTGATCAAAGGATTTGATGGATGCAAGGCATTCTGAAAGCCTTAAAGTGCTTTATAAATGTCAGTTTTACTGGTATTATCCCCCTCCCCAGAAAGCCAAAGAAAGTCAATAATAGGTATTGTTGCTATCTGGTTTAGAGGCAGGATAAGGAGGTGGCTGGTGTAAGGACATTGGTGAATAAAGTTCTCATAGTCTAATTTCCAGTTCCATGAATAAATGCCTAAAAACACAGAGGGTGAGAATTTAGGTTGGACATTAGGAAAACAAATATCATGTATGTGTGTGTGGGGAGGGTGTTTAATACCCACATACACACACATATATACACATATGTGTATGTATATATACATTTTTTTCCAGTTCCAATCCTCTTGGAACTATCTTATCCCTAAAAAAATGGTGGAAACTCAATTCCTTAAAACACGAACTAAAAATGGTACTTTTACATTATATGACCCTGGGCAAGGCACACCCTGGAACCTCAGTTTCCTTATGTGTAAAATGAGTGGATTGGACTAGTTGGCCTCCAAATTCTGTGTCTATGACCCTATGGCTAGCTACAAGAGTATTTCTTGTGCTATGTAAGGGTGAGTAAACTGATGCAGAGGAATAAATAGGGTCAGTGATGCTTGGTGGGGGGGGGAGGGACCCAAAACACCTGGGTCTGTCATCAGGTAGAATCTAGGGGAGTTAATGCAAATTCGTTACTGTAGCTTGTTTAAAAGCTTGTTTCCTCCCCTATCACTGGAATTTTTCTTTCTGGGGAGAAGCAACAGGCCCACAGAGAAGGTGACAAAGGAATTAGTCAGTGAAGAGAAAGGTGTGTATGTTGGGGAGTGGGTAGAAGAAATTATACAAGGCAATAAAGGGACAACATGGATGGTGATGAGGAGATTATAAAGAGGATAGGAAGAAAAGTGACAAGAATATGTTTCTTAACGTGTTTCCCTTACCAACCTAGAGTTTCCAATCACCAGACAACAACAATGCATCAGGGTAATGCCTTTTTGACACTCTCGCTGCTGCAGAAGCTCACGTCTTTGCAGCTGGGAGTACCAAAAGCCATCTGGGCTGCTTGACTGCTCATCTCATCTTGGATAAGATGGGAATTACCAACTCCATTTCATTCCTTCCTGTGCAACAGAAGACAACCAGGCTTTACCATTTACCGGCGCTTTGTCTACCCTGCCTTTCTGTCTGGCAGCCCCTCTCCACCACCGGCTCTACCTGCCAGCCAACCGAGTGAAGTAGCTGAAGGACTCCTAAGTCTAGCCATTGTTTCTAGTAATGAACCCTGAGACTTCTGGGCTTTGTCATATGCCTTCCAGCTGAACTTTCTTTTAGGTGTCCCCATCTTCAATTACAGGGTGAGTTTCTTGAGAGTGGGAAATATTGCGCTGTCTGTATTTGTATTTATGCTGAGCTCAATGATTAGCACATATTAAATGCTGATCGATTTTTCTTTCCTTCCCACCTTCTTCCTCTCTCTCTCTCTCTCTGTCTCTCTGTCTCTCTCTCTCTGTCTCTCTGTCTCTCTCTCTCTCTGTCTCTCTCTCTCTCTCTCTCTCTCTCTCTCACACACACACACACACACACAAACACACACAAACACACACACACAATCTACCTCAAAGGTAGAGGGTCTTAAGGGGAAAAAAATAGGAAGACAACAACTGTGAGAAAGAGGGAAAGCATGCGGTAAGAAGACAACAACAGAAACCGTAGGGGCCATTTGTGATTTATTCTGGAAGATTTGTTTGGAGAAAGAATTGACATCTCCTGGTTGGACACTAGCAATTGTGTTAAACAAGCTGAGGAAGAAGAAAAAATTTATATTATTTATAAATGAAATGTTTGTTAGAGACGGCACAGTTGTGTGCATAGTTATGGAGGCATCATGATGGCCCAAGTCTGCGAGCAGCGAAAAGGCTGCATGGATTTGGGATATGTGTGTAAGGAGGGAGGCTTCAACATGAGGTCAAACCGTAGCAATTAACTGGAGGTGGGACTGAAACAAAAACATTGTATGAAGTCGTTTGTCTGGAAGCAGAACAAGGCAGCCCCCATGCATGAAGCACCTATGCACTTTCTGGAAACGCGGATCAAGGGAGCATCTCGGTATGAAGCCTCTCATGCTTCATTGCCTCAGGTGTGGAGAACAGGCGCAAAAGAGAATGCCATGCACCAATGATACACTGGATAATGTGTGTGGCAAAAGGAGACATATTGACTTCAACTGCAGAGAGGTAAAAAAAGAGCACATAAACCCAGAAGAAAGGAGAGGCAGCAGGTGTAAAAAGCACAGACCTCGCTCAGGGCGCGGGTGAACAGAGCCCAAAGGCCCACGGATAAGGGGAGAAAGGAGTTTAGCAGCAAAGAATGGCTGGGGGAACGGAGGGGACCCCAGGAGGTGGAAGAGGGACAATGAGGGGGAGGGGGAGGAGCAAGACACAGAAAGAAGACAGAGAATCAGAGACGAATGAATGAAAAGCAGCAAGACTGACTGACCCTCTATCTGTGAAAGGCACCGCAGAAGCAGCGGCCCGTTCAGATGAAGGCTCAAGCTGGCAAAGGCTGGTTTGTCAAAGGGCAGAGGCAGGAGAGAAGGCTGGAAGAAAGCCTGGGGAAAAACATCATGGGGTTGACCAGGAATTTCCTCTGAATTGCAAGACCAAAGGAAAAGGTAGAAGACACAGAGATATAACAGAATAGAAAAGGAAGTAATTGGGATTTGGGGTGGAGGGTGTTAATGTGAAGAGGACAATTGAGAGTAGGGGTCATCCAGCTTAACATCATTATGAAGGGGGAATCGAGATAGCCAAGAAAGGCAGCAATAGAATATTTCTTTCTGCCCTTTTTTATTTTAACAGTTAATGAAAGTCAATAAGCAATGAAGAATAATTCATATAAGAGAGAAAAAGAAGACAGTTAATAAACAGGCACTATGGGGAGCAAGTGGGGAGGGGTATAGGAGGGTGCAATGAGGAAGAAGAAAGACTGGTCCTGAACATGCTGACCACATCTCTTACTTTCGACACCCACTCTCCATCCCCAATCTCTCATCCCAGTAGCTCTCTCTCAACTCTGACTTTCAGTTGACAAGTGGAGCAGATATCTAAACCACACTGAACCTGGCTTGTAGTTAAAGTAGAATCAGGGGTACTTCCCCCAGTCTAGTTAAGGACCACTACCATCCAGCTGTTATTCCTGAGGCAGGTTCTGCTGCACCGTCTTGTCCTACCCTCCTTTCCCTGACATCTGGACCAGGACAGGATCTGAGCTAGCCTTCCAACAGGGTAACTGACGCATGCCAGTAAACAGCCACCCTCGGCCTCCAGTTCCCCACATGGGCCCTGAACCACCTGACAGACAGGTGAAACCCGTCCTCCCATGCTCAAGGACACCAGGCACAGTGTTCTGGGCACAGTGCCCACATCAGTCAGCAATTGCTGACAGGTTTGAGGACTGAACTGAAGGGAATTTGCACGCAAGCATCTGCTGGGATGTCTGGCACATCTGTCAAGGAACGGAACCGGACTCTCGAAATTGGAGGTTCTTAACCTTTTTTTGTGCCAGGGACTCCTTGGGCAGTTTGGTAAAACCTTTGGATCCCTTATCCAAATAATGTTTATTTAAAATGCATAAAATAAAATATATGGAATTCCAAAGAAGGTTGTGTTTAAATACAGTGTCCCAAAAATCTTAGTGTTGTTTTAAACTACCTTAAAACTGAAATAATTTTGGAAAACCCTGTATAATTAACAAAAATATTTAAAAAAAAAACAATTCATTATCTGAGAGAGAACCAGAGAACCTATTATTATTATTCAGGATCCCCTGAAATCTACCCATGGGCCTCATGTTAAAAACCATTATTCTGAATAGTACAGTGGACAGCATGAGACCCGTAATAGCCAAAGGCTAGGGAGTGCCCTGAAATTCTAAATTTTGACCTTGGTAAATCATGGCTTTCATTTTCATTCCCACTACAGATGCTGTTCCTGAAATACTTCCACCTGTTGGCATGCACCTGGTGGGCTTCCTCCCCCCTCCTCTCTCTCCACCCCCAACTTTATGTAGCAGCCTTGGCTGCTGCCTTCACTCCAGAGGTCTCTGCCAGTTTTCCATTTGGACTTGGAGTTCTAGGTTCTTCCCAGCCTGATAAGGCCTGCAGACCCAAGCCTGGACTCCTTCCTTATAATGAGATGAGGAATTCTGAGGAGCCTTTTACATTTGACCAAGGCAACTCCTTTCAACTCTCATCTTGCCCTCAGGCAAAATCAGCTGCAAAGGCATCTCTAAGCTGAGTACCCTAAGTCTCCTGTTTGATTTTTAGTTCCTGTAAACCACTGAGGGTCCAGCAACCTGCTAAGATACAGCATTAGACCATGCCAATATCACAAGCAGCCTTTCCTCTGCTCCAGAGAACTGACAGGATGAGACACCTTGGGGACGAATTGAACAGAGAACTTTCCTTGAGCAAGTGGAAAGGGCGGACAGCACGGGTCAATGTCTCCAGTATCAGACCCATGATCATAAGGAGATTTCCAAGGGAGTAATCTGGTTAATTGCTCTGGAGACTCAATTCATGAAAGAAGCTAGAGGGATGAACTGAAAAATGTGGAGGGGGCAAGAGGGATGAAGACAGAGAAGAGAGGGAGAAGAGGGAAGAAATAGGAGGAGGAGGAGAGAAAGAGAGAGAGAGAGAGACAGAGAGAGACAGAGAGAGAGAGAGAGAGAGAGAGAGAGAGAGAGAGAGAGAGAGAGAGACAGAGAGAGAGAGAGAGAGACAGAGAGAGAGACAGAGAGAGAGACAGAGAGACAGAGAGACAGAGACAGAGAGACAGAGACAGAGAGACAGAGAGAGACAGAGAGACAGAGAGAGAGACAGAGAGAGAGACAGAGACAGAGACAGACAGAGAGAGAGAGACAGAGACAGAGAGAGAACCAGAGAACCTATTATTATTATTGACAAGAGGAAAAAAAAATTCCACTCCAGCATCAGCTGGGGAGCAGGCATGTCATTTCTGCCCTGAAACCATAACTTTGAAAGAAGCATTCATCAAAGCAATGGAATGTTTCATGGGCTCTCTATAAAGGAATTATTTTGATGCCCAATCTGCCCATTATGGCCCCCTAGGAAGTGTGCACACAAGGGATACATATGTCGTGGTGCCTTAATAACAAGAAGAGGCTGTGGTTTCTCCACCTGAATGACGGGGTCCTGTACTTAAGCATAAGAGAAGCAACCTGGGAGTCTCTGTTTTCTAGGGTCCAGCTCCTTTGTCTTGTATGGCAGGTGTGTTAATATTTTTCCCAGAGTAACTTTCTGATGGTGAGTCCATGAAAGTAGAGTGTCCATCACTACTTCACCAAAGGCATAACATTTAGGAGAAGAAGAAGGGAAAAAGATAAAACTAAAGAACCCGGTAGCCTGGAAGGGGTTTCCTTGTGTACTTATTAGTCTTCTACAGCACAGATTTTGGAATTTCTCATCCTTGCCTAAGATGTTTCTGCCTTATCCTCCCATAGTATATTCTGATATAATACAATACAATCTCAGCTTTATCAAGGGCTAGCAAATGGGGATGTGGGGGAGTGAAACAGCAAATATATGTCTGCAAATAGCTTTCAAAAAGTCTTCAGATTACAGAAATATTAATTAGCCAACAAAATATGCATCGCCCTTCCTGACCAGCCTCCCAGTTAGCAGTACCATCCCTCCTGGTCAACCCCACCTTCACCTTCAAGCCCCATAGATAAAACTATGCCTGCAATTCTTATCTCATTTGATCCCTATAAATACCATGAGAAATAGGTGCTAATTTGGAGGAGTCTGAGGCTAAAAAGAAGCTGAGTGACTTGTCCAGGGTCATGCAACTAGTTAGTGATTGAGGTCAGATTTGAACTCAGGTTTCCTGACTCCAGGCCCCAAACATGACCATCTGGCAGGTACAGGTTTACAACTACAAGAAGAAAAGGCAGGTCCTACCCTCAAAGAATTTAAATTCTAATGGGAAACAACAACATATAAAGTGATCACCAGTAGGAAATGTCTAAGATTCTTTGGAGGCTTGGGCCCAGGTAAGATCAAAGTGAGGGGACCAAGGAGCGTAATCCAAGGTTCCAGTGGGAGGTAGGTAGGGATGATGGTTGGGGAGCAGAAGGTATGGTGGGAAGATTGCTGGGATGTGGGGCAACTGCTGCCAACGGTTGACTCTCTTCAAGGCTATAGGTACTTCTCTCTGGTATATCTAAAGAATAAGTTCAGTCTACGAAAGAGAATATCCCCAAATGTACAGGGTTGACAACCCTTATGAAAAACCTACCAAATCTCAAACCTCTCCTGATGTCCCTCTTTCCTGTTCTAAGGCTATACTTTCAAGAGTCTGATCCATCTTGCATGAAGTAGGCATTAAACATTGGTCTGGTTGAATGGAATTGATGCAAAATCTGTGTCTAACATGAGACGTTCTTTAGTGCACTGTGTTAGAATGAATGATTAGTCCTATTCTGGGGACAGAGGAAATTGAGGCACCATAGAAAGGAATAATACATCAACAGGAGCTCTAGAGGAAAGTGAAAACTGGAAGAGAGACTTTCAGCTTTCCTGTTCAAATCTTTAACCAACAGTTAAGGGCGTGGGGTGGAGGGAAGTAACTGTCAATTTTGTCTGAAAGAAAAACTGTTTAGGGGAAACTTTCGTAATGTTCAGTTGTGTCTTTCTCTTAGTGTTGAAGAGGTTTGCCGCGTCCTTCTCCATCTCATTTTACCAAGGAGGAAACTGAGGCAAACAAGATGAAGTAAGTTACACACAGTCACACAGCTAGTAAGTATCTGAAACCAGATTTGAACACAGGAAGATGAGTCTTCCTAACCCTAATCCTGGCACTCTAGCCATGGTACCACCTTGCTGTCCCCTAACATGCATAATGCCATAATCCAAATTAATCTACACTTCCCTTCCAGTTCACCAAAACAGTTACTTTCCACAAATGCAAAGGAACAGAGACAATGAGGCTGAATTTCAATGGATGAGTCTCCTTTCTTCAAACAATTCCCTTTTGGCATTTTCAGCTTTTAAACTCACAAGATGTGACTTTTCTTCTTACTTATACCAATAGTTATTTCAAAGGCCTAGATAAAGGTCAGACCAGGCCTTGTATTCTATTTTCCCTCCTTAAATTTCTGAGTCCCTGAAAAATGGCTGTTTGCAAAAGGCTTAAGAAGTCTGATCAATGCTATGACCAGCCAGCCACACTTCCAGGGGACTGATGATAAAGCAACTTAACCACCTCCTGACAGAGAGGCGATGAGCTTGGGGTACACAATGAGGCTTATGTTTTTGGACGTAGCCATTGCAGGAATTGGGGGGTGGGAGGTAGGGAAAGGTGAAATCAGCAATGTCTAACATTCTGCAGGATGTGACAAAGCATGGCAATGCAAGAAATTCCCAAGCATGACCAGCCTTTTTTTTTTCCTTCTGCTACATCCTTCCTTCTTTCCCCTGCAGGTGTGAGGAACCTGCAACCTCAAGGTAATGTGTGGCCCTCTAGGGCCTCAAGTTTGGCCTTTTGACCGAGTCCAAGTTTTACAAAACAAATCTTTTTTAGATTCAGTCAAAGGATGGCACTTGAGGACCTAGAGGTCCATATGTGGCCTCAAGCTTGCAGGTTCCACACCCCTGCAGCTCAGAGATTATGGGATTGGAAATTTAGAGGCAATGGTATGAAGAACTCTCACTTTACAGGTGAAAAAATACAAGCTGGGCAAGATCATGCTTCATATCCCTACTTAGCCTCTCAAGAGTACGCTGTCCAGGACTCTTGTCAATGAGTCTCTCCAGTTCCATAGTGTTATGGGATATTGGCAGACTTCTGGAGGGACCCATTACACATGAACAAATTTGTTGGATTTTCATCCTATATCAGACCATGACCTGGATACTATTAGAAACTCAGAGAAAAAGAAAAAAACACAAGAAAAGGTCTTTCCAATGCTGTTCCTGTTTAGCGTCCATTTTAAAATAAGTTTCTCTAGACTACATGTAGGCTTCACCCTAGTAAAAAGTGAATATGAAAGTAAAGTATCATTTATTTCAACACAGGGATTTCTCTGCCCAAAGGGTCACCCACCTGAAAGGGTCAGGGTCAGGATACAAGGTGATGCCCCTCAAAGATTCTATCCATTTAATTTTATGAAGGTTATAGCAGTTGGAATTATCGGGAAGATTTGAACTCTTCAGTCATCTATCAAGGTGAATCATCTAACGATTAGAATTTTCTAGAAATGGAATGGACTGCCTTGGAAATTCCCAATTATTGTTCAGTTGTTTCAATCATGTCTGACTCTTTATAAGCCCACATGGAGTTTTCTTGGCATAGATACTAGAATAGTTGGTTATGTCCTTCTCCGGTTCATTTTGCAGATGAGGAAACTGAGAGAGACAAGGTAAAGTGGCTTGCCCAGGGTCACATAGCTACTAAGTGTCTGAGATTGGATTTGAAATCAGGTCTTCCTGATTCCAGGCCTGGCACTTTATTCACTGTGCTACCTAGCTGCCCTCCAAATCATTAGAGTTCTTCAAGAAGCTATTGGACAACAATCGGGCAGGGTATTGCAGAGGGGATTTTCCATCACTTTGAACCAGAATAGATAATCTCTGAGATTCCTTACAATTCTGAGATTTTCTGATTCAGTTGTAGATCATCCAAGGTCAATATTCAAATCTTTTAAGGCTTTGGGATTTTGTTGGAGAGGAGGGGATGCCTTCTCCATCACCAGGCAGCACACACTCAAGCCCCTTTCTCTCATCTGCAGGAAGGGTCTGCCTGAGGAATGCAGATTGATGGGTAAAAAAAAACTAAGGCTAATCAGGCAGATAAAACTATGGACAAATTTTACAGTATATACTAGAGCCCAATTTTAAAAATACATACCTTGAGTTATCATTGACAATCTCTTTGCTCTCTTGAAAAAGTGCTGTATTTAGATGGACACTAATATTAATGGTGGCCTTGGGCCAATCACTTCCCCTGTTGACACCTCAGTTTCCTTATCTGTAAAATTAGGAAGCTGGACTAAAGCATCTTCCAGTTTCCTTCCAACTCTAGAGCCGGGCCCTTTCCAGGATCCCCAAGTACTTTCAGATTACTTTCCACCCACTCCATATATATCTTATATGTACCCAGCTATTTAAATGCTGTTCCTCCTTTAAAATATACACTCCTTGAAAGCAGGGACTTTTTTTTTTAATCTTTCTTTGTGTCCCCAGTTCTTGGCTTAGCAAGCATTGAGCACATGCTTGTTGACTGGCTAACTGAATGGAGGCAGGGGACTGTGGGGCCTCCACTCTAGGCTCTTATGATCAGGGCCAAGTCATGGTCATTCCAGATGTATATACTCTTGGTGAGCAGAAGGCTGACTCAGGGAGGGTTAGCGAAACCACAGAGGCAGCTGCAGAGGGTAGATTCAGCATGCAATGGTCATCAATACCTCCTGTAGCAGGAGAAATGCACGCATACTCCTTTTTTCTTTTCTTTTTTTTTTTTTCTATTGAAACCCAGATCATATTAGCTCTCAGAAGCCTGGAAACCTTTTGAAGTCATTGTGTGCTCTCACTTTAAAAACAGGCACACAAAAACTACCGGGTCTTCATTAACAAAGAAAAGCTGTTGGATGGTTCGGGCTATTAATTGCTTTTTGGCTTTTTTTTTTTTTTGCAGTGGTTTTAAATAATGAGGCCGCCCACGGAAATGGAGGGGCGGAGAGGGGGAAATACAGTGGCAACAAAAGAGAGGAAACTGGGAAAATGGCAAACTTTCATGTGAGATAAGAAACCCTTGCGGCTCCCATTAGTTTCTGCTCGAGCAGGGAGGTCCCCTGGCTTTAATAAAATCTCATTTTCCCTTAAACTCTCCCATGTGGTAAAAACCCAGAGTTTAATGGAGGGGGAAGGAGGTGATTCAAACCTTAGACTCAGGTGTCTGAAGACATTTTCCTGTCCTCCAACCAAGCAACTGGGACAGACTGGGGAGACTTCCCAATCTCTCCAGGAACAAGAAAGGGGAGAACCGAAATGAGTGTGAGCCATTTAATTCAAGCCTTAGCAAAAAAAAAAAAAAATGTGGCCAAGCCTCCCATTGACCACTCTGAGAAAAAACCAACTTACTCTGGCCTCAGTTCAACATGGGCCAAACAAGTAAAGTATCTCCCCACCAAGTTTCACAACATGTGGTTTATTGAGGGGGCATGTGCATTTGAAAGCCTCTGTGGCTGGAATCCATGTGGAACTTCCTTAAGGTTCCCATTAGCACTGGGAGATTGTGTTCATTAGGAAATGTTGATCTTGATGAATTCATCTCTCTTGTCACATGCAATTCTGCATGGGGGTCTCACTCACAGTTCCGAAAGGATGATCCCATGCCTGGTTAATACCAGATGACACACGCCTTCATAAAAATAAACAAATAAATAATCTGAATGTTAAATGTGGAGATGTAAGATGCCAAGTCCAAAACTAAGATGACTGGAGGGATGTGAAGAGAGGGGTTTTCTTAATTAAAAGTCACCGGTGGGTATCAAGATGCATCCATCAGAAATGTGCAGAAATAAATACTGTGGCAGTAAGCCCAGCTAGAAGCAGAGAGCAAAGTTTCAAGGACTTGAGTGAGGTCTAGTCTCCTTCCACAGGCCAGGAAGAAATGCTGGCTTCAGAATATACATCTTTGACATTAACCCTCTAACTTTATCTTCATCCCTGCTGTTGGTGACCTTGACAACACATCAAAGAGTACCTTTTCCTTTTAGTACTAGTTTCTCTATTTTTAATTCTCGAAAAACATACATGAAAAGTACCCATAGATGATATAATTAATTAGGCAAGGATCCTTGAACACTGGAATCTTAAAACTGAATGGGAGTTCAGAGGTCGCTTAGTCCAACCTGTGCCAGAATGACTTAACATATAACAGATTTGTTGATAATTTAAAGACTTGCATCTGCTGTACAAAATGCCTTCATGTTTGGGTGAAGGAGAGCTAAAGATGCCAGGTGGTGACCCATGCTGCCCCATGCAAACACTTGTCATTGACAGACTCCCAACTCTGGGCAAGACCTCCATGGTGATATCCAATCTGTGTTCATGGGAAGGAGTCAGAGAAATCACACCTACTCTAAGTCTTAGGACTTTCCCTTATGTCTCAGCAAAAATAGATTTATTTTAATGATAATAATAGCTCATATTTCTCTTTTGGCTTTAAATAACTTTTCATACCCATCATTTCATTTAGCTTAGAAACAACTTTTTAGGATGGACAAAGTCCCTCTTAGAATAGATATTGAATGACCCTGTGTCAGTCACTTAAGTCCTCTGATTAGAACTCTCTAAAATCATTGCATAATAATTACCAATCTGAATTGGTTGAGTGTTTCCTCATCTAGGCACTCCCTATAGATTATAGGTCCCAGTCAATCCCCAAACCACTCTGTCCTCAAAAAATTAAATTAAATTTAAAAAACCAGGTAGGCAGCACAAATATTATTATTCCCATTTTACAGAGCATAAAAGTGAAGCTCTCTGAGGCTGTGACTTTCAGAAAGTCATTGTAAGAGTCAGGCGCCAATAAGTAATTCTTTCCACTGTGCCATTACTTCTGGAGACCAGAGGCTTTCAGGAGACAATAGTAATAGCTAACATATAGCACTTACCATATGCTATATAAATACTGTGTGTCAGGGACTGTACTAAGCACTTTACAATTCTCATCTCATTTGGTCCTCACAACAACCCTGGGAAGTAGGTGCAATTATTATCCCCATTTTGCAGAAGAGGGAGCTGAGGCAAACAGAGATAACACAGCTATTAAGTGTCTGGGACTAGATTTGAACTCAGGTCTTCCTGACTCCAGGTCTGTTTCTCTATCCACTACACCACCAAGCTGCCTATACTGTGCCTACCTTTGCTGTCTCACCTAAAGGAGGGAAAGCCCGCCCTGCCCTTCTATTGGCCCTTCCATTGGCCCTTCCTGCCCTGAATCAGCCCAATCCAGTTTTGTTTATTCTATGTCTCTGAACCACCCCACTTCCCATCCTGAACTGTCAAAGAGAATTGTATAGGGTTTTAGAAAGTGCAGTTCATGAAAGTCCACATATCTTTCCTCGAAGATAAAGAAGATTTACCTCTTCTGAGTGAGGGGTGAAGACTGTGTGGGTCTAAGGGTAAGATGTGACCAGAAGTGGGCATCCTCCCATCTGGAGCTCATAGTGCAAAGGCTGGGGTGTCTCCCTCCTGTGACTCTAAATGTAAATCCTTGGTTTTCTCCTCTGTAAAATCTTGGGGTGTTACTAGGCTGCTTTTAAGCTCCTTCCAGCTCTAAGACTTAGGAAAGAAAACAATAAGGAAGCTAAGATAAAGCCAAGAAAGAATAAGAGAAGGGAGGAAAAATGAGCATAGAGCAAACATGAGAGTGAGCCCTCCATGACTGCAGCCTTCCAATGAAGGAGCTTCTTTCTTTATCCCAGTTTCTACTAAGTTCCAGTTCTTTCCGAAATACCTTTTATTTTTTAAAAGGATGGCTTTATATCTATTTATCTATCTTTATCTATATATTATATATAATATTTTTATATTTATGTTGTATATTTATATTATATATTTGTTTTTAGGACACTGTGCAAGCATAAATTGCAGTTGCTGGTAACAGAACTGCAGTTGGTCAGTCTTAGGATCCCATAGTTTGGGCTGGTAGAGTCCTTGGAAGCTATTTGAATCCAACCCTCTCATTTTACTGATGATGAAGCTGAGGCTGGGAGAGGTTAAGGGGCTTGCCCAGGGTAACCAAACTGGTAAATATCTGAGGAAAGATTTGAACCCAGGTCTTTCTGACTCCAGCTACAGAATGGAATCTCTTCTCTGATAACTGTTTCCCCAGGAACTCTGATCACAGGGAACTAAGGCAGGAAGGGAAGGGTCACATATATACATTTTGGTCCACATTTGAGAATAGTTCTTCACAATTATCCTTATAAAGGAAGACAGAAATACAGATAGAGAGCCCAGGGTCACAACCCCACCCCCATCAACCCCTCCCCTGCCACTCTCCCTTACCACTAACTTTCCAATCCACCCAGACCCCTGTCTCTTTGTTGCTTCTCTCTCACTTTCCTGGCTGGTCCCACACTCTAGTGTGAGAGGCAGAGAGTTAATCACTTAGCTTGCTTTCAGTGTGAAGTGCAGAATCCTGCCTTGGGCAATGTTTGCTTATGGAGTAACTTATCTCGCCTGTCTTGCTCTCCCTTCATCAAACATGAATGCAAGCAAAAAACTCCTTCTCCCAGGGAGGGAGAGGGAGAAGGAGAGAGACAGAGAAAGAGGGAAAGGGAGAGGAGAAGAAGAGAGAGAGACAGAGACGGAGAGAGACAAAGAGAAAAACACACAGAAAGACAGGCAGACAAGAGACCTCAGAGGAAGAAGAGAGAGGAGGCAGAGAGAGAGGATGAGGAAGAAAGAGGGAGAGTAAAAAGAAAAGGGTGAGAGAAAAAAAAACTTTTTATACCCTAGATGTTCTCTGCAAAAAAATTAGAGGGCATTCTCTTTCTGTTTTATTTTTTGGTTTCAGATGTGGTCTTTTGGAGAGTTTTTTTTTTTTCAGGTGGAATTGGTAGAGTAGCTAGACACTGGAATTTCTTGGGAAATAATAAGGGGATAAAAGGTTATCTTATTTTAGAAGATCAAAGTATCTGCTACTGGAAAAGTGCACAGGGATCATCTAGACCCCTTCCCTAATTTAACTGATGAGAAAACTGAAGATCAGAGAAAATGACCTGCCCAAGGTCGCACAGAAAGTATGTAGGAGAGTCATTCAGATGCAAGACTTTTGACTCCAAATCCAAAGCTCTTTTCACCATACCATGTTTCGAAAAATTTCAGCACAGTATGTTTCTCTATAGGGACCCAGCTGGCAGAGAACCAGAAGCCAGAAACCCAAGTTTCTTTCTCTTTCCAACAAAATTCTTTCAAAGGATGACAAGCTAATTTTTTTAAACCTAAATGCACTCTAGCTAATTTTCATAGAATCTTGAAGGGTGTCATTCATGGAATGTCATTATTTGATAAGTGCAAAGATTTCCAAGCAAGAGCAATTTTATTCATGTTTACATTATCCCCACTAAATCAGAAGGGAACAAAGATCATCTTTACCAATGAGGAAACTGAGGAAAATATGCTCTCCCACCCTACCATTTAAATGCATTTCAGTGTGTGGCAGACCTAGGAATGATGTTCAATCTTCTGTCTCCAAAGCTAGTGCTCCCAGGTCTTCTGAGTTTGAGTCTCAAGCTCTTTGCACCATCCCTTGAATCTTCTCCCATGTAGCTCATAGCAGCAGCCTCCGCACAAGATGATTCATCCTTCTCTAATGTGGCAGAACACTAGCTTTCTTCCTAATGTGGTAGCAAGACACCTGGCTTTCAAGTCAGAAGCTACAGATTCAACTCCCAACTCAGCTACTTACCACCTATGACTTCCAGGGCATGTTATGGAACCCATCTATCTAGGCTCAGGTTCTTCTCCCTGAGGAAGACTAGACTAGCAATCTCTAACTACCATTCCACGTGTATGTTCTCCTCAGTAGGATCTGCAAGAACCAGTCTCTCCTCCTCTCCTTACTGGAAAAAAAAGAAAAAAAACTCTTCTAACAAATAAACATAATCAGGCAAAACAAATCCTCATCGTGTCCATACCCTAAAATCTGTGCCTTCTTCTGAATATGGGTCCAGCGCCTCTCCATCACAAGGTGGACAGCATTCTTTATCGCTGATCCTCTGGAATTATGATTTATCATAGTGCTGAACACAGTTAAGTCTTTCAGTATTTATCTTACAAGAAGTCAAGTCACATGTATAACAGTGAAGATTCTATGACTGCCAAGAAATAATTTTTGAAAGCAGAGTTCAGAAATGCCCTGTCCATGCTCTGCTAATAGGAATAGGAAGGGGTTGTAGTGAGGAGAACTTCTCTCTTGACACAATGTTCCGAAGACCGGCTGGTCTCCTTTACCCAGGTGACGACTGTTTGACTTGCCTTCCTGATGACTTGAGATAAGCAGAGAGTGATTCAGGATGACAAAAGAATTGTTCCCACCACTTGCCCACTCCTTGCAAAAGTCATCAGGAGATGTTTCTGGGTGCTGCAGCCAGTATTAAAAGTCAGAAATGGAACATTTAGTTGTCTGTGTGACCTTGGGTAATTGACTTCAGCTCTCTGTATATCAGTTCTTTCATCTATAAAATAAAGTGTTGGGTTGATAATGTCTAAGGCCCCTTCAAGACATGTAGGATATTCTGAAATATGATATTCAGAATGAGACGTGAATTTTTTGGATATGTCCATCAGAGAAACTCTTTGCTTGACTGTGTATATTTGTTTAAAGTGTTTTGTTTTTCTTCTTTAGGGAATAAGAGAGGTGGGAAAGAGTGAAAAATAAATGCTTGTTAATAGAAAAAAAGTTAGAGATTAAAAAAAATATTATGGTACACAGAAACATAGAACTCTGTGGTTCAGTCTGCCATCTTTTTTATTTTTGCTTTTTGGAGGGGGAGGGCAGGGCAGGTTAAGTGACTTGCCCAAGGTCATGTGGCTAGTAAGTGTTAAGTGTCTGAGGCCACATTTGAACTCAGGTCCTACTGACTCTAGGCCCTGTGCTCTATTCACTGTGCCACCTAGCCACCCCCATAAGTTTGCCATCTTGAAACAAAATGGTAACTATAGCTAACTAAAGTTTTGAAATGATTCCATCTTCTATAATTTATGGCAAATTCCAAAGATACTTAATATGTGAGTAAAAGCTATAGGCTTACATTATTGAACTGAGTGATATCTGACATTCTAAGAAACAGTAACATAGCTGGAGGCTATCAGTCAGCAGGAGTTAGATACTACCCAAGGTCACACAATGAGAGCCAAGACCAGGAAGTTTCCTGACACCTCACCCAAGAATCTTTATCATCTTATAAATGAAGCAGAAAAGCATGTAACAGTCAATGAAATCCTTCTCTCCATAGGTTACTGCAATTCCAGGGGGAAGGGACCTTGAAGATGATTTCTATTTCAACTCTCTAGGAAATGAAGTGACTTTTATAAGGTCACATAGGCTCTCAGTAGGGCCAAGACTCAAACCCAATCCTTTGAACCTAAAATTCAGTGCTCTTTCTAGAAGCATGTCTTCCAGTCATAATCACCAGGTACCAGGTATTCAGCTATGCCCCCACAAGTAAACATCCAGGCATACATCAGCGCGCACACACACACACACACACACACACACACACAATTGGTGCAGTGTCCTACGTGTAAGTATTGACTTACTAACTGATACTCAAGTAGGCTAAAAGGTAGAGTGAATCTAGCCCCATGTGAGGATTCCAAGAGTAGGCACTGGCCTTTCCCTTGAGGCTTCCATGAACCTCGGACAACTTTTAATGAAACAAAATGCTAAAGAAACAGTCCCTCTCCCTTCCCCTCCCCTTGGATGGTTATTATCTCTTGCCCAACCTTTCCCCCAAGGACAAGCCTCTGGAATTTGCTCCATTTTGTTCATGTGCAAAGGGCACTGCTAGGTCCCATAGTGATAACAACATGACATATTTATCCAAAGCTTTCTGTCTCAAGAGGTTATGACACTTAGGTACAATCCTGATCAATACTCAGGTGTCCCAGGCTGGACCTCACTCTTGGGAGCTTCGGGAGGCGATGCCCTGAGTTGAAATGAACATTGCATTTGACATGAATCATGTATCTGAAGTAAAAAAAATCCGGGATCAAATCTTGATTCTGCCATTGTTATTGGTGAGAACATGTGACCTTGGGCAAAGCATTTCACAACTATGTGTTGCCTTATCTGTGAAATGAGGGGATGTTTCTTACATTTAGGGTTCTTAACCTAGGGTCCATGGACTTGGTTTTAAAAATTTTCTTGATAAGTGCATTTCAATACAGTTTGTTTGGTAAACCTACGGATTTTATTTTATGCATTTAAAGACCTTATTCTAAGAAGGGGTCTTTAGGATTTACCAGACTGCCAAGGAGCTAAATGAAAAAAAAAACCCCAAAAGTTATAATAACTCCTAATCTAGAGCAACTTTGGGGTCTCTTCCAGTTCTAAAATCTCAGGGTTCTTATGATAGGAAACTCTCAAGCGATTTTCAGAGAAACTGAGGCAATGAGAGAAGAATGCTACCAAACATGGCTGTCCAGCTCCTAGACCATAGAGACGTGTTCTCCGAAGGGATCTCAAAGCACTAAATCGACATGTTCTCATAAAAACTACTAACATTCTTAAAATGAAAGATGGAAGATAATATCAATAGCTAAACATTATTTATCACTTTAAGAATGACATGTAAGTTTACACATATTAATCCACTTGAGGCTCATGAGGCAGAAGTCAGGATAGTACAGTGGAAAGGGTGTATTTGTAGTGGGTTCAAATCCTAGCTATGCTACTTACTACCTCTGTCACTCTGAGCATATCACTTAACCACCTTTGCTGAAGGTTTCAGTTGTTTGTGGTTCATTTTTCAGTTGTGTCTGACTCTTCATGACCTTTTTTGGGTTTTCTTGGCAGAGATCATGGAGTGATTTGTCATTTTCTCCTCCAACTCATTTTACATATGAGGAAAATGAGTCAAACAGTGTTAAGTGACTTGCCCAGGGTCACACAGTTAGGACCTGTTTGGGTCCAGACTTGAGCTCAGGAAGAGGAGTCTTCCTGACTCCAGGCCTAGTGCTCTGTGCACTGTGGCACCACCAAGCTGGCAAAAGGGTACTCATCCTTCAAATGAGGGAGTTGGCCTAGAGGGTCCTGGAGATCCCTTACAGTTCTTCCTCTAAAATGCTGTCACTGTAAGGTGAGTGTTCCAGGCATCATGATCCCCATTTTACAGATGAGGAAACTAAGGGCCAGTGAATGCAAAGTAGCTATCTGAGGCCATACCACTGAAAAGTGCCAAGTTTCTCCTTCCATCCTTCATTTGTTATTTTGGGATGGGGATGGAAGGCAAGGGAAGGAAAAATGTAGGTTACAAATTAAAAATATCAACAAATGCCGTGACAAAGTCTAGTTCTTCACAGGTAATAATATTTTAGAAGAACAGAGGTCTAACCCTAAAGGAACTACAATTATAATAACAGCTCACATTCCTGTAGATTTTAACTTTGTGAAACATTTTGCTCATTTTAGTTCCTCCTGAGTTAATAATGTTACAAATGAGCAACGTGAATCTGATTAAGTCAAAGGGACTTCCTTCTGCAGAGATCACGAAGGACAGGTCAGGAACTCACACTTCCAGGGTAGATTGGAAGTAGTCTTGTCTAACTGTAAACTGAGAAAAGAGATTACCTCTCCTATCCTAGGATCTCATGAGCTTCACATATCCTTTTACATCCTTAAGGAGTGTTAGAAAAATGACAAAAGCATAAATAGGAGAAAACCCAGAAATTACACTAATACGTCCCATACACCAGAATTTTTCACTCTTTGGGGCAAAAAGTTATACCAAATCTTAGGGGATCTAAACTAAACTGGAACAAAAAAATAAATTATTTTTCCAACTCATAACACCACCTGCTCACAGCAGAGGCCAGCTTCTCTTGGGGGAGACTAGAATTTTAACTGAGAGTTAAAATGGGCAGCAGCCAGAGATGACCACGTGGGCACATCCTCCTCTGGGGCCTTGGGCTACGTCCTGCAATATCCCATCCTAGAGAAGGAGCTGTGGGAGCTGTGGGATGCTGGTCAGAATTCTGATCACCTCCCCCCTGCTGCCTTCCCAAGCTGCCTGATGCATCCCACGGATTTTAAATGGAGTTGTTCTTAATTCCAGACTTTCAATCAGTTATTCATGCTTATATCTGTTGACTTGCTTGGGAGACTGGAGGGAGACAGAGACAGAAAGAAAGGGGAAGAGAGACAGAGATAGAGACAGACAGAAAGAGGGGGGAGAGAGACATAGAGATACAGAGAGAGGGGAAGGGAGGGAGACAGAGAGAGAGGGAGAGAGAGAAAAGACAGAGGGGAAGATAGAGAAAGGGAGAGGGAGAAAGGAAGTGAGAGAGAGAGAGAGAGAGAGAGAGAGAGAGAGAGAGAGAGAGAGAGAGAGAGAGAGAGAGAGAGAGAAGGTAGGGTAGGGTTGCTCACAGGAGACAAATAAATGGGAGAGTAGGAGAAAAATCAGGAAAATTTTGCCTCTCTTCTGTATGTAAGATCAGTGCTACCGATGCTTTCAAATTAGTCCCCTGAGTTTGTCCACTCAGACAAAGAAACAGGCAAGAAAAGGTTTCCTTCTCCACCAGTAGCCCCACAAAGAGGGCTATGGAGAGAAGAAACAATAGAGGCTTAACCACAAGCATTAGGACTGTACAGCCAGGCCTAAGCACTGACTGTCTTCAGAGTCTTTGCCTGGGACAGAGAAACAGTGGAATACACTGAACAGAATGCAGTGAGGATGCTGGGAATGCCATTCCTAATCCTGGCTCTGCCATGAGCTCATTCTATGATTCTGGTCCTCCAATCCTCTCTCTCTACCTTAGTCCCAGAGATGGAACTAGGGTAAGGTGGCTGGTACTTTGACCATTGGGTGACAAATTTACAAGGCACTAACAACACTTGTGATGCCTCAACGATGTATAAACAACAGAGTTTAGCCCTTATTTAGCATGAATAATTAACTATAATAGGAAGGCCCTCCCCCTTCTCCTCTAGAGCCCTTTCTAGCATTGCTAGTGTCCTAGTATCTCAGTGTTCCCCACTGAAAAGGTATCTGTTAAACACACACACACACACACGCACACATGCACACACACACACGCACACACACACACTTCACCTGAGGGTTTTCTTGTTGTTTAGTTATTTTCAGTGGTCTCTGACTCTTTGTGACCCCTTTGGGGATTTTCTTGGCAAAGATACTGGAGCGGTTTGCCATTTCCTTCTCCAGTTCATTTTATAGATGATGACCTGAGGCAAACAGAGTTAAGTGACTTACCCAGGGTCACACCACTAGCATGTATCTGAAGCCAGATTTGAACTCAGGTCTTACTGAATTCAGGCTCCACACTCTATCCACTGTGCCACCTAGCTACCTGAGAATTCCTCAGCATAAGATCATTCCTCTTTGAAAAAGGGAGGGCAATCTCAGTTCACTTCCCAGGATCAAAGTAAGACTGAAACCCCAGCTCTTTCCAAACAGGGATCCACAAACATTTATTGGAACCTTTTCCCTAAGGGTGCATGATAAGTTTGGGTGACAGGGTTGAAGTTTTTTGTTTCTTTGTTTTGTTTTTTAATCAAAACCTAGACTTTGGCAAAGCAGAGGCTGCCACTTTATTGCTTCCATGATTCAAACCCTGTAGGGCAACTTGGCATGGGTAGGAGCATCACTATTGTTAAGAAGATGATGCACATAGGGAGACGGTCATGCCTGAGACACGAGGATTATGCCTTAGGCATAAGCACATGAACATACCTTGGGTTATGCACTGAGCCTGGGCCAGCTAGGAATGGTGGCCACTAAAGCAGTACTCGACAGGAGAGAGGGTTGTTCTTTCCCGGAAAATGGAGGAAGGAAGGTATTACATTCTTATTTTTCCTGAACTCCAAAGCAAACAGTCCAAGTAGTATTTCTATGCACTCGCCCCTTAGTTCCTCAGGACAGACAGGCTAGTAAACACTAATGTGTAATCAAAAAAAAATATATCATAATAATGCCAGGTGCTATTCAATGCTTCCAGTGGGTGTTCCTCAGAGGTCAGCATGGTGAGCTTTTAAGAGCTGAAGATGAACCCAGAGCACATTCCCCTCTATTATAGCCACCAGATTACTGCATTCCATAGCTCACGTGTCTCCTCACCCTCATTCATCTTTTATTACATTTCATGTCCTATTGAGCCAGGTCCACTTTAGCAACAGTGAAAGGAACCAAGGGGCAGAGGAGGAACGGTGGGAGTCAGTGCTGCCCAAGTCTTTTCGGAAAGGTTAAGCGACCCCCTTCACCTCTTCCTTTCTTCTCCCTCCTCCCTCCCAACTATTGCTATTGATGAATAGAGAACAGGGCTGAGTCTCTAGCCCATGGGAGACACTGTCCTTGCCCTTTCGTAGTTAACATGTCTGGGAGACAGGACCAGCCAACCCGGACTGAGCTCTTTTATGATAACTGACATTTATATGGGACTTTAATGCTTTCAAAGCATTTGGGCTTCACAAAAAAAAAAATGCTGCGACAGGTAGTAGTGGTGGTGGTGGTTGTGGTGGTGGTGATGGAGGTGGTAATAATAATAAAAAAAACAATTGCTAATAATACTTAATACACTTACATAGAGGTTTGAAGTCTACAAAGCACTTTTCCTGCATTAGTTCACTGGGGCCCCCAAAGAGCCCCCTGAGGGAGACAGCACAAGGCACAGAAAGGACAAGGGGTTTGTTTGTGGGCTCTTTAAGAGTTGTGGGCTCAGCTCAGCTCTTAAGCATCCGATTTGCCATTTGAACCCAAGGTCTTCCTGACGCCAAGTCCAGTATTCTGATTCCTTCGTCTCCCCATCTTTCACTAGGCTGCTCCCTTATCACAATTTCTGCTTCTCTAGTCTAGGACCTTACAAATCTCTACTGTAAGTGGTCTTTTCTCATCTCCAACATGAAGGCGACTTGACTTTATGGTCACTAAGGTACCTTCAGCCTCTAAGAATCAATGAATACAACAGTATTTTTAAACCTGTAAAAGTTACTTTTTCCCCATCTTCTGAAGTGAAGTTTGGGGCAGTTCTGAGAAGGGGGAAGTGAATGGGAAGAGTTAGTTTGATGCCAGTGGTGAGGCTTGACTTCACACTTCTGTGTGTGTGCTCATGCGTGTACATACACACACACACATACTATCCATATGTCTGTGGGATCTTTGCAGGTATGAATGAATTTGTTTTGTTTTGTTGTTTGCCCTTCACTCTGGAAGAGGAACAAAGACCTCAAGAGGGTGATGTCTTAACTGATGGGTAGGCAAACCAGCATAAAACTATCTCATCCAAGCTAGTTAAGGCCACAGACAAACCCTAAGAAGCCAATAGAGTCTATATGCCCATGGGTTTATCGTGTTTTCTCAAAGCAAGAATTCTACCCTCCAGTGATTGAGGGAGTGATTAAAGTCACCAAAAATGGCTTGGTAGCATAGAAGGAAAAACAATAGATTTAGAGTTGGACAACCCAGATTGGAAACCTGACTGACACCATTTGGGTGACTTTTGGCAGGTTATTTAACTTCTTTGAGATTCAGTTTCCCAACATGTAAAATATGAAACTACAGGAAGGCTCTCTGATACCTCCAGTGGAGGCAAATCCATGAGGCTTGAGGCATAGACTTTACATGACTCAGCCCAGGTCACAAAGCTAGTGAGGATTTCAAACCAGTTCTTTCTGACCCCCAAGGCTTCACCACACTTTCTCTATCATTAGAAGATAAGGAGGTTGAAATAGATGATCTCTAAAGTCCACTCAGGGCAGCTAGGTGATGCAGTGAATAGATGCTGGGCCTGGAGTCAGGAAGATTCATCATCTTCTCAAATTCAAATCTGGCCTTAGATACTTACTGGCTGTGTGACCCTTGATTAGTCACTTAATTCTGTTTGCCTCAGTTTCCTCATCTGTAAAATGAGCTGTAGAAGGAAATGGCAAACTACTCTGGTATCTTTGCCAAGAAAACTGTAAATGGGGTTACAAAGAGTTGGTCATAACTGAAAAACAACTGAACTGAAAGTTCACTCTATTTCTAAATCCTATGATGGCAGAATAGTGGTAAAAGGCCAAATGAAGTGTCTCTTGGCCACAAGATAGAAGTTTAAGGGTTTAGAGATATTGCTGGGGTCAAGTTCTGGGTGCTGCTAGTTACTGCTATCTTAATTCTCTTTTACAAGTCTGCATTATTCACAAGGTTTTCTCAGTTTAGTTCATAGCTGGGGAGCAGACTTGCCAGATTTATTGTCATTTTGGAAGGAATCTAGGGTCCCATATGGTCCCAACATACTGAACACAAGCTTCAATGAGGGAGGAGGTGTTAAGAAAGATGGCGGGTTAAATGAGGTCAATCAGCAGCACTTTGTAGTATTTGAACAGAGCTGGGTCCTAATACCCAAGATTTGGTCAGATAGGCTACAATTCACTTCATTTCTTCTCCAGTTTTGCCCTGATACTTTCAGCAAACTCAATATAAAAAATTTTACTTTTTAAAACATTCTAAGTTGGTTATTTTATTAGCCAACCAATTAAACCATTTTATTAACCAACCAATTAAAGCATTTATTAATCATCTGCTATGTTCAAGCATTGTGTTAAGCCCTGGGTATACAAAGAAAGGCAAAAACCAGTCCCTGTCCTCAAGGAATTCATGGTCTAATGAAGGAGACAACTATGTACAAACAAGTTACAAACAGGAAAAACTGGAAATAACAATCAACTTTGTTACAATGTGGCACTGAGGAGGATGTGTCATGGTATACTGTAGAGTAGAGAGAATGCTGACTCTACTTGGGTTAAAATCTCCAATGCCACCTCTGTGACGTTGAGCACTTCACTTAACCTCCCTGGGCCTCAGTTTCTTCATCTGTAAAATAAGCAAGCTGACCTAGTAGGCTTCTGAGGTCTCTACCAGCTCCAGATCTCTGACGCGCCCCCCCGCCCCCCCAGTGATATGCTCAGTACTCTGTATCATCCAAGAACCTCTGCTGGGTTCCCTGGCCATACACTGCCTGTCTACACCTGGATTCATAGGATCCAGAGTTGTAACAGATCTTAGACATCATCTTTCCCAATTAAGGGATTTGAAGCTCAAGGTTACTTAGGTAGCAGAGCCAGAATTCAAACTTGGGTTCTCTGACTCCAATTTCAATGGTCTTTCCAACATATAACACAGACTCTTCCAAAACAGTTGAAGACTAAAAAAAAAAAAAGTGTGCGATTGTTCACCAGCAGAATGGCAGCAAGAGGACACATATGGTTTAGAACAACCACTCCTAAAAAAATCAAAAAGGATCTGTGATTTTGTCATCATAGGGAACTCCAGGGGGGAGACTCCCTCCATTAAAGCTCAGATTGCAACCCATCTCATACCTAATGGGGAAGTCCTTGGGGAACCACACAGAGGCTAAGGGACTTGCTCAGTGTTGAATTTAGTCAAGTCAATGAGCATTTATTAATCATCTGCTGTGTTCGAGGTATTGTTCTAAGCCCTGAAAACATAATGAAAGACAAAAAAACAGTCCCTTCCCTCAAAGAACTCAGAGTCTAATGGAGGAGACAACATATAAACAACAAGAGATAGGCAGGAAACATTAGACATAACAGGAGGGAAAGTACTTGCATTAAGAGAACTTGAGAAAGAGTAGGTGACTAGGCTAGAAAGACTGATGAGGGTAGGATGTGAGATTTTAACTGGAACTCGAAGGGAGGTAGGAGGCAGAACTAAGGAAGAAGAGAGTTCAAGGCATGAAGGACAGTGAGTGAACATGCCTGGAGTCAGGAGATGGAGCCTCTTGTGTGAAGAACAGCAAGGAAACCAATGTCATTGGATCCAAGAGTATGAGGAAGGGAAGAAGGTTTAAGAAGACTGAAAAGGCAGGAAAGGGCCAAGATATAAGGGGCTTTATAAACAAGTGTCAGGGCAGGCAGGTGGCACAGTGGATAGAACACTGGCCCTGGAGTCAGGAGGACCTGAGTTCAAATCCAACCTCAGACACTTACCAGCTATGTGACCCTGGGCACGTCACTTAAGCTCATTGCTTACAAACAAAAACTAATAGTGTTCAACTAGTAATTATTTGAAGTAGGATTCAAACCTAGGTCTTCCTGGCTCCAGTCCCAGTATTCCACCCACAGTACTATAATGCCTCATAAGCTATCCTAATTCACAAAACAACAATAACTCAGAAGTCATGCTTTATAAATACACGATCTTCATATGCAAAGGTACACACACATACACACAATTATAGAGCTTCCACTGACTCTAGTAATGAGAATGTCCCTATGATTACAAAATCTCAGATTGATCTATGATTCTTCCTCCCATGAAGACCTTAAGGCATGCCTAAGTCAGATCTATTTACAGCATCTGGCTAGACCATCACTAACCTCATGAACAGAAGAAAGAAGTGACTTGTTCCAAGTCATCCAGCAACCCAGAATTAGAATTGGGACCAAAAGTTAAGGGCCCCACATCTATTCAAGAACTAGTCTCTATTATATATTTTAAAAGAATAGCAAATAGTACATGATAGACTTGAAGTTTCATGTAGAATCATCTTTTTTTTTTCTCCTGATTCTACTATGTTATGGAAATGTTTGTTTTATTTCTTAAGTTTTGAATAAAGTAAATAATGTATTTTTTAAATTAAGTAACTTGCTCAAGGTTACACGGCCAGTTGTTTCTGGGTGGGTGCTAAGTATCTGAGCCCGGATTCGATCCGCCAGCGCTTTTACTCACTGAGCCACCTGGCCACCCCATTAAATAATATTTTAAAAAGATATATCCCACCCCGCCCCCCCCTGAAATAGAATGACCTGGGAGATTCAAGATGATCATTGAAAACACAGCTGCTGACAGATTTTGCTATGATTCAAGGGACCTTTGCTCAGAATTTCTCACACAACTTAAATTTGTTATAGATGATAAGACAGTAACTTATATGGGGGGGGGGGGTAGAGGAAGGAGTAGATCTGTGATCTCATTTATGTAAGTATCTACCAGCGAGCAAACTTTCTCACTTTTCTGACTAAAGTGAGTTGGCTCCTGCTGTGAAACTTATAGCTGTACATTTATATGGCAAATTATGGGCACTTTGCCTATAACAGCTCTATGAGGTAGGCATTGGGAATATTATAGTCATTATTTTATAGATTAGGATACTGGAGATTAGAGTGGTTATGTGATTTGTCTGAGTTTATGTAAATAGTAAACATTAGAGCCAAGATTTGAACCTATGACATCTGATTCTGGTGTCAGTGAACTTTCCTTTATCCAAGATGTTAAATATATTCACTATATGGAAAGGGAGTCAGAACACAGAAACCTCTAAACTTAGATGGAAGAATGTGTAGATTTAATCTATTTGTCATCAGAAAGTATTAGCTGAACAAAGATCATGACCCTCACAGTGCTAGGTACTGGGAGGGGACAGTGGTCCAAACCAGCTAAGTATTAGAATAAAGGGCTTAGAATAAAGCACCTTCTCCCAGGTAGAGTTCTAGACTAGGCTGTTTCTCTCAGATTACCCCAAAAGTGACCTGGAACACCAAGAGAGGCAAAATCTGGAAAAGCAAGCTGAGAACTCACTAGTGGGAAAACTGCATTGCCCTTTCCTGTCTGACCACTCCCATAGACTTCTGGGATCTAGCCAAGCGATTGCAGGTCAAACGCCATGTTGACTGGAGCTGGCCCTTTTCCTGTTATGACTGCGCAAGGTCTCATGTGCAGGCCAAGGGAGAATCTGGTCCCATTACACTATTTTAAAAATTGTAGTCTTAGTTCCTCTCAGAAAGTTGTTAGGATATAAGTGAATACTGCCTGTGGACCTTGGCCACTGTCTCCAGCACTCTGCTCTCTCTCCTTGTTTGCTAAATGCCTGTTTCATAACTCCAATGGGGAAAATGATCCCATTTATTCAATCCTACCCCCAAGATAGCAACAGTTCTGAATGGAAAATAAAGCAACTGATTTAGCCCAACTCAAACAATAACTTTTTAGCCTAAAAAGCTAGGTAAATTCAGGAAAAGAATTTGATTTAGCTAACGCTTTAGCAGAGCCACAAAGTATCTCTCAGGGTCAAGCTCGATACTGTGAAGGAGACAAGTAGACCTGGACTCAGATGGTCTGGGGCGTAGTCCAAATTCTGATGCTCACTAGGTATGGGAACCTGGCTAAGTCATTTAGCCTCTTTAAGTCTCATTTTCCCTACCTGTAAAAAAGGTTGTAGGGACTATATTTTGTTGACCTTGATGTGTTCTGCATGTCATTATTGTTATTGTTATTATCTTGTCATGGCTAACAAATTTTGGTTGTGTGAGAAATTATCTTAAGAACGATTCTATGATTCTTGGCAAAGGACATATAATATACACACATATGTATGTATGCATGTACATATGTACACACACAATAAAGTGATCACCTTGGATCTCTTGGGAGTTGGCCATTCCTTTTTCTTTTTTTTTTTGAAGGGGAGAAGGCAGGGTAATTGGGGTTAAGTGACTTGCTGAAGGTCACACAGCTAATAAGTGTTAAGTGTCTGATGCCGGATTTGAACTCAGGTCCTCCTGACTCCAGGGCCGGTGCTCTATTCCCTGAGCCATGCAACTTCCCCTTGACCATTTCATTTTAAAACAAAATGTGAGTTCTTGGAGTTCTTGTAGCAAACACAAGTTCAAAATGGAGGCCAAACTCTGGACTTCTGGATGACTTTAATCATAGCACATAATGTCTCAACTATGCCCACTGTTTATAAGGATATGGATGATCCAGAGGAACCCTGTAAGGAAGAGGACTATGATAGAAACATTCTGAGCTCTTAATTGGATAAGTCTGAGGTTTTGTGATCACAGTTACAACTTCAAACCTTTTTGCTCACTTGCTGTTCTTAGAACAGGAAGATGATGCTTTATATAACATGAATTTTGAGTCCAGCTCTGATACTCACTCACTCTGTGACCTTGGGCAAGTCAGTTAACCTAAATCTCACTTTTGTCATCTGTAAAATAGGACTAAATACTTTTACTTGCTTCCTTACAAGACAGTTGTGATGATCAGAGATCAATAATATATATGAAAGCACTTTGCAACCACAAAGCCTTCTATAAGCACAAGCACTGTTATATCAGGCAGAGCTGAGGTCTTTGAAGACAGGGACTGTTTCTTTCTGTGTTTGTATCATCAATGCCTTGTCCAGTGCCTGGGATTTGAAGGGACACCAAAGGATCATAGGATTCTACATTTACAGCTAGAAGGGAACTTTTAGTCTAACTCCCTCATCTTAAAGCAGAGAAACTGAGGAAAGTGACTTGCCTAAGGTTTTTTATTGTTATTGAGTCGTTTCATTCATGTCTGATTATTTGTGGCCCCATTTGGGGTTTTCTTGGCACAGATACTGGAGTGGTTTGCCATTTCCTTCTCCAGATAATTTTATAGATGAGGAAACTGAGGTCAACAGGGTTAAGTGACTTGCTGACTTGCCCAGGATCACCAAAGCCATATTTGAACTCTCAAAAATGAGTCTTCCTGATTCCCAGCCCAGGGCTCTATTAGTTTCACCACCTAGCTGCCTAAGGTTGCACAGGTTTAATAAATAACAGAGCCCTTATAAGGCAGGTGACTGCAGAACTTTCAAAGAACTCAGGTATTTTCTTCATAATCCCATCCAAGGGTATGCTGGTAAATGTTTAATCAATGACTCTCCAAAAATGTAGGACGTATTTCTAAGTTTACTGTGCATTATTAATGCTTTCTACATCACTTTCTTAAGTCCAGACAATCAACAAAATAATCCATCAAGCCCTGACTTGTAGCATTTGCCTACCTGTTTCTGACATATAAATGTTCACAATGAAAATTTAACAACCCTGCTATTCAGAATCAGTAGTATCTGTCTCAATAGCACATGCTTGATTCCCATCTCACTGTATAAAAGGAAATACTGAGAGTGGAGGTAACTTGGAGAAAGAGGGAGGGAAGAAAGAAAGGGTAGACCAAGGCTCAATATGAAGACATCCCATGAGATCCAGGTAACTGGGCATCTGAGCAAAAGGAGGAGAGGAAATGGACCATCTCCTTTACCATGCCCTGCTATTACTACCAGCCTGACTCTCTGGGTCTGGGAAGCTCTGTAACTTGGGACTTCCCAGTGGAGATAGCTCTGTTTCCAAAGCATCCCTGCATTCACTTGCCAGAGTTCAAATCTAGGTAGTTCAATGGCCTTGAAAGTCAAATGTTGAGCCTGGAGCCAGAAGACCTAGTTGAAATTCTCCCTCAGACACTAATTAGCTGTGTGAGCCTGACCAAGACATTTAAACTCTCTAAGACCCAGTTTCCTCATCTGTAAAATGGGGATAATCATAATACCTACTTCATAGGATTATTGTGAGGATCAATTCAGATAACATATTAACATGCGTGCAAACCTTAAAGCACTGCATAGATGTTATTCATCATCATCATTACTATAAATAGCACCCTGAAGAGGAATGGCCAGCCAGGGTTACAGCATCCTAGCTCTCTAAAAGCAACCCTCTTGGGACTGAACTCTTTACCTTGAGAGCAAGGTCAAAGGAGAAGGGAAGAGGGTATCAGGTTAAGGCAACAGTAGTGAGAGAGACCAGCCAGATGGGAGACAGGTAGACTGTTTATTTAGATCATGTCTGCTTAACTGGGCGGCTGGCTGCTCGGCATTTGATTATCATTCACCAAGGCTTTGACGCCACTCAGCCGGAACCATGTTCCTAATCTGCTCAGTCTAGGCCATTAGGTGCTGGCTCAGCTCTGTCTCTGCCATACTGTCAGGGAGCCTGAACCCTCTTCTGTATTTGCTTTCCTCCACTTCCCAAGACTGGTCTGTTTTGAACTTTGGTTTGGATCTGACAGGGCAAGACAGATTTAATCATTTTCCATAAAGGACCAAAATCAGCAGAACCCCTTAGTTAAAATGTTGTATCTGTAGGCTAGTGAGGGATGATGGTGACAGCTGAAATTAATTTTACACATACATATATATGTGGAAAGTGATGCAGAAAATATTATATATATACACACACATACATATATGCATATATTATATACACTCATATGCGTATGTAATTGTTTATATATAATATTTACATATACAAATATACACACAAAAATATACATGATATATACATATAGATATACACATATATAGATATATACATATAGATATACACATATATGTGTATAAAATCTCTATACATAACATATTTCTCTATCCCAATTACATATAATCATTTAAGGTTGACAAAGTTCTTTGTGATTTTTATTGGTTTTTTCGCATATCTGATCACAGCGATTCTGTGAGTTGTGGAAGTTGGGAAGATTTGGCTCCATGTTCTTGTGGGGATACAACCTGGCTGGGTAACCCTGGGCCACTTAACATCCCAGTGCCTCAAGCAACTTTCTAAGAATATAAATCATACAAGACAGACCAGTTTGCATGGGTGAAAGGCATTTCTTTACTGGGCTTTCCCTCCCCAGGTGAAAGCATAGATCCAGTTAAAACAAGGCTAGTAAACATAAAGTTAAAAGACCTGGTGTCAAATATGTATTTGCAATCAGACCTTGAGGAAGTCATTTAGTTCCTCTGAGCTTTAATTTTAGTGTGTGCAAAATGTGCACAATAATAACACTTTCCTCACATACAAAAACTTTTCATTGCCTGTAAAATGGACTCAATAATAATACTTTCTTCATGAACGTGGATCGTCTTTTTATGTACATTGTCCTAAAGGTTAGATGAGGAAATGCATGCAAACTTTAAAGTCTTATATACATGTGAGTCATTATCATTTCCATTTTATAGATGAAATTGAGGCTCAAATAGTTTAAGTCACACAGGAAGAAAGTATTACTGTGGTGGTGGTTGTTGTTTATCCTTTATTCTTTTTTTTTTTTTTTGCTTTTTGGAGGGGGAAGGCAAGGCAATTGGGATTAAGTGACTTGCCTAAGGTCACATGGCCAGTAAGTATTAAGTGTCTAGGCCTGAATCTGAACTCAGGTCCTCTTGACTCCAGGACCAGTGCTCTATACACTGTGACACCTAGCCGCCCCTTCTCCTTTATTCTTGAAGAGGACCATGACATCAGGGAGGTGATGCTACAATTTGCAAATGAACTGGATTTCAGTGAGGGAGGGCTGTGCAAAGTCATCAGCCTCACTTTCTCCTCTAGAAGCCATATGTGTCCAGCGGCAAGATACAGATGAGGACAGCTGGAGATAACCCTGGATGCAATGGGAGACCTTAGCCTTTTTTAAACTCACAAGTGTCAGTTTGACTGAGGCAATGCCCATTCAATGATCAAGGCTGGTTAAGAAATGAGGTACAGAATGGCCTTTACAATTACTATCAGAAGGATATGACAGCCCCTTTATTTTAAGCTTAACATAAAGTTAAAATCAACCTCTAATCTCTATGAGCTCACTAGTAGGCAATTCCTGGGTCTGCCAACCAAAAACACACAGGACTTCAAAAAACAGGTGTCAATGTCTGGACAATTCTTTTAAGTTTTGCAAAATGTTTGCAAAAATACACATTGCCTTTTCTGATTCTTACAACAACCCTATGATGTAGGCCTTGTTCATAGGATGACCCTCACCTTTGAGATAGGGAAGTTGGATAATCAGAGAGGTGTAGGAGGGGAAAGGAATAAGCATTTCTATGGTGTCTACTATGTGCCAGGCACTGTGCTAAGTGCTGTTTTGCAAACACTATCTTATTTGATCCTCACAAACCCTCACAAGATAGGTGCTGCTATTATGATCCTCATTTTACAGATAAGGAAAGAAACTAAGGAAGAGACTAAATGACTTGCCTGGAGTCACCCAGCCAGGAAATCTGTCTGCAGCAAGATTCAGACACTCCAGGTCCAATCATCTATGCACTGTTCTACTGTTGCCTCTAAGGGACTTGTTCAAGGTCATCTGGCTAATGAGTTTGAGAGATGGAAATCTAACATGTCTTTTGGTTCTGGATCCTGTGCCCTTTGCAAATGCTACTTATGTCAGGAAGGAATGAAACTTTGCACCCCCTTGCTCACCACAGGGGCTTTCATGCAGTGGATGCTTTAGAAATCCTTGTGGATAGATCAGTTCATCAATCTAGATTGCCATCATCGCCTAGCTAGGGCTAGATAAAACAAGTCCAGTAGCCTGCCCTCTCCTACTAACACAATATCATTCCCAAACTCCAATGTAAATAACTCTGCTTTGAAATGAGATTAAGTAATAAATTCACTAAGAAAAAAACAAAACAAAACAAAAAACACTAAAAGAAATACCTGGTATCACTGCTCAGACATGTCAGCTTGAGGCTAGAGGATCTCCGTTTTTATAAGGGTAAGATGAAGGTTTTCAGTTTGCTCACTGTGACACACACACACATACACACACACACACACCAGATTTAGGGAGCAGCACAAATGACTGCCCCCTTTTGTTTTTTACCTTATCAATTATGACCATCTGCATTTACATCCCATCCTCCTACCAGACTGAAAGCTTCCTAAAGGCAGGAACTATGACTTTGGAACCATCCTTTCTTCCCCCAGCACCTAACATAGAGTGTTTGCAAAAAGTAGGCATTTGATATTTGTTAAATGAATGTAAACCTATTAGCAGTCTTCTAACATTTACAGTCCGACCTTGACAGTCTCCATGGGTCACTCACCTTCCTTTGCTAAAAGGTGGATTGTCCTATATCTATGCCTTCCTTACCTTAGGTGCCTCTCTATATTGTAACTGAAAACAGCCAGGATCTGGGCTCAAGACAACCTTGTTAGATCTCTGTCCGCCACAGACCACTGTGATATCCATAACCACAGATTTCCAGTGGTCAGTATGCAGCCCTGGGAATCTTGAATCAGGGACTGGGCTAAGCCTTGGATACTGAAGCTAGCTCCCCACATTCAGTCTCCTATAGGTTGTTCCTCTTTAGAAGGGTAAGGCCTTGGACTGGTTCTAGGCAACAGGAGAGAGAGAGAGAGAGAGAGAGAGAGAGAGACAGAGAGAGAGAGAGAGACAGAGAGAGAGAGAGACAGAGAGACAGAGACAGAGAGACAGAGAGAGAGACAGAGAGACAGAGACAGAGAGAGAGACAGAGAGAGAGAGACAGACAGACAGAGAGACAGAGAGACAGAGAGAGAGACAGAGACAGAGAGACAGATACAGATAGAGAGAGTGTGTGTGTAGGATTTGGAGTGAAGAAGATCTGAGTCCAAATCCTACCTTAGACATATACTTATTATTTCATATTTTATTTACTATCTATGCAAGTCTGTCATTTAATACAATCTATCAAGTCACTCTCACAGCCTGTTTCCTCATCTGTAAAGTAGGGATAAGGTGGGGGAGGGACACTTGTGAGGTTCAAGTGAAGTAAAAGATAAAATATGGAAAATACTTTGTAAGCCTTAAAGTCAAAGCAATGCCCCTTCCAATATTGTGGGTCTTGAGCTGACATCATAGTCTCATGTCTAGAACCTTTAGAAGTCTTCCTAGGAACCAGAAAATGTCTCTGGTTTTGGCTCTTACATTGAATAATATGAGAAAGCCAGAGAAGGCATCACAGAAGCTAAGCTATGGGCAAGTAAGATTGTCCTCAAGTCTCTTCCAGCCCAAACCTTAGTCCTTAATTATCAACCAATCAGTCCTCTCATAGTTAGATTGCTGTTGTTGTTCAATCGTTTTCAGTCATGTCTGGCTCTTTGTGATCCCATTTTCTTGGCAGGAGAGGCTGGAGTGGTTTGCCATTTCCTTTTTCAGCTCACTTTACAGATGAGGAAACTAAGGCAAACAGGGTTAAGTGACTTGCCCAGGGTCACAAAGCTAATAAGTGTCTGAGACAAGTTTTAACTCAGAAATATGAGTCTTTCTGACTCAGCACACTATCCACAGTGTCTGTAGCCCGATTTTTATAGTTAGAAGGGCACTGCTGAGCATTGAGATAGGCAAATAGCCTTGGACTGGGACCTGGGAGACCCAAGTCTGCAACTAAGTAGCACGACCTTGGTATACTAGGATACATTTTAGAATGCCTAGAGAGAGAAAAAAAGTAGCTTCTGGGCAATACCCAAGGGACGCCTAGTCATCAGTTTCTATAAGATGGGGGTATTGGACCAGATGAATTCAAAGGTCAACCTTCATGCTAAGATATGGACCCTGGGCAGCTCTTTTGACCCACAGGTGGCTGCTCTTTGACATAATGTTACTCAGAGCATGGTCTGGGAATACAGATGGCAATCATAGGATCATCTAAGCCTGAAGGGACCTTTGAAGCCTCCACACACATTCTCTGCTCCCCAGGTCCATGTTATAGATGAGGCTGCAGCCCAGAGATCACAGAGTAAAGATCTGATACAGGAATTGAACACAGGCCTCCCTGACTCCAAGTTCAGATCTCTGTTGGCTCTGGTGGAGAAACTGTAGAAAGCCTGGGTTTGAATCCTGGCGCCATTTTCCAACTGTCTAACCACAGGCAAGGCATTTCACCTCAGTCTGCTCATCTGTAAAATGAGAAAAACAGAGGATAATAATCCTCATCCTAACTACTTTCATGGATTCTTGGGAAGGAAATGTTTCATAAGGCTTCAAAAATGTTATGCAAATGTGGACGGCTGTTGTCTTCCTTATAAATTAGACTCTTTTTCTGCCCTGTAGTGGGACTAAGACTGAGTTATAGGATGTTAATTCCCCTTTTGATTCCAGGAACAGAACTATTCAGACTGGACCCCCCACAATTTCTCTTTAACAACTAACTCCCCCCTTGTGTCTAAGGATACATATACATACATAGAGAAAGTCTTTCTTTCACATGCTCAGTCAGCCCTGTCTGACCTCTTCCAGTCCTCTGGCAACCTGGCTAGCAGCCATCCAGACATTTTTTCCCCAAAGATCTGGCCAAGCCCCTCAAAATGCTAAGGGGGAGGAGAGTGAAAGCAATTGGAGCTAGGGAATAGCTTAGGTTTGTGCAAAGCCTCCGTACTCCATGGAGCCTGTCTGTGGGGATGAAGCTGGCTTTCCTCTGAAGTGATGCCTAGGCACTAAGCTGCCTCTTGCCAACCCCCTGGAGACACCCAGACTGAGCTCTGTGCAGATGGTACCAGCAGATGCATGTCCTTAGGAAGACCACCGCCTTCCCAGCAAAATCAGGGAGGAGGTAAAAAGGAACTGAGAAAGTGAGAGTCCACTGGCCTAGCAAGAAAATGACTGGAATTCCCAGGTGTACTCCATCACTCCTTGGTAGGACTTGGTGTCAAACTCAAATAAAAACAAGGCTGCTAAACCATAGTTAAGGATCCCTGGGTCACATATTGACTTAGAAAATCACAAATTAACATTATCCGTGTTTTATTATATTTTTATTTAGTTTGTTAAATATTTCCCAATTACATTTTAATCGTAGACCATATATTGACATCTCTGCTTTATAGATCATGGATAGACACCTAATATTAGATATTAAAGTCCTACCTAGCCCTCCCTCCTCGTTTTACAGATGAGGAAACTATGGAGAGGTAAAATGACTTACCCCAAAGTCACAAAACCAGAGAGCAGCAGTGACTTTTGCAGCAAAGACTATAGCTGAGCCTGGGAGCAGGTATGGAGGTGGGACAGAAAAAGCAGTAAGGAAACTCAAGAATTCTTGCTCCAAGATTTATGATAGTGAGGACTCCAGGTAAGATCTTCTACATTTGTCCTATGTCTCCAGTCTTACTTAACAGCAACTTGTACTTGCAATATCATTATCATAGATTTGGAACTGGATGGGACTTTAGGGGTCATCTAATCCAAGTCCCTCATTTTACAGATAGGGAAACTGAGGCCCAGAGAGAAATCATGTGGCATGCCCAAGTAGCAGAGCCAGAATGTAAACCCAGTTTCTTTGACTCCAAATTCAACCATTTTTCCATTGGGTCATGCTGCTTCCATAATAAATTACTCGCATTCATTTTGCATGTTAAGGTTTACAAAATGACTTGTAGATGGATTCAAACCCCCTTCCCTCTTCTCTACAAGGTTCCCTTCTCATCTCATTCTATACCAGTCAGTATTCAGAGAGCCAGTAGCCTAGGAATTCAGATAGTCAACCTGTGAAATCCGTGCAGCCAAGGGCACCAACATCCCTTATCACATGCAAACTGTGTTCTTTAAAGTAGCTGGGCTAGAAGCTAAGGCAGGTTTAGGCTACAGTATTTCCAATCTGCCTTTTCCCCATGCCTACAGCAAGTAGGTAACAACCATTGCAGTTGATTAGCAGTCACTGGAGCTATTGATCAGATAACCCCACTTTTCACACTTCCAAATAAAGGCAGAAGTGCCTTATTAAGTATTCTGATCAAGACTTGGAGAACATTTGGCTTCAGCAGCTGTTCTCGGGGTTCTTTGAAAACAGGAATGATCTTTGCCCCCAAATGGATTACATGGCAGGGAGATTAGCAGAGACTTAGGCCAGAGGGACCAAGGAGAAGGGGAGGTGAGAGAGAACAGTTTACCCAAAGAGAAACAATGTTGGCAGGACAAACAAAAATGAGAAGTTTCCTTCTACCCAGTAGTCCAGAGGGAAAAGCACTGCATTTGGAATCAGAGAAACTGGATTCAAATCCCATTGTTGTTATTCACTGCCTCTGGGCTTTAGTTTCCTCATCGGTAAAATAAGGGGGAAAGGGCTGACCTTCTGAGGCTCCTTCCAGTTCCACATTTATGATCATATGGTGTCAAAAGTGGAGAAAATAAACAAAATTGCTGGGATAGGTCTTTGCAAATGTCTTAAGATAGCAAAGACAGATCTTAGAAAAAAGAAAGCTCTGGAACACACCATCACCTGAGCTGAAGGAGGATGAAGAGTAGAAATCTAAATTTGCAAGAAATAAGAAGAGGAAGAGAAGGGGAAGGAAGGAGAAGAGGGAGAGGGAGTAGAAAAGAGGAAGAAAAGGAAGAGGAAAAGGAGAAGAAAGAGGAGGAGAAAGAAGAGGAGGAGGAAAAGGAGGAAGAGGAGGAGAAGTAGGAGTCATTTAAGAAAAGGATGAAGTACACACAATTCCTATTGTCCTGTCTACTTTTGGAATTGTCTCTAAGATGCTAGCATAGGGAAGATGACCTTACTGCCCAATGCTTTCATTCAATTATTAAAAGCAGTCATTTCAATCACCTGTACAATAATCTACTAAATATTAAATATAAAAAAGCCAGAGTAGGATAATGAGTTTTTCTAGGAAAGTTTTTATTGGAACTCCATTGACTAAAAGAGTTATTATTCATAATAATTATTTGAACAAGACCTGTGATTTCATTGACATAGGGAACTCTTTGTGAGGAATTTCCTCTACCAATCCAGATTCTCTATTGCCTTGAAGAGTTGTGTAGGGCCACTGAAAGGTCTCAACTGAATTTCAATTTTCTCTTGGAACGGCCATTGAACCAGAAGTCTTTTCTGAGCAAAAGACAGCTTAGGTCAAAAGTGGGCCTTCCATGATGGCTTCCAGTTTCCCCAAAGATTTGGAGACTTTCTATCTAGGATATGGACAGTAGGAATATGGGTATGCACTTCCTATCTAGAGTATGGAGGAGGAAGGGATCCCTTCAGTGGGGGATTGCTCCATAGACACCTGCTGGTGCAACATCTGGGCCAGACAGAAAAGAGGTTGGACATCTGGGCACTCCCCTTGGGGATACCCAATCATCTCTTTTCAGCATAAAGCTTCCCTCCCTGTGGGCCCCACCTTAAATTTTGCAAATGTTGAAAGATAAAAGCTCAGAAGCCCAGATGAATGGAGGAGGTTTTTAAGAGGCAGTGTTTAACATCAAGATCCCTCTGATGTGAGTAATTTGGATTCTGATGCGTTTCTGGATTGTTTGTTGAATTATGCATTAGCAGCTTCTGTTGCTGCAAAAAGCAGTCACCGTCAATGAGGACTGATCGGAAACCTGCAGGAACAGAGACAGTTGGGTTCACAGTTTGGAAACTGAGATTTGTCTTTGATGACAGTGAACCAGACAAAAAGGGAGAGGAAGAAGGCCCGGGGTAGTGGGGAGAAAGGGAAAGTGGGAGGCATAGGAGAGAGCAAATCAGATTGCCCTCTTTGCTCAATGCACACAAAAGCAGCATGTCTGGAAAGAGGAAACCCTGGCAAGGAGTGATAGTATAAAGTGCTTTGTTTCCTCAGGTGGAAAGGGAGGGAGATGGATTCAGTGGCTTCTGAGGCCTCGCCAGCTCTCTAGATCTACAGCCCCCTCCTCAGCCCTAAGAGTTCTAACGTTCCTTCCAGCATCTAGTCCGGCGTCTGCCACATGGTCACTTACACAATGCTTATGCTTTTGACATCCTACTCGGAATCCTAGGATGCTATGAATGGAAAGGAAATATTCAGAATGTCAAGTGTAAATGATGAAGAATTATGAGATAGTACTTACCTGACCTATTTCTTCTCTCCCAAATATATGCAAACATACCTAAGACCCTGAGTTATCCCATATTATTATATCATTGCCATTGACTAATAATTTCAGTGTGAAACCTCGGGGTGTAGGGAGTAGAAATCTGGCTGTGGAGTCAAGAGGGCCTGGGTTCAATTCTTAACTCTGAACTACACTAGCTATATAAATCATTTAACCTCTCAGTGCTACCCTTGGCAACTCTCTGAAACTGTACATTGGAGGATGCTTGCCAATTTGCCTTGGTAAAGGGATGAACTTCACTGGGAGGTCAGTATACCCATGAAATCGCAGATCTGAAACCCCCAACCCCATAACAATAATGATGAAAATTATTACTATTAATTATTAGTAGTAATAATTTTACTATTAACAATAACAATTATTACTACTAATATTACAGATAATCATCATTACTAGTAATAATAATTACTACTACCAATAATTACTATTACAAATAACTACTACTAGTTATAATTATTACTACTAATATTACTGAAAATAATCATTACTAGTAATAAGTATTATTATTACTACTAATAAATTACTACTAGTAATAATTTTACTATTAATATTACAGATAATGATTACTAGCAACAATGATTACTACTACCAATAATTATTATTTCTATGAATAAATTACTACTAGTGATAATTATTGCTACTAATATTACTGATGATAATCATTACTAGTAATAATAGTTACTACTATGAATAATTATTACTACTACTAATAAATTACTATTAGTAATAATTTTACTATTACTGACATTACAGATAATTAATACTAGCAATAATTATTACTACTACCAATAATTATTATTACTATTAATAAATTACTAGTAATGATTTTACTATTAATGATATTACAGATAATTATTACTAGTGATAATATCGTACCATTATCATCAAAACTAATTATACTAGTAATAGTTATTAATACAAATAATACTCCTAATGATAATTATTGCTAATAATTACTACTAGTAATAATTATTGTCACTATTGATATGACTGACAATAATTATTGCTAACAATAATATTCACTAATAATAATTTATATAGAGGATTAAGAATTGCAAAGTGTTTTATATACATTGTCTCATTCAATCCTCACAACATTGTAAAGTAGTCATTATTATTTTCCCCATTTTTTCAGATGAGAAAACTTTATTACAAAAAGGTTAAATGACTTGCGCAGTGTCACCCAGCTAACAACTGATTTAATATTTCAAAAGCCACTTTGTATTTATCAGTTAATTTGTCCTCATGCCAAACAGAAGCAGAGTACATATCTTTTATGCCTGTTTTCACAGATGAGAGAACTGAGGCTCAGAAAGGATGATCTATCAGCCCAAACTGATGGTAAATGTCAGAGCTCAAAATCAAAGCCAGGTCTGCCGCCTATCCCCCCAACTTAATACTCGATCATGCTTCAAAGAGTCACACTCAGAGGACATTAAAGCTGGAAAGAAGCTTAGAGGTCATCTAGATCAGTCTCTTCGTTTTGTAGGAAACTGAAGCATTTTCCCTCTCCTCATTAAAGGGTGTTTTGAGATCCTCTGACTCAGCAGCAAAGCCTGTTGCTGACATTATTAATGAAGAGGTCGCACACCCTGAATGCATTCACCTTCATCAGTTCTGATCCCAAATTCAGTCAATAAAGGAAAAATATATCTGTCATTTCCCCTGTTGCTAGACTATCTCCTTAACAAAAAACAAGTCTTGGCTGGACAGTAGCCAGGAAGCACAACCAAAAATCTTAAGTTCCATTGGAGACAAAGAAGAGAGAAGGAGAAGTGACCAGAAGAAGGAAAGGATATGGCAAGACTGTTGCAAATTACTTATATGTTTCCATATAGACTGATAATGATAATTCACATTCCTCTAATGCTTTAAAGTTAATGGAGTACTTTCCTTAAAATAAGTGCAAGTATTAGCATACTCATTTTATGACCAAGGACACTGAGATTCAGACAGATTGAGACATTTGTGTGTTGTTGCACAACCAGTAAGAGTTACGACTGGGATTCAAACCCAGATCTTCTCCAACATTCTTCTCTTTATACTATTTGTCTTCTACTAGAACCCAGTAAGCCTAGGTGGCCTTAATGAGATTCCTTTTGCAAATGAGTGTCCATGCTACAGTCATCAGATCCAACTCCAAACCCAGACTTCACTCCCTCTCCATTTGTTCATTCCAGGGCAATGGTGAGTCAAAGACATTCTTCCTAAACTAGACACTGATTGTACAGGTAGGACTCCCAGGAAGGAGGAGAGACCCTTAGCCCAATTATAATTCACTTTAGCAGCATAAAGGGGGATCATCATTATCATTGGCCCCCAGCTGCTACCCTCTTACTCCCTGCCAGGCTCAGGGCTTGCAAGCAGTAACTAGCAGCAGATGCTAGGAAGATGCTAAAGACAAATGCAAATCTAATGAACAAGGGTGGCCAGGCAGAGAATGGTAGGACTCAGAGAGGAAGGATAAGTAGTTTTCCATGTCATTCATCACAATGCCAGGTAAAGAACTGCCTCCAAGTGATACCTACTTCAGGATCAAAGTGCTAGCATCCCAAGTAGGACAAATATGAGGTCTTCTCCCGAGTTAGGATTCAGTCCACAGTTTTCTCTAAGTACTTTAAACTATCAATAACTCAGATCTTCTCTACCAGAAGTGTCAATCAATGGCCACCTGAGAGGATGGAGAGCCAGATTAAAATGTAATTGGGAAATATTTAACAAAATAAATAAAAACACAATAGATCATAAATAATGTTAATATGGGGTTTTCTAAGTCATTATGCAGCTGGCAGGGAATTTTTTATAGCCACTTAGTGGCCTTCTTTTGATTTGGTTGACACCAAGGCACTATTTCAGAATTTCTTAATCTGGGGACTTTGAACTTGTTTGTTGTTGTTTTAAATGCTTTGATAACTATACTTCAGTATGGGTTTTCTTTGTAATCCTAAGTATTTTATTTTTTGCATTTAAAAACCTGATTCTAAGAAGGCATCCATAGAAGGGGCCCATCATAAACACACACACACACACACACACACACACACACACAACTTCAAGAACTAATAAAAAATAGAATTCTAGCCACAGGATGCATGCAACACCCTGTTCTCTAGGCAGTACTTCATCTCAACCAACCTTCCCCACTAGATTTACTGGGAGGAATGTTTCTAAGAGGAAGATCACAATTGAATTGGTGTATAATTTGCATGTGATTGGCACATATCTACAGAGTACTTGGTTCAATCCTATGCCAGGCTGTCACTGGAAACAATATGGTGGTATGGGGGAAGAAGTTTCAATTTAGAGGCAGTGAACCAAGGTTCAAATCCCTGTTCACTACTAACTACCTGGGGGAGACCTCAGGAAGTCTCTTAGGCCTTAGTTTATTCATCTGTAAAATGAGAAGAATGTACAAAACAATCCTCTGAGGTCCTACCAGTTCTAAGTCTGTGAGTTGATCCTCTGAGCCTCTCTATAGGCAATAGGAAATGTTTGTTTTTTTTTTTAAGTAAGTAACACAATGTCTATGGTAAAGTAGTTTATAATCAAAAAGGTCATAGCTTTGGAGCTGAAAGGGCCCTTAAAGGCCATCTAGTTCAATTTCTTTACAAATGAGAAAAATGAGGCACAGAGTGGTTAGGTAACATTCCCAGGATCACACATGTCGTCTTTGAGGTGAGAGTTGAAGTGAGATCTTTATGGCTCCAAGCCTAGAACTCTATCCACATGAGTTGTAGGGAGTTGTATAGAGAATATGTAAGCACAAATGAAACTAAAATGTACATAAGAGGTAGGAGGAAGGGAGGGAGGGAGGGAGGAAATGAAGAAGGGAGGAAGGGAGAAAAGGAGGAAAGGAAGGAAGGAAGGAAGGAAGGAAGGAAGGAAGGAAGGAAGGAAG
>NW_027185784.1:15320907-15360081 GCF_028583685.1 Petaurus breviceps papuanus
AAGGAAGGAAGGAAGGAAGGAAGGAAGGAAGGAAGGAAGGAAGGAAGGGAAGGAGGGAGGGAGGGAGGGAGGGAGGAGGAAGGAAGGAGAAGACTCATGATCAGGGAGCTCTTCCTTTCTTAGGATTTTAGAATTTTAGGACTGGAAGTGGCCTTAGAAATATCACTTTATTGATGCAGAAGTTGATGTTCAGAAAGGGTGCAATTCAGCTTACACCCTGTCTCTAATGCTTAATACCTGTTTTATAAGGGACAAATCGTATGTTCTCCCTAGCTCTCAATTTCCTCATCCACAAATGAGTATTGGAGTAGAAGACTTTTGGGGTCTTCTCCAGGCCCAATGATTTATATGATCCTATGAAGCAAACCCCATTTCCATGATATTCAACCCCAGAGATCTCTCTCTGCTATTCAATACTGCCTCTTTTCTCTCCTGAGTTTACAGAGTCCTCTTAACAATACAAATGCAAGATGTCTTCACTCTGGACTTCACAGCCAGACCATCAGAGTCCCCATGGGCACCCCTGAGGTCTACCCCAGGGCCCTCTGAGAAATCATTCTGATGTCTCAGAGAATGCTTCTCTTAATTACAAGATGTAGAAAAAGCAGTCTCAAACAAAATGTGCATCCTCCATCCTAGTCACATTAGATCTTTCAAAAGTCCTTGTCTACTGAAAAGAAAGGTGGCCTCATTTCATAAGAAATAGTGCTGGAAAAAGACCTTGGAGATACTATAGTCCAACTATATCAGTTTTATAAATGAGGAAATGGAATTCCAGGGATATACAGTGACTTGCTCAAAGGAATAAGTGGCAGAACCCCTTGATCACATTGCCTAATCATTTGTACATGGGTCAATTCAGAACTTTATTGGTTTGAGCCAAAGGCCAGAGCAAAGCTTCCAGGGCAAAGAACAGAACAATTACATCAGCCATTTATAAGCAGCACCATTTCCTTCCTGTCCAGAGCTGCAGAGCATCTCCCCAAAGCTACTTTCCCCCATCAAAGTTGTTATACTTCTTAAGGAGGGCAGCCCCCTACTTTTTTGTAGGATACCCTGAGCTTGCAAACAGCATCAGCCAACATTGGATTGGATTATTTCTCACTTGCAGAATTGCACAAAGGGGAAAAAAATAATGCTGAACATTCTGTTCATGGAAGAAAAAATAGCAGCAGAAAACTGTCACATTGTTTGGTCTATTTTCAATTTCATTCTCAAGTCCTGGAAATATCTGTCTGCACAGGCAGGCCAGGGGAGGACTCTGGTGCCTGACAGATCAGCTTGGTACCAAGTTTCTTAGTGTTGGCTTGAGGGAGGGGTAGCATTGACTGAGTTTACTTAGAAAGGGCAGTTTATTGGTTAGAGTGCCAACTGGGCTCCCTCAGCTCTTATATTCTGTGCCATACTACAAGAGAGTAACATGCTCGTAGAAATTGAAAAGGTGCAACAACAAGTATTGATCTGAGAGCCTACTATATGCCTCTGCTGTGTTAATGAGGTATTCTGTACTAATACATTAGAGGTTGCGTCAGTAAAGGACACCAAGAGATGGGGTGGAAGTGGAAGAAAAGGCACCAATCTGCATCAGAAGAGGGAGTTTTTCACTAGGAAATTACCTATGCCAGTGAAATCACTGTACTTGTCCCTATCCCTGTACACACATATACATATACATAGATGTGACTATATGTGTATAATATAATATTATAGGGAAATAATACAAGATATTGTAACTAATTTATAATAGTATATATATATATATATATTTGTTATCTATAGAATATCTCCCAAGTATGTGCATGAGGGAGGGGTAGCACTGACATATATATATTCTATATACATATATACATGCACATACATATATTCATACACACATTGCACTTATGATTGGGGACAATACATATGTAAAATTATATACATGTATGTATACATGTAAAGTTATATATGCTATGTATATCTATACATACATAAATGTGCATATGCATATACATACATATCTATGTAGGGGAAAGAGAGAGAGAAAGAGAAAGAGAAAATGTCAAGAGTCTCTCCAGATGAATTATCATCTTGAAATCAAGTTGCATATCTTGTAGCTCCTTTTGCAAATTAAGTTGTGCCCTCAAAAATCTTCCATTCTAATTTGGAACATGAGTTAAATATGCAAAAGAGAGGCAGTACTATGGAGTAAAATATATACTGAATTTGTATTCAGAAACTTGGGTTTGGATCTCAACCCTTCTACTTACTATTTAATTGACCTGGGTCCAAACCCTCTCTGGATCTCAGTTCTCTCTTCTATAAAAATGGGAATATTGACTCAATGATCTTTAAGGTCCTTCCCAGATTTGATGTATAATCCCATGCAAAACTGCATAATAATAAAAAGTTGTGATTAAGTTTTTTAAATTATTGATGGATGAATGGACAGATGGTAGAACTCCCAAGTTGGAGGAGACCTTAATAATAATCTAGTACAGAGGTGTCACACATATATTCACAACACTAACATGTAACAAAAAATAAAAATACAACAGAACATAATGTCAATACATGCCTTTTGGAGGCAATATAGGACCACAGGGATCCTTGGGTCCAGTTTAGTGGCTCCCTTTCAATTTGAGTTTGGCAGCACTGATCTAGTACAACCTGTCTCCAAGTACAATAACAACTTCCTCTATAACACCCTTGATAAATGTTTATCCATGCCTGGACACTATGCTTGCTATGTTACCCCATGACCCTGAGTAAGTGGCTCAACCTCTCTATGGCCCAGTTTCATCATATGGAAAATAGAAGGGTTGGACTTGATGGCCTCTAATTTGATGGTCTTCTAACTCTAAATCTATGATTTTATGAACCTATGACCTTCAATTACAGGGACCTTATTATCATATCAATGGGAATGAATATTCATCACATGAATACTCCATTTCTGTACCATCTTATTGCTAGGAAATTCTCCTTTTATTGAGCTAAATGATTACATAATGAATACAATAGATGACATGCTAGGGAGTTCAAAGAAAGCTAGAGTGATCAGGGAAGGGTTCACAGGGGAAAGGGACTTAATGAAATTAGGATTTAGACAGGAAAGATAAAGGAATTTTAAGGTGGGAGGAAGAGAATGAGTAGAGGTTGAAGGCTGGAACTGATGATGATATGTACAAAGTACAAAGAAGAAGAGACCAGGTATACTGAATAAAGGTAGATGGCACAGAGTAGAACTGGAAAAAAAAGTAGATTCCCCTCAAATGAGAAATGTCTAAGCAAATTATGTGATGAGATATCATTGCGGCATGAGAAATGATGAAAGAGGAAATTTCAGAGAAACCTGGCAAGACTTGCATGAACTGATGCAGAGTGAAGTGAGGAGAACCTGGAGAACAATGAAGACAATAAAAACAACATTGTAAAGACAAACAGCTTTGAATGAGTTAGGAACTCTGATCAGTGCAGTGACCAACCAGGATTCCAGAAGATCATATACGAAGCATGCTGCCCACCTCCTGACAGAGAGGTGATTAACTCAAGATGCATAATGAGATTTTCATCTTCTCCTCCTCTTCCTTCTCCTCTATCTTTTTCAATTAGAGGAAGGAGAGGAGATGAAAGGAAGATAAAATTCATGTTTGATAATTGAAAAAATTCCAATAAAAAAAGATAAGATTGAATAGAACTTTGTAGTAATACTAGAGAGAGGCTTAGTTTGGTTCCTGTTTTCAGAAAGAACTCTGGTCAGTGTTTAGCCCTTGTCTTTCATTATTCAGTTCAAGTTCCCACTCCAGACACTAAAGAACAGTAGCAAATTACAGAGTAGTTCTGTCGTAACCCTTGGACTTTCTCATGTTCCCCAGATACTAAGAACCTGGAGAGTATACAGAAGATGGCAATGGTAGCAATAATCAGATCAAAGGACTTAGAGCTGGAAAGAGCCTTGAAGAGCCTATGGTCCACTCCTCATTGTACAGATGAGGAAACTGATATGTCACATGACTTACTATAGAACACAAGGGAGGAAGTATCAGAGAGTGTGTTAGAATCCAATTTTCCTGACTCAATCTCTTGGGCTTTCCCCTGCACCCTGAGGGTCTCCACACCTTTGCAGCTATAACCCCCCTTCCTGAGTTCTACTATCTAACAAACTCATCCAAGTCAAGAACTGGGAGATCAGAAGAATGGTCTCTAAACAACCAAAGTAGATGTGAAATCCATTTACTACAATCCATGCCTTTTACTCACTAGAGAGAGTCCCTCTGGCCTTCACTCAGAGCCTATTTACTCTTCATTTTCACACAATTCAAAAAAAACTTCTGCATCTAGTTTAAAGGCTGTGCAGTATAGTGGCAAGCTGAAGCTAAGGAAGAGCCAGGGAAGTGGAGAAGGGCAGACCAATTAGCAATTAGATTGTCACGACCACTTTAGACCCCAGTCTCCTCATTTAAGACAGAGATCATAGCTGCAGTATATACATACGTGTGTGTATGTGTGTGTATGATACCACACGGGTAAACAGAGAATATAAGGGTCCAGTGACAGAACATGTGTAAAATACTTCAAAAACCTTAGATCACTATATAAATGTCAGCTATTGTTATTATTCTGAGCACATCAAAAATTAGAAAAAGTAAATGAGAATTGGGGAGAGGGGCTGCTAGAAGCAGGCATGCTGACAGCAGTGAGAAGTGACAACTGACAGCCTGACAGCAAGGAAGGAGACAGAGAAACTATAAAAAGGAACTTGGAAAATATACCTAACACCAGGAGGGCATCTTTAGAGGGAATGGGAGGCTTCCATGGAAATTTTTCAGATGCTCATCTACAAGTTTTCAAAGTGGGAAGACTTTCTCCTTTTCCTTCTCTCTAAATATATTTACAATCTTCCATCAGTGGCCCAGTGGACAGAATTCTGGACCTAGAGGCTGGAAGACCAGAGTTCAAATCCAGCCACAGTCAGCTGTGTGACCTTGGGCAAGTCACTTAAGCTGTCTGCCTCAGCTTCTCATTTGTAAAATGGGCATGATATTAGCCCCTACCTTCCAGGATGATTGCAAGAATCAAATGAGATAATAATTATAAAGCACTTAGCACATAGTAAGCACTATTATTAATCATTATCATTGCATGCACTCATATGTGGCTATACACATTCTAATAAACAAGAATGAAGGTCAGTAGACAGATCTTTTTGACTTCCATAATACATTAAAGATTTTTTGTGGTTAGTATCAACTAAATCTGTTTCCAGTTTTTTGCTTGCTTTCAGATATCCCTTCTGAGACATAGAAAGCCTCTCTCAATTTGGTCAACCTCAATGGCAAACTGAGGAAACTTACCGATGAGGACAAATAGTCAATGACTCCCCAGGGCTCACAAATAGAAAAGGAACCAGTTCGTATGTGGTTCCTATTTCCTTTGGGTTCTACCAAAAAAGGGTCTTAGGTGTAAGGCTGATTATCCATTCATGACTCCTCCTAGGACCACTACAGGGCACAGATTGCTGAAAAAGCTGGTGAATATACAGTCTCCTGGCTTATTGTTAAAAAGAACTTTGACAGGGGCAGTAGTGACTTAGGATAACAGGATCATTGAGTTAGAGCTGAAAGAAACCTCAGAAGCCATCTAGTCTAACCATGTTATTTTGTAGATGAGGTGTCCAGAGAGGCTATGAATTAACCATCACACCACAGTAGAACTGGGTTCCTCTCCCTCTCAATCCAGTGTGTGCTGTGCCCACTGCCTCCAGTGAGATCACTAACATTTGCCCTTCGCTTTTTTAATGCCTCTGAGACTGGAACAGTGCAGGCAGATGTCCATAGGTATCCACTTCTTATCCTGCTCAATTCTTACCTTATGTGTTTCCTTTATCTAAATACTTCAATACGTGAATAATTCCATCAAGATAAATTTGCTTTTATGTTTTGTTCCCTAATAATTGTTATGCAATGACATGTTCATACTCATAAAACATAACTGGCTCTTAGAGATTGTCAGAGATTACTTAGTAGCAAGTAGCTTCTGTGATCAAACACCAACTGAGCCTAATATTCACTGCCAGCAGCCGAATCCACAGCTGGCCCTAACTCTTTGTAAGGAAAGGGAAGAGGATGGCTCTGTTATCTCACCCCCTTCTACAAGTGCCTTTGTGAGTGCCCTTGACTCATCCATGCCATATTTTTGGTGATCCCTATTAACCCATCTTTGAAAGGGGCAGGTATAGAATAGCCCATAGACTCCGTGGAAAACAAACACAAACAACCCTTAACTGGGCCTGAATGCCACTGTATCTAGGTTTAATAGTGACATTCCCATCACTTGTGGAGATGGCCCTGAACCTATTCTCACAGCTGGCTGCCTTTTCACTTGGACCCTGGTTGCTAAGGGCTTGACAGCTGACGGTGTGATTGTAAGGGCATGGACTGAGCTTGCAGCCCGCCTCCAGCCAGCCTCCACTGGGCAGCCTCCTACATGGCAGCAAGGCTAAGTCTTTACCTCTGTATTCTTGTCATAAGCCCCTTTTACCTGGAAGGGTCCGTGACTTGTCCCAAACGTGTGGCATTAAACAATACTAGAATCCTATCCACAAAGGCTTTAGAGTGACGGGAGCCTTAGAAGTCATCGAGGAGCTCAGCTCCCTCGCCAGCCACCCTTCTCATTCCCCTTCCCCCTTGCACTGACCTTCTTGCTGTAAAGTCTAAAACACTCTCCCTCTTCAGCTCTGACTCCTGGCTTGGCTTCCTTCAACACTCAACTCAACTCCTTCCTTCTGTAGCAATCTCCCTCCCTTCTTTCCAGCTAGTACCTTCCATCTACACTGTACCTATCTAGTAAGTATATAGTTATTTGTATAATGCCTTCCCCATGAGAATGTGAGCTCCTTGAGGGTAGGGCCTTGAGCTAGCTACTGAAAGGAGGTAATACATCCCAGGATGCCACAGAAGGCCTGGCTATCACTGAGAATAAGGAAGGATAACTGTGGGGATGGCTAGTAAGGGGAGAAGTACATCTCAGAGGAGGCTAGAAACTGCATATTGGGGGTGAGGGGTACGGCTAGGCAAGACAGAAATTAGGATATTGAGGAAATTTGGAAATTTGGGCATTTCCCAGATGCAGAAGGGAGAAAATATGGCACAGGTCAAGGTCAGTGACCTAGCCAGGAAGGGCTGGGCAAGGGAGAAACTGGGAGGGGAAGAACATGCACCCTCCATAGTACCATCAGTAACCCTCTAAACTTTATGCCCTGTGGAAAGACCCTATGTTCCTATCCTGGTTACACCTATGAAAGGAGGTATTTTCATGATTTCCTAACTTATATTGGATTTCAACTGAAATTGGTTATTCATTTATTCATTTAGCCATTTTTGTCCTCTCTTTCTCTTCATTGTAAAGTATTATTAACCAATCCACACTGAGCAATGGTCTTATCCCTTCTGTGAATCTGCTTTTATCCAATCGAGCTTAAAAAAAAAGAAAAGAAAAAGAAAACCTTTCCACTAAGCCCTACCAATGATATCTTTTCAAAGTTGCCAAGACCATCTCCATCCCAAAGTACAAATTAGGAAAAGGAAAGTAAAGTGGGTAAGGGGGGTTTAAAGGGGGAAAGGGGGGTCTATACTAAAGCTGAGCAAATATTTGAATTGGGAGAGAAGGCTGGGGTCAGGAGCATTGGAATGGTAGCTTCTGGGTATCATCAAACTTTAATTTCTAGTTAGGAGCATGGCCCAGGTCAGGTGACATGCTAGAGTCTTGTGTGGTTTTTCAGACACCAAACATAAATCATCTTCTCTTTCACTTGTAATATTTTTTTTCCTTGCCATGTCAGCTGAATTCCAGAATTGGCTTGGGTTTAAATGAGGACTTTTGTTCCTTTTGGGCCTTATCTACTCTCTCTTCTCTGGACCTTCTCCCTCCCTTCAAGGAGGCTGTGGCTTCAACACTGGCCAGCAAGCTCTGAAAGGCTGACTTACTGTCTGACACTAGGCTCCAGGCCAAGTCTGTGTGGGTTGGGTTGGGAGCATGTGGAGGGGGAAGGTTGGGAAAGAGCGAGGTTTCTGATCTACCAAAAGGAGAAAAGGGAACAGTCAGCTCCAGAGCAGAGTCGCTTTGGGCATTCCCCATTCCCAGAAAACCACCTCCCCACTTCACAAGTAGTCATGGGAGTCTGCCACAGATCCTCAATTTCCTCCCAGAGGGGACCAACTCATGGGATAGGACCATCTGGGGAGGATTAATTAGGATCATACATAGGGTGAGGATGAGTGTCCAGGCAAGAGACAGCTGCCAAAGGGACTGATCTGTGGCAGCTGTGGTTTGGTGGAGAGATCACTGGAGTGGGAATTCAGGAGACCCACACACCGGTCTCAGCTCTGCCACTGAGTCATTGGCTAGGCCAGCCTATGAGTCTCTGAAACTGTTTCCATCGATATCTTTTCTTTTGGCATTGCAATTATCTCTCAATTTCCTGCCCTTCACTTGTTAGGACTGAACCCTCCTTTCCAAAAATGAAAGGCAGTTAATTTAACAACCAATAATGCACTGACCTCTTCTGACAATGTTTCCAACATTCTGCTCCCATAGTCCCCTACCTCTCTACCAAGAAGAGGAAGGCCTATTTCTCTTTTCCTGATTTTGTGATTATTTCTATTAATTTTAAATAGGATTATAAATGCCAGGGTCAGCTTACGGCAGGTCCCAAGAGTCAATTGTTGACTTTTTAGTCATATCTATGTTTATTATTTAGTCATATGTATAGAATGAGCATCTATACTTCTGAAATCCACAGAGGACTGCCAACCAGGGCCTGAGTTATCGTTTTGTCCATTTATAGACTTAATAAAGTGATTGGGAAAATGTTAACAATATAGACTAAATTTAAGCATGTGTATCATATACTTTTTAAAAGATTAAATATTTCATACACACACACACATAATTTTAAGGACAAGAAACTAGGGCCCACAGAAGAGATGTGACTTGCCCGAAGTCAAAAAGTAAGTTTAATCGGGACTAGAACCCAGATCTCCTGACTCTCTCAAGTGATTCAATGTTCTTCATTCTCCATCATCACTTATTTCTCCCCCTCCTTTTGTTTCCACAGGTCCCTAAGCACCTCAGTGATGCAGTATAGTTGAGACTCCCGTGGGGAATTTAACTGGAGACTCTAACCCTAAATCACTTCTGGGACCCTCATCTTATGTAACTCAAAAGAAGGCTGACACTATATATCTGTGGGACCAAACACCATTTATGACTAAATGGAAATCATCCTGGATTTAGTCACAGGATCCCAAGGTTAGGGAGTTAGGGGCAGAGTCAGGATTTCTTCAGATTGGAAGGGGGTGATCTGGGCCAGAGATTTGCCTGCATTGCTGTTCATTCACATAGTGTCTCACCTAAAAGAGTTTCTTGTGTATTTCTCTCGGTAGTGGCATTTCCTTTGCTGACACTATGAGGTACCTGGCATTTGCAGGGGTCTCTCATCTACTTCTCCCTCAGACACTGTGAAACTTTAGAATTGAAAGAAACTGCTCATTCAATTAAACAATTGGTCAACAATCTAGGTTCTCTCATCATCCCTGAAAAGTTTCTGGGATGGGACAAACTCAGGATGCAATGGACGGAGTACTGGGTTTGGTATAAGAAGAGACCCAGGTTCAGTTCCTATTTCCTACACTGACCAGGTTTGTACTTAGGACACCCATCCTTTTTGAGCCTCAGTTTCTTCACCTGTAAAATGCAGATAACAGCATTCATAAAAGCTACCTCATGGAGTTTTCCTTGGGACCAGACCCGTGATTTTGTTGGTATGGGGAACTTTGAATAAGGAAATTCCTTCTAGCAAAACACAAATCTGTACCTACTTTACAACTTACTTTTAAAGAACATCTTTATATATGCATTTCAACATAATTGGCTTCCTTTCAATCCTATGTGTTTTATTTTATATATTTAAAAGACATCATTCTGGGAAGGGGTTCATAGGTTTCACCAGACTGTCAAAGGGGCCCATGATACATAATATGTTCAGAACTCTTTGTCTTAGAAGGTTTTCTGAGGCCTGGGAAATTAGGTTATTTGCCCATGGTCATGCAGCTAATATGTGTCAGAGATGGGACTTGAACTCAGGTTTTCCTAACTTGAGCTTGACTCTCTCTCATCTACTGTTAATCTGCCTCTGCCCCCACTGAATTTGTGATGATCAAAGGAGATAAAGCATATAAAATCCTTCATAAACATGAGAGTACTATTAATATCAGCATTAGCTATTAATATTAGCATTCATTTAATTTTCATCTAACTTTCTCAGCTGTGACTGCCATCTGATACTAAAGAAAACTTTGAAAGGCTCCTAATTGGCTTCCAGACCTCTGGGGAGCCCTAGCCTTCTTTCCAAAAGTGGGGGAGAAGGGAGGGTAGTTCAATAGCCAAGGCAAAAAGGTCAGAGATCAGAACTCTTTAATGTCCTTCGGTTTACTTCTTGACCACACGGGTGTGGGTGACACAGACCTATTAACCCTCCATTTACTGAACTACACAGTCTCAGGAAAAGAGTAATAAGTTCTGGGGAAAGTAAATAATAGAGACAATAATTTGGGTGGGAGGTGGCACTTTGATAAAAACCATTTAATAAGCACTTACTATGTTCAAGGCACTTTGATAGAGGCTAGGGTTATGAAGACAAAAATGTGAAAACCATCCTCTGTCCCTTCTGGTTGGGGACATGTAAATGTGGGAGAGTTGGACTCCAACTAATTCCCCAATCAGGACAGTTGATCAGGAAAAACCAGGATATAAGTATAGAAAGTAAGAGAGAGATAATTATGTAACTGTAAAAAGTCGTCCACCTGCTTCATGGTCCTATGAAGTGTGAAGGGAAAGAAAGGACATTGAGGCCTTTCAATGTTGGAAATGTAAATTGCCTTGGCTACATGTGACCTTTCATGTGTGCCTTCCAGACATTGTACTTTTTTTTAACATTCATTTTTAAAATTTTCAGTTCCAAATTCTCTTCCTCCCTCCAGGCCCTCCCCCACACAATGAGAAGGCAAGCAACATAATACCTATTATATAAATGAAGTCACATAAAACATTTCCATATTAACCATGTTGCCAAAAAAAGCAGGGAAAATAAAGAAAGTGAACAAATATTTCGTCTACATTTAAGAGTTCATCAGTTTTCTGTCTTGAGGTGGATAGCATTCTTCATCAGGAGTCCTTTGGAATTTTTGTGGTTCCTTCTATCATTGAACTCTTTCCATGGATGTTGTATGTATTTGTGGGAGAGAGTACTTCAAATATATTTTGGCTACTGTTACTACTGTGTCATTTAAATAAATGCTTTTATTTTGAGCTAACTAAACGGTCTCCTGGCTCCCTGTTAAAGGGAAGTTCCACAGTGGAGGGTTGTGTACCATAATAGTGGGTTCCTGGACCCACAGAGTACCCTTGAGCTTGAGGGCAAGTGCTCCCTGGGAATTAGATCTACAAAATAGTTGATGCCAATTTAGGGAGGTACCTGATGGGGATAACTATATCACCAAAAAGTAAATAAAACAAGTAAATATAAAATAATTTTAGGGGAATAAGAACATCAGCAGCCATAGGGAGCAAGGAGGCACTCATATCTCTGTACTCCCTCCCTCAAGTCATCTCCCAACAGGTGAGCAAAGTCATCAGGAAGGATTCTGCTCTTTAAGTGCCCATCACACCACTGGGTTCTGATCTGCCTCTTTTAGCCACGGATGGCAGACAACCATTCTGGCTAGGCCTCTACAAATAGGCCTGGATTGATAGATCTAGAGAGACATATATTGACCCTTTTGTCTATCCCCTGTGTCCTCTCCCTGCAAATTCACCCCCGTGATGAGAAAGGAGCTCATTACCTCTGCCCTCCCTGACCCGTACCAGAACATAGAACTAGAAGGACGTGCTCCTTCCTGAGTACTTCCCAGTCTGGGTGATCCACTGATCAGTGGGGACATAGATTAGATTGACATGAATCATCAGGGTCACTACATGTATTGCCATGGTGATTAGTACAGGATGGCCCATCAATCCCATTTTATGCTGCAAAACATGTGTTTATATGGCCATTGATCCAACACAGTGGATTCCCTCCAGGGCAAGTAATGCTTTATCCACATAGTCCCAAGCTCTGAGCAGGTCCCACCACATTCCTGTGTGCCTCCAGGGACAAATCTATCTTGTTTTATTTGTATTGCTGGGGATGTATCTATTGCTACATGGCTCCTTGTCTGGCCTGCCAGTATCAGTTTGGAGAGCTAAGGGGAGGTGAATCCCAGGGTTGCCTTTCTGGAGCAGAGTTCATATTTCACAAATGTGAAATGATAACACCGCCAGAGGCCTACATTATGGTCCCTATTGATTGCATCATGGCCATGCTGGGACAAAGATAAAAAAACCTGGAGTTTTCCCATACAAAATACAACTTACCCTTATACATGCTCTTGAGAAAATCTTATTCTAAATAGCTTTACATAGCATAAACAAGAAACAAGAAAGAGCTTTAAACATCCTAACAAATGCTGGCTTTTGTAAGTTTTTCTTTGCATAGCTATTCTTTAGGGTTAATGTTGAAACATGCTGGTGGCCTTGGACTTGGACAGCTGCAGTTGAATAACCAAATGAAGTAATTAAGTCACTCCATAAAACAAGCAATACTTTAAACGAAGGACAGAGAATGGAAGAAGACAGAAAATGGAGTTCTCTCAATGAGGATTTCTGCTTATGGCAGCCATTTCATCAAGCCAGAAACAAATCTCCAGGGGTAATGAATGTCCTGTTGGAAGGCAGCATCCTATATTCCACTTCTAGTATTATTTTATATTGTTTTCCTGTTTTATTTCAAGTTCCCTACGACAGGTTCATTTTCATCTCTGTATGCCCAAAGATTCTCATAGTTAATACACACAGTAGGTAATCCTTTCTGACTCTTTGTGACCCTATTTGGGGTTTTCTTGGAAAAGACACTGGAGTGGTTTGCCATTTCCTTCTCCAGCTCATTTTACAGATGAAAAAACTGAGGCAAACAAGGAAAAGTGACTTGCCCAGGGTCACACAGCTAGTAAGTGACTGAGGCTGGATTTGAACTCGTCAAGATGAGTCTTCCTGATTCCAAGCCCAACTAATCTATCCTACCTGATTCTAAACCCAAGCTACCACCTACTTGCCCTCCTTTAAAAAAATACATGCACATTAGTTGATTGATGTATAAACTCTCTCTTCCAAAGAAACTGGCTTACTAGTAGTTCTATCTGTCTTTGCATAGGTTGTTCCTATCACTGGAAAGTATTACCTCCTTAGTTCTTGGAATCCTTAGATTCTTCAAGGCATACGTCCTACACCAGGCTTTTCCTATAACTCTTACCCTACAACCCCTCCCCCCCATCACCACACACACACACACACACACACACACACACACACTTTATTACTCTCCCTCTCAAAATTTCATTGTATTATATATTTGTATGAAGTTTTTATTTACCTATATGTTATAATCCTTATTAAAATATAAACATCTTGAGGGCAAGGGTTGTTTAATTTTTAACTTTGTATCTACAGTGTCCTACACACAAAAAGTGCTCAATGAATGTTGGTCAGATTGAACTATATTGGTCCTATGTACCTATGTCCTTACCCTGGTCATTTTATGGAAACTTCCCTGACTATTTCTGTCTCTATGGTTCTCTCCCTTTGCATTTACTACCATTGATTATTAGCTTTAGAAGGGACATTGCAGGTCATTTAGTCTAGCCCCTTCATTTCATAGAAGAGACGTGACCAAAGCTAGGTATTCAAGCCCACCCCTTCTGACTCCAAGCGCTACACCGTTATTTTGGCACGCAACGAAATCCCGCCTTGTACTGTTTTCCAGTGCTTCATGTCTGTTGTCTTGTTACCCTCTTGATCCCTGATGAGTGTACTGTTGATTATTTACACTTCGTTGCTTAAACTTTGTCCTTTTTAAAAAATTTTCCCGTCAGGTCTAGCACAACTCTCAGCCCATGTGGTGTCAGGTACGGTGGACTTGGAGCCAGAAGGCTTGGGTTTGGAACCCAACTCCACCACTCACTAGCTGTGTGTCCTTGAAGAAGGCTTTGGATGCCTCCATGTCTCAAGCAAGGGTGCTTATTAAGGAGTAATAATATCTACATGTCTCATAAGGTTAGGAAGATCCAAGGACAAAATATATTTAAAGAGTTTTATAACAGTAAAACGCTGTGGAAATGTAAGTTATTATCATTTCTGTTGTTGTTGAGTTGAATAGAAAGGATTCTCACATTGAATAGAAATGTAAACTGGTTGATTCCCTAAGGTCCCTTCCAAACTAAGTCTCTATGATTATAGGACTTCTCTCCTTTGAGTTTTAAGCTCAGTCGCTAAATGAAGAAAATAGGAATTGTTCCCTTCCTGAAGTCATTAAGTATGGGTTTAAAAAAATGCAGGACTAAAATTCCTTGAAGAAAAGTAAATGCTTGATGATCAGAGACATAACTAGGGTGGGACAACAGGATCTTTTCCATGGGGATATAAACATGTAAAAAGTGTTGTCATTCTGAGGTATTTTTATTCTCCCAAGTAATCACACCCCAATTCCCCACCCTACCCCTGGATGCCAGATGTAGTTGATCCTTCAGCAGAACAGAATCGTCAGAGTGTCCTAGAACATACTTTCTCTCCTTCAAAGTAACACCTCAGGTAAAGTCCCTCCAGCTCAACCTACCCTCACTTACAAAAAATGATCAGTTGTGGTTCTGGGGATTATCAATAGTGTTTTAAATGATTTTAAATGACCAGGAATATTTTCTTAAGATTGCATATTTATATAGCACTTTAGGGTTTATAAAACCCTCTCCTCACAAGAAGTCTGGAAGATATTATTATCACCATTTTACAGATGAGGAAACTGAGGCACAGAGAGGTTATCAATCTCACAACTAGTAAATGTCAGAGCAGGATCCAGAGGCAGATATCCTTACTTCAAATCCAAAATTCTTTCTACTCCATCACTCTGATATCTCTTTCTCTTGACCCTATAGTCTTTGCTAATTTTATTTCCTTGTGGAAACTCAGCAATGATAGGCCAGCAGGTATTAGGGTTTGAATATAGAGCCATAACTATGGTGGGGTATCAGAGGCTTTTTCCTAGAGGATCAAACTTAGAGAGCCTTGGAAATATTTGTCTTCCTTCAGTGACATGGAAACAACAAACCTAGTTAGCAAGAAATAGTTAAAATAGTCACTTAACCAGACTGCATATTGGGGTGAGTTCATTCTCTGCTGCTGATGTCTTAGAATGTCTGTCCCCCTCCCTGTCTCCCACCTGAGGACCTGTTTCATCCCATTTATCCAGGGCAGATTGGGATACCTGCCCTAGGAGCAACAATTCCTAGTTATGGTTCTGTCCACCTGCTGTCTTGATTAATCATGTGACCTACACCTCTGAACACATGAGTCCAGTGAGCTTGTAAATGGGGATTGAAAGCCTCTCCAGAGCCAGCATCGTGTAGCATGACCAACGGGGGCATTACAAACCCTAAGCCTCAACAGCCTCCTTCTTTGCAGACACTCCAAGTGCTTCCTGAGTATTAGCTCCATACATCATCCCAGCATCCCTAGAAGGAAAGCAATGGGTAGAGATAATTCTCAGCATCCTACTGAACAGTGACTTGAAGTCTTAAAGTTTGAAGTGACCTGCTCTGGGTCATCTAGCTGACCACCAGCACAGCAGGGAGCAAGACCCCTAGCTAAAGCTCTTTCCCCCAGGCTATCATGCCTTTTCATTCACTTGGGGTAATTGCTGTGATTGTCCCAGTTTCAACCAGTAATGAATAACTTTGACAGTAATAGCTGATCTACAATCCTTGAGAGATCTCAGCTTGGGTGAAAGAAGCCAAGCATATTGGTTCCTTGGAAGAGGGATAGATAAAGAAGGCATTGCATTTGCTGGAAAAGTCTTACCCACTCCTCCTGCTTTCCCCAGAGAATGAACCAACAGCATCAATGAACTCATCTTCCCTACACCTTGAGATACCAGGAATCATCCCTTTCCCCTGACATACAAGCAGGAGACTCTAGGATTGGAAACCTACCCCTTCTGCCTCCTATGCTCCAGCATCAAGGCATCAAGCCACCCCCCTCAATCCCCCCCCACCACCAGTTCCATTGCTGGGGACAAACCCTATCCCCCGCAGCGCCTCTTGGAAACAATTGTTGCTACTCAGCTATTAGCACCCCATTAGTGTTTGTCCCCGGTACGGTATCACTGTCATGGATTAAAGACGCACAAAGGACGTTAATGCAACGAAGAGTTTAGAAACACAGAATTAGAAAAAGAGAGCTCTTGCACTCCAGCAGCACAAGCTTAATGTATTCAAATCTGGCTCAGAAAAGGGGCCGTTTAACTTCTAATTAACAAATCGCCTGTTTGTCCAAACAACTCCACCATCACTTCCCTGTAAATGGAAACACATAAGTTCTCCTAAAGCCTGGGGATCCATCGAGCCCTTTACCTGCTTCTCTGCAGTTCAGTATCACACACCTAGGGCTGAATGGAGAACGTGCTTCACCTGCCGCCTCTCCATCCTATGCGGGTCCACCCAAGAACCTTTTCAGAGGCACCTGAGGGAATTTCAATGTTTTACTTTACAAGACAGTAAACAAAGAGCCTCCCTTCAGGTTATCATTACTTCTTACCTGGACTATTGCAAGAGTCTCATAATTGGTCTTCCTGACCAGAGTCTTTCCCCTTTCCAATCTATCTGCTGCAGAGCTGACAAAATTATTTTCCTAAAGTGTAGGTCTAAACATGTTGCTTGCCCATGCAACAAATCTGGTGTCAAAGGTCAAACAGATGATCTTCTGTTTACCTTTAAAAGCCCTCCCCTCCTGACTGCTACCTACCTTTCCAACTACTTTCCTCCTTGCACTATGCAATCCAAACTAACCTCATTATTTTTCACATGTAACACATCATCTCCTATTGACACACCTTTAAACTGGCTCTCCCTCATGCCTGGAATGCCCTCCCCACCTCACCTTGGCCCCTTAGAATCCCTTCTTCAATTCGCTGCTCAAGCAATACCTTCTATCCTAAGACTTTCCCGAGTCCACCAGCTACTAACTACCCTCCCCCATCAAAAAAATTTAACTTGTATTTATTTTGTTTTTATTCATATGGAGTCATTTATGTACATGTTGTCTCCTATGAAAGAACATAAGTTATCTGAGGACTAGTGTTGTTTTATTTTGGGTTTTGTAACCCTAACACCTATCATATGAGCTGACACATGGTGAGGGAGCCCTTCCTTAATAAAGACCAATTGACTGATTGGTTGATAATGAAGGAGATTTTATGGTTCCTGTTCTCACTCTCTAGTCTATCTTAATCTACCAAAGTAGCAAAGCATAGGGGAAGGAGTACTGGGTTTGTAATCAGAAGATTTGAATTCTTTTATTTGTTCTAACACTTATTAAACACATCGCCCTAGGTAAGTCAATTCACTTCCCTCTCAGATCCTCAATTTCTTCATCTGTTAAAGGCAATGAAAAGCTGGGGATAACTTCTACAGGCTTGGATGAGCCCAGATTTCAGTGAGAGCATTTACGCCTTAGTGATCAACAAATGCTACAAATCGGGACTTGGTTTATTGTTTTGTTGATTGTCTAGAATCGAGAAAGCTATGGAGAAAATGCTGACTGCAAGTGAAACTTAAGTGTGTCTTCTGTACATTTCCCACCCCCTTTGGATAGCCAGTTGTCAAGCATATGCCAACCCTGTTCACAGGGATCAGATTTGAAATACCATTGGTAAAAGTACTTTGTAAACCTTGCTATAGAAAGGTCAGCTAGTATGATTACTGTCATTATAATTGTCTTGAATCAAAGCTAGTCATAAGATAGACATCATAGGACTTCATGATAAGGCTGGGCTTTCTTTTATTCCCCCCTAAATTTTACCAATGTCTTTGTCTTTATATCAGTTTCAATGGCAAATATGTCTTCCCTAATAAAGTTGTTTTCCTTTAATTCAGCAAAACCAATGGACACATTTATAGCAATATACACAATATTCTACACCCATAGTTCCCTTACTTCTTTAGCAAAGAAAAGGAGGCTCTCCTCCAGTGATCAGTTTGATCATTATAATTAAAGAATCTTCTAACTGGTATTATTCTTCTTTCTATTTATAATGTTTTAGTAATTGTGCAATTGTTTTTGCTGGTTCTGCTTAGTTCACTGTGTACCAATGCACATGTCTTCCCTGTGTTCTTCATATTCATCTTTTCTTATAGCCTAGTATTAGTAATAGTATTATATTATATAGCAATTCTCCAGTCAATGGTAACCCACTTTGTTCCCTTTACTTACAACCATGAAAAGGTCTGATATGAATATTTGTGAATTTTCCCCCCTGTATTATACTTCTTGGGGAAGGGAGGCAGGGTATATTGGTATTTTGTTATTGGTGCTGCTGATGTTTTCAACTGTCTGTAAGGTTTGACCAAAGGCCCATATTAAAATTCTCCCACTTACTCCCTAAGATTGCTGGCATGAGTACAATTTGTGTCATTTACCTCATATCAATTTACTCTCATTTTATTATTTTTTCAAATATTCTGATATATAATTTTTAACCCAAAAGACACTTCCTAACACCTAAACAAACAGGTGCCTCATTGTAAATACCTTATAGCAAAGTACATCCTCCAAAAAAGTTAGTTTACAGATGTGTAATGGAAAGGAAGGCTGTGTCTTTATCTTTGCCAGAATGGTACTGATACTGACTATTGTGTTTGATAATAGTTCTGTGGTTTCTCATGTTGACTTTATTTATATTTTTAGAATTATTGTGTATATTGTGTTTTTGGCTTTGCTTTCTCTTCTCCGTATCACTTCATATAAGCCTCCCATGTTTCTCTGAATTCTTGATATCTGTATGGAATTCATATACCACAATTTGTTCAGCTATTTCACAACTGTTGGGCATGTGTTTTATTTCTAGATTTTTGTTATCATAAATAATGATAACATTGAACTATGAACTTTCAGTACATAAGGGTCTTTATTTTTGCTGCCAATAAACCAAGCAGTGGAATCTCTGAGCCAGAGTATAAACAATTTAGTAACTTTTCTTGCACAATTCCAAATTGTTTTCCAAAATAGCTGTATTATTTCATGACCCTAATGTACCAGTGAAGTCGTCCATAGCTTCAATTCAGACAAAAGAAAATGGAGGTACAAAGGAAACGAATGAGCAGACCCAAGTCAAAGTGGTGGTAGTTTTGAAGCCAGAACCCAGGAATCTTGGTTGAGGTCCAGTGTTCACTCAACAACTGATGCCAGAACTTATTCAGCTTATGCTCTCAGAATGTCATCTTCTGCTTTCTTACACCAAGGACTTTGCAGAAAACTCCATCTCTGGTTATGTTATCTCTGTCATTCCCAGCAGGAAAGACTCCACACAGGCATTCACTATCCCATACATTTATGAAGCTCAGAACCATCTAAGGAAACCTACTAGAAAGAGGTGGAAAATGGCCAGCCTCTCCAGAGATCCATTGGTCTCTGAGAGGTAGGTTTTGGCATGGCAGACATTGGTACTTAGGATAGATGCTTATGCATTTTTTCATTGGCATCTCTCAGGAGCCCAATGAAGGCAACTGAGATTTCTTTTTTTTTTTTAAAGCAATCGGGGTTAAGTAACTTGCTCAAGGTTACACGGCCAGTTATTTCTGGGTGTGTTGCTGAGTATCTGAGCCCGGGATTCGATCCAGGTCATTCTGACACTGGAGCCAGTGCTCTTAGTCGCTGAGCCACCTGGCCGCCCCGCAACTGAGATTTCTTAAGCTTAGACCTTTGAGAATGATGAAGTGATTCTATGGTAGTGGTGACTTAGGTTTAGGAAGCAAAGGTTTGGTCTGCAGCATACATGACGTACACCTGGGGCACATAGGGCAGCACACATAGGGTCACTACCTATAACTCATGCAACTCCAAGACACTCTTCATCTCTCTTTAACACACACACACACACACACACACACACACACACACACACACACACATACACATACACACACCCATAACTCACAAGGTGAGTACTGCCAGAGTGAATTCCAAGTCTTCTTCAGATCAATTACTGTCCCATTCAAATCGCTTGATTTGGGAGAGATTTATTAAATTTCTACTGTGGCTGAGATACAAAAGTCATTAACTTAGCATTCCTGCCCACCAAAAGCTTATCTAATAGGAGGGTTATGACATGTTCATACATAAATATGATACAAAAATAAAAGAAAACAATATGTTACATAACAAAGTATACTATGAAATGTGAAAAAGTTCTCTCTTCTGCCTGGTGAATGAGTGGAGATGCAGGAAGAAACCAGAGACCTCCAAGGAAGACATGTTATTTGAACTGGATCTCTCCCCTCTCTAACTTCCCTGTGATTGTAGAAGGTACCACCATCCTCCCAGTCTCCTGGCTTATAACTTAGATGCCATCCTTGATTCCTCCCTTTGACACTCATACCCAAGCTGTGGTCCTGTGTTTTTCACCTTCCCAGCATCTCTCATATAGACCCCTTCTCTCCTCTGACACTGCCGTCCCTCTGGTGCAGGCCTCATCACCTCATACCTGGAGCATTACAATAACCTGTTGGTGGGTCTTCCTGCCCCAAGTCTATCTCCACTTCAGTCCGTCCTTTACGATCTATTAAAGTAATTTTCCTAAAGTGCAGGTATGACCATGTCAATCCCCTATCTGATGAAGTCCAGTGGCTTTTTATCGCCTCTAGGATCAAACATAACATCCTCTGTTTGGCATCTAAAACCCTGTATAATTTGACCCTTTCCTACCTTTCTAGCCTTCCTAAACCTTGCATCCCTCCACATATTCTACAATCCAGTGACAATGGACTCCTTGCTGCTCCTTGAATAGAAAAGTCCATCTCCGAATTCCATGCTTTTCATTGGCTGTCTCCTATACCTTGAGAACAGGGCCTGGGTTGTTTTGGTTTGGTTTGGTTTTTGTTTTTGTTTTTTTTACTTTACATTCATAGAACTTGGCACAGTGCCTGGTTCTTTGTAGGTTCTTAATAAATGCTTGTTGACTTGATTTGGGGATCAAGGTAAGGGGCAAAGGGATGAAGGGAGGAAGGACATTCCAGTGTAGGGTATTGAGGGGACAGAGGCTTGAGGATAGCTCAGCCTTCTAGCACCTCCCATGTTCCTCTGTTTTAAGTCTGTGGCATCCAAGGTCACATCATACCCTGAGAGAACCAAGCTCAAGCCTGAGCATCAGACTAGCCTCTTGGCATAGGGCCCAGAGGAAAAAAAGAGCATGCATCTTGCGAAAGCAGTGGAGTGGGGATGGGGGGGCGGGGTACCCAGCAAGAGCTTCCATAGTAAATGGAACTAGTTTCTCTTCCCCAAGAATATCCAGTGGGCACCATCCTGAACCATCTCTGACATTCCCCACAGGCATTGCAGAGAAATCTAAAATTACTGGGCAGAGAGGAAGGGAGGCAAGGAGGAAGCAGCATATGTCTCATGCTCAGACATACAAAATCCTATATAAATAGCATACACAACCTATTAGTACTACCAGCACACAGGGCAATTTCTTTTTAATATAATAAGATCTTCCTTGGAGGAGATTATATGGCACCGATAACTATCAGGTGACATGTTGAGGTTTAGCAGATGGATTAATTTCTGTTTATATTAGGTTGCTTACAGCACTGGGGAGTTCTGGGTTGGAGGGGGTGAGATTGGGGAGAGCAGCCTAGGTAATATCCTTTCAGGTATTATCCTAAGGAGCTTGTTTCCTGCTGCTCCCACAGAGGTGATAACAGACAAAAATCAGCCCCAGGGGAATCCTGGGGAGGGACCAGGCTGTGGGAAGCCTTGGCTGGGCTTTCACCTTCCCTTCTCTCCTGAGCCTCTGAATGGGGAAACTCAACCTTTCCCTGCACCATGACGGAGGAAGGGCAGAGTGACTGAATCCCAAGCTTATGGGCCTGAGATCTGCAGAAATAAGGTCACTTGATAAACAATAGCTTATATGTGTCAATGTGTGTATTTGCATATGCCAAAGGGTGAGCATTGTGTATGTTTATATGGGCGCTGAGTGAATGCAGGTGTGTGCCTGTGTGAGAATGCATATGAATACAAGGGGCAAAGTGTAATCATGTGAATAGAGGTTTTTCTCCCATCTAAAGAGCTGAGGACTGCTGCAAACATTGATTCCACTTTCCATTCAACATAAATTCTCATTAAGTATTTATTAGGATACAGAATATGCTGTTAGGCACTGGAAAGGATACCAAGATTGAATGAGACAGTGTATAAAAGTCTTTGCCCTCAGACAGCTTTAAAATCTAGTAACCCTCTTTGTATTTCTGGGTGGCAAATTCTTCTTCCTGCTTACAAAGGGCTAAGGCCCAGAGAAAACAAAGACCATAGGTCATCTAATGAAACTGCTTTAGATCCAGGGACAGAACTCAGGAAACTACCTTCCTAGAATCTGTACACTAAGTCACTCACCAAGAAGTAAAGGGCACCTCTTGCAAACCAAATATGTTGGTTTCCTGGACAATTCTCTCCCAACTTGACCTCAGGTGTGGATAGATGGATATATCCAGTGAGTCAAAAACAGTTGTCTGCACATCTGGTCCCAAGGTGACTAAGGGTTTGTGGAGCCCAAGTGAAAGTCCTTGGCTTTCAAAGAACAGCTTTATCCCACTCCCTCAAAACCAATAAACCAGGGGTTCTTAACCCTTTTTTGTGTCACAGACATCTTGGGAAGTCTGGTGAAGTCTATGGACCCCTTCTCAGAATCATGGTTTTTAAATGCATCATATAAAATACATAGGATTACAAAGGAAGCCAATCATATCAGAACATAATGTGTATATGTATATATATACACACACACACACACATATACATATATATGGATGGATGGATGCATGGATATGTATCAAGTTTATAGTACCCAAGTGAAGAAGCCCTGCTCCAGAGTGTTGGAGATGGGAAGAGATCTGTCAGCCCCTTTTTTCTCAGAGTGAGGTCTGGGGCAGAACTGTTCTCAGTCATTAGTCTGTGCTGTTAAAACATTAAAACATTTACTTAATGCCTATGTGCTAACACTGCCAGGTACACCTGGCATCAACATGCTCTCTGGTATTTTCACCAAACAGAGGCATAAACACATCCAAGAATTTCACTGGTTGTTAAAATAAAACATCATCCCCCCAGGTGGAAGTGATTTCTACCTCACCTGCTCTTAGAGCATGTCATTCTTCTCTTATATAGTTATATTCTAACTTGTAGCATATTTATCTGTGTACATGTCTTATTTCTCTCCAATAGACTATAAGTTCCTTGAGGTCGGGGACCATGTTTGTTTTTTTCATAATATTATATCTCCTTCCTTGTATAGCACAATGAATTGTATATAATAGGAGCTTAATAAATATTTAATGGATGGACGAAAGGGTGAATGAATGAATGAATGAATGAATGAATGAATGAATGAATGAAGATGTCCAAACCTAAGAGGTGATGGTATTTTTCCTCTAGATAAGCTAACATATACCAGATGCAGAGTGGTATAGAGGATAAAGTACTTTCTTGACTTGGATTCTGGATGAACTGGGTTCACCAGTTTCTGTTCAGCTAAGGAGTTGTATGATCCTAAGCACATCACTTAACCTATTTGTGTCTAAGACTAAGCCCTAGATCTTCTTTGCAAAAGCCTTGGCAATTTAGGGTCTACAGCTGTTGATGTAGTTTTCCACCCTGATTCAATCATTATGGTACATTACCATTTCCCATGGTCTTCATTCACACATCACACACACACACACACTACCAATACCAACTTACTCACACACATACCTTTTATGAATACTCACATATTCTTATATTTTCTACCCAAAGAAAAGAAGCATGGAACCACTAACATGAACTCATAATCTTTACATACATTCTTTGCCCACATAGATACAGTCCTAGTTACTATTACAGAATTCCAAGTTCAACCCGATCTGGCAAACCTCATGCTCCAACCTCACCCTATCTTACACACTTCTCTAGAATGACCAGAAGACCATTGCCACTACCCCATCCCAGATGTGACTCTCTGACATACTCTCTCTCTCTCTCTCTCTCTCACGTTCTCTCTCTCTCTCTCTCTCTCTCTCTCTCTCTCTCTCTCTCTCTCTCTCTCTCTGTCTGTCTCTCTGTATCCTTCTCTCCCTCTCTCTCTCTCCCTCTCCACATATATATATATAATTTATATATATGTATATATCACATATATGTATACATATACATATTTTGTTGTTGTTCAGTGATTTCATTCATGTCTGACCCTGTGACCCCATTTGGGGTTTTCTTGGCACAGATACTGGAGTGGTTTGCCATTTCCTTCTCCAGCTCATTTTATAGACAAGGAAACTAAGGCAGACAGTGTTAAGTGACTTGGCCCAAGTCACAGAACTAGTAAGTGTCTGAGGAGAGATTTGAACTCACAAAGATAAATGTTCCAGACTCCAGGCTGAGCACTCCATCCACTGTGCCACCTAGCTGCCCCATACACACACACACACAGTAGCCAGAGGTCCATTGTTACTATCCCATTCCAGATATGACATATATTACATATAATACATACATATAAATATACACATAGCATGTATGTATACATATTAGAATATACACAGTGTATATAAGTATGAGTACAAATACTGAATACAGGTTGTATTATGTACATATATATATGTGTGTGTGTGTGTCTATACACATATATTTTAAATATGTGGACAAATGTACCCACCTTGCTCATCTGTCAAAGTCAACTTAGCCTTCAGGGATTCAAAGCCAAAGGGCCTCAGTTACTATGATGGTTACAACCTTGTAAGGATGTGAGATGAAGTTCATTAAGTAGTTTGGCACAGATGAACCCTGTTGCCATTGTGATTAATAATTATAATAGACAGTGAGCTGGAGAAACTCCCAGCTGTGGCTACCAAGACCCTATCTGGGATCCCCCTCTATCTTCAAGTGAGTAATGGTTTAGTTTATTGGAAATTCTCTTTTCATTTTTTATGGCTTCAATTAAGTGACTGGAGGAATCCATCACATAACCTTCTCACTCCACTACTAAAGATTTCCAGAGGGGAAAATATTTATCAAACACCAAATGATCAGTATTGATGCTGTGGTAAAACCTATCTAGAGGAAAGGGGGTAGGAGACTACCCAAATACAGATTCCTTGCATAGGCAAAGCTAAAATAGCTTTCCAATTACACGACTCCCAGAGTTTATCTCCTTCACCTTAAATCTGGTTTCCTTCAAGGAAGAGATACAGAGATCTATCCACCTTAATATCAGTGGGAGATCTGTGGTGTAATGGAAAGAACACTTCACTAGGAATCAGGAGATACAAGTTCTAGAGTCTGTTTCTACCCCAAACTTGATATATGATGTCTGTTAGATCATTTCAACTCTCCAAGACTAAATTTCCTCATCTGTAAAATGAGGGGGTTTAACTAGATCTCTCCTCTTCCAGTCTCACAGTCTATGATTCTATCATTCACCAGCCACAGTTAAAGTGGGAAGAGCAAGGATGTATGCTGGGAAGGAGATCTCATTGGCTGCCATCTTACCCTGGAACCACCATCTTTGTACAGACATGTTGCCCCAGGGGCTGAGCTGTACTTAGCAACAGGTGCCTGTGCTAAGAGATCTCAATTCTTTGTAAAGACTCAGGCTTTCTAAAAATCCACAGCCATTATATTGAGTGACAGAGCAGTCCAACCTCCCTGTCTTGCAATCATTTTCCCCAAAATTGGGAGGAAAAGAGGAGAGAAGGGGAGAGAGAGAGGAGAGAGGGGGAAGGGAGAGAGAATGAGAAAGAGAGAAATGCCCAAAGCAACCCATCCCAAATTCATTCAATAGCTTAAGCTCCTACCCCTGACCCTTACTTGGCCCTTCCCCTCTCCCTGACCTCTGCCCAGCCACCCCTATCAGTAAGCAGAGTTGGCTCTTGCCCTGCCCTCTGAATTATTCACACCCCAACTCCAGCCACTAGCATTAATCTTTCATTTGCCATTTAGACACCTGATCACTGAGGCTGGATTGAAAGATGCCGCTTGGGAGCTCAAGCCTGCTAGAGGTGAAGCCCAAAGGCAGTTTGAGATGTGCAGAGCAGCCAGAGCCTGTGGAGGATTAATGGGGTCAGCCCCCTGTTCCATATAGCTGATGGGAGGAGGGAAAGGGACAATGTAAAGAAGACACAAGATGCATGTGCGGGAGGGATAACCCTCAGCTCAGATTGTTTGGCTAGGAAAAAGGGGAATTCCATCAGCTCAGGATTTGAAAGACCATATAGAGGCTGCAATTGATTGGACCAGCTGTGACTTGGGACCAAGAGAGACAGGAAATTGGGCAAGGGGGGGAGGAGAGACAGAGACAGAGACAGAGATAGAGAGACAGAGACAGACAGAGACAGAGAGAGAGAGAGAGAGAGAGAGAGAGAGAGAGAGAGAGAGAGAGAGAGACTTTTGTATGTTATTTAATACAATTATGTACTCTGGACTAGACAGGGATTTGAGTTGTAACTAGAGTGGAGGCTTTGCTCCAGGGTACCCAATTTTGTGGTTGCTGACAAACCTTACAAGTCCTCAGCAGCAACAGAGTTTAATACTTACTTAGCAACAGTAGTTCACTAAAATAAGAAGCTACCAGATGGCAGGCTAGGGTGAGCTCTCCTTCCTTCTTCAAAACACAGTGGCCTCCCCTTCACTAACCTGGTGCTGGGTGCCCTGAGGTTCATTACTCGCTTCATTGTGTGGTAACCCTCCCCTAAGTAAGAGTTTATTTGTACTGATTACCCTGTGTTTAGTCCATGGTACTTATTCCTACCATAAAAATCCCTACTTATGGCTCTGACAGGGAATTAGCTCAGACAACTTCAACCGGCCCCTTCATTTGTCACAACTAATCAAGTATGTGTTTTGGAACATTGGTAAAATTACAAGCACTGGAAATCTAAATAGTAAACATGGTGCTTGGTCAGGCATTCTTAACCTGTGGTATATGAATTTGTTGGGTTTTTAAAAATATTTTGACAATTGGGTTTCAAAGTAATTAGCTTCCTTTTAAATTCTATGTATTTGATCTTGTACATTTAAAAATATGATTCAGAGAAGACATAGGCCTGTCCAAGGGGTCCATTATACCAAAAAAGGTGAAGGACTCCTTCTCTAGGACAAGAGAGCAGAAGACCTCCACAAAAGACCCTAACCACCTTCTGAGAGAAAGGAATGCCTACCCCTGCTATCTTTCTCCAGATACCTAGACCTACCCTCTCATCAGCATTTCTCCACCTGCCACTGAAGGAAGAAACATCCTCCGGATGCAAAACAAGTTCAGCTTTGGCCCTAGGCCTCTAGATAGAAATGAGGATCAACTGGCTGAATGAAGCCACAGGACTAAGGGAGGGCTTTCATGATCTCAGGTCTCCCTGAAAGAATGTGGCTGGAATTCCCCCTTGCTTCTCCCCCAAAGCCCCAAGGCATCATTAGACCTGTTTCTATTTGAAAATACAAGCCCACCCAGAAAGGGTGCCATTTTCCCACTGGCTTTAATAAAAGCCTGTCAAGTATCTCACATCTCACAGTCAGTGCTCACTATATCCTCCTCCTGATAGCTCCCTTAGGGCAGAGTACCCCTGGGGAGCCCTCTGACAGTCAGTGCTGAAATGGGCCCAAGGCACCCCCAAACAGAAGTCTCTCCCTCAGTGTTCTTGCTCATGCTTGACTTCCCACCACTCCGTCATGCTGCTGTCTGTTCTGGTTTCTTGAATACAGGTCCTATTACTGTTTTCATATTTCTGCTTCTTATTTTCCAGACTCTAAAAGAGACTTTTTTTCATTCTCAATCTTTCCTAGCCTTCCTCACCCACCATGATTCCTGCAATCTGCCCTTGGCACCCTCCCCTCTTGCTTTAAGACTTCTCCCCTGAGAATCAGGGGATCTCCATTTGAGATTACATGTTTGGGTCTTTAGCACCAGGTCACTGCTTTGGATTCCTTTCTGTTGCTTCTTTTTTCACAGGATCTCTTCAGTTCACACTCCTCCTCTCCTCACCCCCCCACTCCCACACACTCATAGCACATAACTCCTTTACTTCAACAGGAGAAGATCTTGGTGTATAAACATATTTAGAGAGACCAGTTGCTGATACACAGTCTCATTACTGACACTAGGTTGGCCCAGCTTAATAATGTAGGAGTTTAATTCCTAACAGGCTTTTCCAGTAGCATTCAGAAGTTAGCTAGCTCACAATCCCTGGGGACCCTCAGTCCTTCTTGGTTGGGGTCTATCCTCTCAGATCCATGGTGAAACCAGGCTATCTTCTCTCTTTTTTTATCTGAACAAAATGATCCTTGTGGGCTGTCTCTGGCATTTACCCTGTCCTAGTTGATTACAAACCCTATACTCTATGACTTGCATCAAATTACAGTGTGATGTAGGAGAAAGAGCAAATAAATATGGAACCCAAGCACCAGAGTTCTGTCACTTACCAATCACATAAGCCAATGCATTCGCATGGTCCTCACTTTCCTCCTTTGTAAAACGAAGGGATTGAACCCTAAGGTTCCTTCTAGCTCTAACTGATACTGTGATTCTCTGTTGAAATTTGTGGCCATTTCTCTAATATGAATCCTATTATTTTTCATAATCTTTCATTTACCAGCCATTCTAATTTGTTCTTCCCCCTTTTTCATCCCTACTTTCCGTGTCCCTACTACCCATCCCTGAGGCCCCCTTTCTGATTCCAAGAGGTCCTTCTCTTGTGGATTTTTCCTTTATGACTTTAGCATTTTCAAACATCATATTTACATTTTTATTATCCCTGCCTTATGGAAAACAGAAACACAGACAAAGAATGACACTAATTTTCAAATGGGAATGGACGGGGGGGAGCCTGCCACAGAAGCCCACACCACTAGCTTATTACTGACCTGGAAGTAAGATCATCTTGGACTGCATCCACCACCCTGGCTTTCCTAAAGTCTCTCATCCAAGCTGGATTTGACCCAGGTTAACTCTAGAGTTCTGGCATGGCCAGGCTCCCTCAAAGCATCTCTGAATTTCACATTAGCATTGCGGTCACCATTGTTGCTAACATGGTATTCTCAGCATTCACTGACTCAACAATGCGGTAGGTGTCTTAGGGAACAGGGTTTGGCTCAGTCCCTTGCCCCCAGGCTCATAATTGAAAATTCAAGGGACATACAGGTCACCATGGTGAAAGAATAGAAGAGAACGTGTCATTGTTTCTTCTGTTCCTGCCTCTAAGACCAAGGCTAATTTGTTTTTGTGTACAAGTTATTAATTTTCTCTCGAACATTAACAGGAGAAAAGAAACAGAGCAGCAGTGATGGGGTGGGGGAGGACGAATGGAAGGTGAAGGGACAAGGACAAAGAGGAGAGAAGAGAAGGGGAACGGGAAAGAGAGGGAGAGAAGAGCCCAGAGAATAAATCACAATGTTTCTATTCTTTATAGATTCTTATCCTTCACTTCCTCCAGACATGATTTTTCCCCCTGGCTAGGGCCAGTGATTTCCTCCCATTGATCCCTATTGATGTTTTTCAATTATATCCGTGACAGTTTTGGCAATATATTTGTATACACAAAGCCCTCTCGAATCCTGCTTCTCATCATCCAGTCCATGAATTCTCTCTTGTTACTTCTATATTAACTCAGTTGATCTACGGAGGTCAAGAAAGGGGACTTGGATGTTCTTGGACCCCAGGACATTCGTAGGTCTTGATCCTTTGCGTAAATGTGAATGTTTCTGTCTTTTTTTTTTTTCACTGAGAGTGGAACATTCTTTTCTCACCTGAAGAAATCTAGACAAAGAAGAGGACAGTGACTCATCCTAAGATCACACAGCAGGTCAGGTGTTAAGCTCAGCATCACCAACTTTACTCAAATAGATGGGCAAGAGACCAACACAGTCCTTTTGACAAAGGCATCCTCTCTATTCCCACTTCCATTTCCCATTTTCAATTGGTCCATATTGTTGTTCAGTCATTTTTCAGTCATGTCCAATTCTTTGTGACCCCATTTGAGGTTTTCTTAGCAAAGTGGTTTGCCATTTCCTTCTCCAGCTCATCCAGCAGATGAGGAAATGGAGACAAATAGGGTTAAGTGACTTGGCCAGGGTCATATAGCTAGTAAGTTTCTGGGGCCACATTTCAACTCAGGTCTTCCTGATTCCATGCCCAGTACTCTAACAACTGTACCACCTAACTGCACTCAGTGGTTTCATAATAGATTGAAATGGAGTTACATTTGTTTGCTCAAGACTCCTGGGAGCTGTCTACTTTTCAAGTCCCTTTTACCCATACAGAGCCACTGAACCTCAGCCAGTGCTGCCACTACCACTGGTTCTGTGGTTCCCTGGCAAACTGCCATTTATTTCTGTCCCTCAGACACTCTATCTGTAAAATGGAGAAAACAGTGACTTCAAACATATTCAATAATTTTCAGTCTTCTAGGGGAACTTCTCAGATTTCTGTATATTTTTATCTATCTATATCTATCTATCTATCTATCTATCTATCTATCTATCTATCTATCTATCTATCTATCTATCTATCTATCTACCTATCTATCTTTTATCCTAAACACTATAGGTGTTCAGGTTGGCCTATCCCCAAAGTCTAAATTTATTGTAGAAATCCTAAGGTTCTGACTCATACACTCTTATGCTCTAGCCAGCACCAAGTAGAACCAGCCTCTCTCTGAGTAATGGCCCAGTCTCCTCCAGATAAAGCTCTTCCTAATTGCTACCAGAAAACCAGCAAGGGATGAAATATTAGGTGCTTTAAATCTTATGTTAATATGAGTGTCTGATAGCCTTCCCCTTCCCCCACTCAATCTTTCCCCTTCTCATTTTCTCCTGCTTTCTCACATTTATTGCTTGGGGCCAATTATCAATGCAATCATTGAAATGATCAGTTGATAGAATGTTGGCCATTGGGTCCAAGGAGTCTTCTAGACTACCAAGCCCAGGCACATACCCCCTCTATCCCCTTACACCATGCACAGAGTGACAGTGATTCTCCTGCCTAAAATCAACCTGAGAAGGAGAGAGGCTTACGGGCGTTGGTGGTCATGGCAGTATTAATGATTCCAAAGCACCTATCTTCCTCAGCCAAGGGTGGCTTGTCTCATTCTCCACCACTACCACCCTCCCTCCAATGGGAGGTTCCTTTACATTTTCACATGATTCCTCCTCAGATTTCTCCTAGCATTTTGCCATGGCCTCTCCTTTGTACTGAACACATACCCCTCCTGGTGTCTTGTTTGAGTTTTTCTTTTTCTCCTGTTAGACTTCAAGCTCTTTCAGAGAAAGGCCTCTATCTTTACACTTGCCATCAGACTACTGTTGAATGTTGCATGAATTTTCACCAACGTGTGGTTCACATTGTCTGGCTGCCTCCTATTTGAGTGACCAGAGGAATAATTCAGGAAAGGAAATGAGGATTGTTCTCTCCCCTCTCGTTTTTTAGATGGGGAAACTGAGTGATGAGAAGAGAATACATACAGCTTGCTTGTTCTCCTCCCTTGGTCCCAACTACTTCAAGAGAAGAGGGAAAAAGTCCCTTCTGTATTTAGGAAGAATTCCTTATCACCCTATTATTTTCAAACTTTTTAGATGCAGGCTAAAAATTTGCAGAAACAATTATAGAAATTACAATGACCTGGGAATCAAATGACCTCATTTCAAGTTCTGGCTGGTTATTTCAGACTCTTGGTGACCCCATTTGAGATTTTTTAGGCAAAGATAACAGAGTGGTTTGCCATTTCCTTCTCTGGCTCATTTGACATATAAAGAAACTGAGGCAAACAGAATTAAATGACTTTCCCAGGGTCACACAGCTAGGAAGTATCTGAGGCTGGATTTGAACTCAGAAAATGAGTCTTCCTGACTCCAGGCCCAGTGCTCTATCCACTGGGCCACCTAACTGCCTCTGATTGATTCTGTGAATCTCTTTTGTCCTCAGTTTCTTCATCCATAAAATGTGGATAATAACATTTGCACTAGGTACATTCTGTAGTGGTTGGGAGGAACGAACTTTGGAAATGTTAAAGAACTAGGTAAATGAGTTCTGATTCTAACTAATCTTACTCCTCCTCCTAATAATAATGATGAATCATTGACACAGCCCAGATCCCTTGGGTGTCAGACCAGGGCTTGATTTAGAAGTCACACTGTTCCTTGACTTGGCTGCCTTTCCTGGGGACTTTGATAGAGCCAGGGAGTGGGGATGGCTGTTACAAATCCTAGATAAAGGCTGTAGCAGCCAAAAGAAACTGGCTAATGTGTGCATTTTTAATGGGTCATCCCCCACCCTTCCCACAAAAACACAAGGCTTTAAACTGACTTGAAGCTGCCTTCTCACATTCCTTCTGCCTTCTAGAAATGACTCAATAACAAAATATCTGACTGTAACCGGGCCCTCCCTCTCCTGTCCCCTCCCCCGACCCTACTACATTTTCTGTTTATCCACGTCCTGTGTCATCCTAATTGTGTTATTCTCATAGCAACGAATGGTGATAGCGGGGACTGGAGCCACTCAAACGTCTGGCTGAGGGAAGCGGATGACAGCTGCGGAGGTAGCCGCATCACGCATCATCCTGCCCCCTTCTGTGCGGGCGCCACGGGACGCCAAAGCCAGAGCCCTGCCCCCACCACGGTCCCCCACCCCCACCCCCGCCAGCTGCAGGGGTGAACATTTTTTGTTTAAAGTTTGGAGTTCCAAATTCTATCCCTCCCCCCCTGCCCCGCCCCCACAAAGGTGAGAAATCAGGTATCTGCATTCCTCAGGTAAGAAGGGCTCCTGAAACATCCCACCCTGAACAGCCAAGGGAAAGCAGAAGAACCGGACAAGCTTCTCAGCCTGATCTTCTCCCAGCGGCTGGCTATCACGGGGGAGAAGAGCATCCCCTACCCCCAACCCAGGCTATAAGTCAGCTGCTTCTTCTGGTTCAGCCATTTCAGTTTTGTCTGACTCTTCATGACCCCATTTAGGGTTTTCCAGGCAAAGATACAGCAGTGGTTTGCCATTTCCTTCTCAGGCTCATTTGGGAGATCAGGAAACTGAGGCAAACAGAGGTTAAGTGACTTGCCCAGGGTCACACAGCTAGTAAGCTCTAAGGCCACATTTGAACTCAGGTCTTCCTAACTCTAAGCCCAGAGCTCTATACACTGCATCATCTATCTAGCTGTCCATAAATCAGCTTAGCCTCTTAGAAATATGTAAGCTGTAAATTCATGCTTTCATGTAATTGGTATCTCACTGGTGTGGTAGAAGAGAGGGTGCTGGACTCGGAGGTCAGGAATACCTGAGTTCAAATTCCAACTCAGACTCTTACTGGCAGTATGACCCTGTGGCAGTCACTTAGCTTTGCTCTGACTCAGTTTCCTCATCTGTAAAATAGGGCTAATAAGAGTACCAAACTCATTAGGTTATTGTGGGGATCAAATGAGATAATATATGCAATGCACTTTGCAGCCCTTAATGCACAATATAAACATTAGCAAGTATTAATAATAATAAATATTATTAATAATAATATTAACCAAGAGACTTGAGACTTAGTTCCAACTCTGCCCCTAGGTGACATTTTACAGCTCACCTCAACACCCTCATCTTAGATTCTTCATCTGTAAAATAAGGTGGAGGGGAAGAGAGTAACTAGGTAATCTGTTACTTAGCTATATGACCTTGGACAAGTCACTTCTCAGGGCCCAAGTTTCCAAATTGATGGAGTTGGACTATATGGCCTTTAAGGTCTCTTCCAAATCTTAGTCTATCATCCTATGATTGATAGAGAATCTTCCAAACTCAACATTCTCTGATTTCCTGGCTCCTTACTTACCTCATCTCCTCCTGGGATATAGACCAAGCCAAGGAGAATTAAAAGTTCTGGGAGATGATGAGAGAGGTGAAAGGGAAATGATTCCTCAGAGATGGAGTTGAGGAAGCAGGACAAGGATAGGTTAACAACACAGAGCTGTCATCTTTCCTCCCTCACGTTTTCCTCCACCCACAAGGTTCTAGGGAAAGGGGACACTAGTGCTCCTCATTCCTCCCCCTTTTTCATTCATTCGGTGTTCACTCCACTCCCAAGGCTGGTGCCATTTTGAGTCACTCCTTGGGGCCAAATCAATGGAAGAAGAAGGCCTTTAGCCTCTACTCTTCAGAGGCTGGGCTCAGCCTATGACATAAATATGACTCTCCAGTATCCTTAATGCCAGGATATAACAAGATTCATAAGCTAGGGATCGTAGAGGCCAGCTAGTCCAGTCCTGTAATTTTACCTCTTAGGTAAAATCTGCCTAGCCACATACCACACTCTAGTCAAGTAAGTCAGGTAAGAAGAGCTAAACAGCTCTCTACAGATGAACTATCCAAGACACAAGAAGGAAAAGACCATTGACTGAATGAATTCAAGCCAGTCTGGGGAATAATAATTGTTCACAATCACAATTTAGATTATAATAATATCATATAAAATAGCTCACAATTATAATATCGATTATAACATAATAAAATAGATAATTAATTATAACTTACAATTACAATGTAGATTATCTTAAGCTTTTTTTTTCTTTTTGGAGGGGGAAGGAGGGCAATTGGGCTTAAGTGACTTGCCCAAGGTCACACGACTAGTTTTTGTGTTAAGTGTCTGAGGCCAGATTTGAACTCACATCCTCCTGACTCCAGGGCCAGTGCTCTATTCATTGCATCACCTAGCCACCCCTATCTTAAGGCTTTAAAAGACCTTTCCTCAAAACAACCCTATGAGGTGTATAGTGTAAATAAAATTATCCCTATTTTACAGGTGAGATAAATGAAGCCCAGAGAGCTTATGTAACTATTCCCTAATGCTAGAGTTAGCAAGGTCAAGAGAAGTTAAGTGACTTGCTCAAGGTCACACAGACAGCTAAAGTGACACTGATTCTAGAGCTAGCAAGGCCTGACGAGATTATGTGATTTCCTCAAGGTCACACAGGAAGTAAGCATCGGAGGGGACATCTGAACTTGGGTTCAGAGTCAGTGTTCTTTCTATTCTACAATATGACTCCTCTCCTTCCTTTCCAGGACACAGATTAATTAATATGTTTAATGGCCATCGGCAAAATATGCCTAATTAGGTACTTTTTAAAAAATTGTTTTTTTGGAGTCATAAATTTTCTACTGGCCATATATTGCAGACACTTTTAAAGCTAATTGTGTGTTTCTGGCACTAACAAGGGAATTGGTAGAAATTAAAACCTGGCAGTTTTATGACCTTTCATGGTAAGGGGAGGGAAGAGAAAAATGGCTGATTGACACCCCCCCACACACCTTGGGGGCACCTCTGGAGAGGTTAACATCTATAGATCAGTGTGCCTTCCCAGGGTCTGTCTGTACTATCTTTCTGGGCTCTCAGGTATGAGAATGAAAAACAGACAGAAATACCTAGAAAGCAGATTATAAAAGAACTTGAAAGAAAGAGAACAAGAGGAGAAAAAGGGGAAAAGAAAGCAGGAGAAAAAAGAAAGAGAAAACAGAGAGAAAGAAGCAAAAGTCAAATTCCTGGGGTCTGTTTCTCGTTTATTTTTCTCATTAAAAAAAAGAAATCTATCAGCGAGCCTGAGGTGTAACCTGATTCAGTTCACGAGCGTCTGTGACCACACTTAGCCTGTTTCCAAACTAGAATGAGACAGAACCTTCAAAGCCCTCCAGCTCCCTTTCCTAGTTCCACTGACCCTCTTCTGAAGGCTTTGTTTTCCCTGGCCCTGAAATTGAGAAAACACATCATAAAACCCCAGTCTAGAGGCTTCATTACATTGACTTAAAAGTAAAGGCACATGCCGATGCCTCCAGCTCCTTCCAACCTCCCAAATGCCCTGAATTTTTCTTTTGCTTTATCAAGGGAAGCAGCAGACAAGTGTAAAAGAGGGACCATACTAAGATGAGTAGTAGTGGAGGGGGGGAAGATGGTAGTGCAGTAAGCTGGATGGCTGATGGGACTACTGCAGTCACAGCACTGCTCCCATTCACTTCTCACCCCAACCACCCACCATGGTCAGGCCATCTCTATCACCCATGCCTTGAGAGAGACAAGGTTGCTCTGTCTTAAGGGAGATGCATAAAGATAGAGGAGAATTGTGCTGTTGCCACACCTACCACAGGGTTCTTGTGGATATGCACACTGGATTTGTACTCAGGAAGAGCTGAGCTGGAAATAATCACGGCAGAGTCATATAATTATGGCAACTCTCTGAGTTTCAATGTTCCCAGCTGAAAAGGAAGGATAATAATACCTCTACTGCCTAGTTCACAGGGGGGTTGGGAGGTAATAATAATAATAATAGCATTTATATAGTATCTAATATGTGTCAGGCACAATGTGAGACATTTTACAAATACTATCTCAACAACCCAGAGAGGAAGGTATTATTATCCCCATTTTACAGATGAACAAACTGAAGCAAACAGAAGTGACTTGCCCAGAGTCACAGAGCTAGTTAGTACTTAAGGTCACATTTGAACCCAGGTCTTCCTAACTTTAGATCCAGTGCTCTGTCCACAGATGTAAAATACTTTGCAAACTTTAGTGATATCTAGATAGACAGACAGACAGGTAGATAGAGAGATAGATATAGAAAGAGAGAGAGAGAGAGAGAGAGAGAGAGAGAGAGAGAGAGAGAGAGAGAGAGAGAGAAAGACTTGTTATTATTTTTATCTCATGTCTTCTGATTATGTCATGGAAGCAGAGACAGGGAAAATAAGTTGAATTTGGAATCAAAGGACCAAAGTACAAATTCTGACTCTGCCATTGTCATCTATGTGGCAAAGTGCCATATTTGTTACCCCCTTGACCTGGCCATACACTGAACTCTGGTCAAGGAGCTGAATAACTCTGGAGATAAACTAGCTAAGACCTAGGAAGGAGAAGAGCCCTGAATGAATGTCAGGCTAAGAAAGAATAATAATTCACGGTTACAGTGTTTATCTCCTTAAGGTTTACAAAGAACTTTCCTCATAAGAACCCTGTGATGAACATAGTGCAAATATAATTATCCCCATTTTACAGATGAGATAACTGAGGTTCAGAGTGATGAATGACATCATGAGCTCTAATCCTATAGTTAGCAAGTGTCTGAGCCAAGACTCAAACTCAGTTTCCCTGATTCCAAGTCTAGTGGGACTGTACTGCCATCCTGGATCCTGCTTCCTCCTCTTCCTTCTCAGGTGTGTATGAGAGAATGAGAGACATATTGCTTAGGAAACAGACAGAATAATGGGGGGGGGGATGGAAGCTGAAGGGAAGGGTGGGGTTAAAGGGATAGAGTTTTCAGGGAGAGAAGAGGAAACAGAGAGAAAAAAGGGGGGAAGACAGATTCCAGTAATGTTTCCCATTTATTCTTCTCATTAAAAAAAAAAAACTATTCAGACTGGGGTGTAACCTCTTCAGTATAATACACTAGGAAAAGAAGGAAGGAAAGGAAAGATGGAAGAGAGGGAGGAAGGGAGGGAAGGAAGGAAAGGAAGAGGGAAGGAAGGAAGGAAGGAAGGAAGGAAGGAAGGAAGGAAGGAAGGAAGGAAGGAAGGAAGGAAGGGAGGGAAGGAGGGAGGGAGGGAGGGAGGGAGGAAGGAAGGAAGGAAGGAAGGAAGGAAGGAAGGAAGGAAGGAAGGAAGGAAGGAAGGAAGGAAGGAAGGAAGGAAGGAAGGAAGGAAGGAAGGAGCCCCTGCTTTCAAGAAGTTTACATTAGGGGAAAGGTTGGGGAGATCCCTGAATGCCAGCCTAGCAGGCAACCCTGAAGTCAGCATCTGGAGATTGAACGTTCTCAAGGATGGGTAATGGGGTGGGAGGCCTTTGACAATCCAGCAGTATACTGTGATGTTTGGGTCCCCGTCTACAAGACACCCTTCTGAAAGCAAAGGTTATAGTTTCCAAAGACTAATCTATCTCTCTCACATGTGGTGTTTTCTTTCCTCCACCACTAGTGCAGGGCTCTGCACACAGTAGGTATTTAAGAAATGCAAGATCACTAAGGACAAGGACTGTCTCATTTCTGTTTCTGTGTTCCTAGTATCTAGCACAGCACCTTCCAGCTTCTGTTTTGTTTTTTCCTTGGGGGAGGGGTGTGGGTGAGGCCCTGGGCACCCAGTGAAGAAACATCCTCTACCAATGCTTAACCGTAACCCTTTTGCAATTCAGTCTTAGAGAGCTGCCTGGGAGGCACTGAGCACTTAAGTCACAGGGTCACAGATTTAGAGTTGCCAGGGACCTTTGAGGTCCACTAGACCAATCTATCCCTCCATTTTACCAGTGAGGAACTGGGACCAAGAAAGTGATTCACATAAGGTCATATAGCTATTAAGCATCTGAGGTGAAATTTTAATGCAGATCCCCCTGACTTGAGGTCTCTCCACAATACTATGTTCCCTCTCATGAGTGACTGGCCCAGGGTGACATAGTCAATGTGTGGCAAATTTAGTCCCAGGCCTTCTACTATACCACACTATCTCTTAAATGTTTATATATGTAAAAAAACTAGCCATCTGAAAGCTGAGTTCCTTTCACTGGCTTAGGCTGTAAAGAAGTTGGAAAACCCCAAGGTTCTAGTTCTTTCAAGGAACTGATCCCCCTTTCCTCCCTCCACTTCCTTGGCTGGGGGCATCCCAAAACTTTCTGCTTTCCTAATAAGAACACACAAACAAGTCAGTGCCAGGAGGAAAGGGCTTTGGTCCTATTGGCCTTGGGGAGAATCCCCTGGGGAGCTCTACCCACGTCACTGAAACTCTGGAGGGAAGGGAATCAACCAGGGGAGGGTTTAGGGAAAGGCAGGAGCAGAGAGGGTGGCTTTTATCTGAATGATGTGGCTTCTCTCTGAACACCTGAATGAGTCAATGGATGTTTCTTCCTTTCCCCTCCCTGAGCTTAGAGACTCCAAATGCTGGGCACTAAACTGGATCCCGACATTCTTCTTAAAACCCCACCCCCACTCTCATCTCGTGTGTGTGTGTGTGTGTGTGTGTGTGTGTGTGTGTGTGTGTGTGTG
>NW_027185784.1:15360091-15375466 GCF_028583685.1 Petaurus breviceps papuanus
TGTGTGTGTGTGTGTGTGTGTGTGTGTGTGTGTGTGTGTGTGTGTGTCTTGGGAAGGCTGGTGGAGGCAGCCCTGGCTGTCTGCCACGTCCTGATCCACCTCCCACTTCATTCCCTGCCTGCAATTGTTTCCAATCGGTTTAGGAAATAGCGCTGAGAACAATTAGAAAAGATAACGAGAAAAGAATTACATAATTAAAGTCTGCCTGGATCTCAGGCATTTTAGAAAAGTCTGGGCAAAGCCCATGGGGCCAAGAAAGAGGGGGAGAGGTGGAGGAGGGCCAATCCAGGGACTGTTAGCAGCTCAAGCTCCAAGGCCAAGGGGAAGGTCAATGTCTTCGTCCCTCATTTCCCACTGTTTTCTTTCCCTAAACACTCCTCCCTTTGGTTAATGCCTTCACACTCCTGGGCTCATAGGAACGTAGAGGGGACCCAGCACTTTTACTTTAAGGGTCAAAGGCACTTAGAGCTGAAGATTTAAAGTTGGGGGAAATGCCGTACAGTGGGAAGAATCCTTCCTTCAGGAATCACAGGAACTGGGATGAAATCCTAGCCATGATACTACCTGTATGATCTTGAAGAAGACACTTAACCTCTCTCATCTATAAAATGAGATCCCTTCCAGTGCAAAGTCTATGATGATACGATAAGAAAGGAAGCAGTTAATTGGGAGGGTAGGACCTTTACATCAAATATCTGTGATAAGGGTCTGATATTCAATATGCTGAGAGAATACTCATACAAATATTTGATTAAGAGGTATTTCTCAAAGAGCATGAATAAACAATTCTCAAAAGAATTGCAAACTGTTAACAACTATATGAAAGAATGCTCCAAAACACCAATAATAGAATTCAAAACAACATGAAGGTTTCACCTCACACCTAGTAAATTGGCAAAGGTGACATATGACTGGAATGTGAATGTTGGACAGACAATGGAAAAACACAGATTGACTATTAGTAGAGTTGAGTTTGTCCAACTTGTCTTGGAAAGTATTTGGATTTATGCAAAGAGAATGGTTAAAATATCCATACCCTTTATTCTCAGATTCCCCTGCTAGGCACAGGGCCCAAGCAGATCAGAGATAGAAAGAGAGCTCTCACATACACCAAAATATTCATAGCAGCACCTTTCTGGTAACAAAGAACTGGAAACAAATTAAATACCAGCCCAGTTATTAGGGAATGGCTACACAAATTGTGTCCAAAAATGTAATGGAATATTATCACCCCATAAGAAATCATGACTGTGAATTTGGGAGGCAGGTAGTTAGCACAAAGGCTAGTAAGCCAAACCTAGAGACAAGAAGGTCTGAGTTCCCATCCTGCCTCTGATACTTGTATCTATCTGTATGACCAAGGGCAAGGCACAAAACCACTGCCTTTCTGTTTCCTTAACCATAGAGGGGAAAAAAATGAGAAAAAAATATCCCAGCGGGACTGTGGGTGTGGAACATTGCATAGACTGTGGTGATTAGTTTGGATGAAATGTGTTGTTGTTTTTTAAATTCTTCGTTAGAAGGACTTATTGGATGGAGCACGGGGAGGATGTATTTGGAAAAGAAAGTAATGTAGGAAGAAAAAATAGCAACAAACATTTTTAAATGAATTAGGAGGGATTTTAGAAGAAATCTATCTTAGCCTAGCTACAGTACAAATGGCAATGGAGGTCAGGGAGCCCAAGTGACTTCCCCCAGGTGATTTAAGTAGTAGGTCACTTAGCCAGCACTTGAATGGCTGGTCCTCTAATTCCCAGTCTACTGTTCTTTTGGTCACTATGAATTGGCCAAGAAACAGGCTCAGAGATTACTGGTCTCAAAGAGGTCTCAGTCACCTTGACTTTACAAATGATTCAATCCAGGTACACAGGATAAATGATGAGCAACTATGCCTTGCCATACAGTGATGGGGCTCCATCTACCAACATCTGTAAAATGCTTTGAAATCCCTCAAATTCTCCTAACTTGAATTGTTCCCCTTCCCCGCCTTCTGACCCTGGAGCTACAATTGGAGGAAGTTTCTTCCCTGGGTCATGTTAGCACACCAGGCCAGGGTACTGTCAATCAATCAACATCTAAGGCCTCCCCAGCAACCCTTGCCCAAGACATCCTGGCTGACTGAGCTCCCATGAGTAGGTTGGAGTCAAGAGACCTGGGTGACTTGGAAAGAAGTTTCCCTAACTTGAAGAGTGATCTTTTCTCTCCTGGTGCATGCTTATTAGGAATAAATAGAAAAAGGATTCCATCCATTCATTTTTGCCCCTAGCTGTCTCATCAAGTTCTCTCCCCAGGGTCTCAGGTAGGAAAAGGCTGACAATCCCCTCCCCTCCCTCCTCTTCAATCTCCACCTGAGTCAGGAGTGTTTTTGGCATAGCAATCCCCTGCTCCTGTTGCCTCTCCCGGGAGCTGGAAAGCAGCTTGAGGAATGGTTTGTAAATGCAACTTATCCTTTATTATAACTGAAGGAGGGAGTGGGGGGGGTCGTGTTTTTGTAAAGCCCTGAATTCAAAGGGGAAAGTGTCATAGCAGATTGAGAGCAGAGGTTTTCATTTAATTCTCTGAAAGTCTCAGATTTCGGATGAAAACTTAAGTCATTTCCATTTGGTCAGTTCTTTCCACCATGAGGTCTGTGAGCATACCCCTATAGCACAGCCCCTTTTCTTCTGCTACCACTGCTTTCCTACCCATGTGGGGCAAGAGGGCTGAATATGGAGTCATTGAAGCTACACTCAAATCCCAGCTCTGCCACTTAATGCCTTTGTGCCCTTAGGCAAGTCACACTCTCTGGGCCTCAGTTTCCTCACCTGTAAAGCAAAAGGGGTTGGACTAGATGACCTCTAAGCATCCTTCTATCCCTAGATCTATGATCATAAGACACACACACATCATATCAGGTGGGTGTCCCAGCTCAGAAATTGAAAAGCAACTGGTAGAAGAAAGGTAAGGTCATGATACTCCCATGGGAGAACCCTTTGCATCTCAAGGGTTAGCAACACAGTGTGCTTTGGGAGGAAACAGCTTTGTCTGGAAGAGAAGGCAGGCGCGGTGTGAATGCTGCAATCTGAACCCAAATTACAGCAGAACACATAGCACAGAGGGGTCACTGATGGCAAACTTGTGTCCTTTGCTAACCAGTAAGAGAACAATGGGGAAAGGGGGTGTGAGGGTGAGAGCATGCTAGGCTCTCCACCAACAGCTCACCCTAACCCCTCTGGGAGGAAGGCACAAAACGCCACACTTCATATAGGCTCATCTGGTTGCCAATGGATACCAGGCAATCATATTGTTCTGGCCCCAGATAAAAGTACCATAATCAATAAAGAGTATTTATTCCTCTTCTTGGTTGTGAGGAGTTCAAAGATTTTTTATATATCTATTACTTTACTGTCATCATACCTGTGGAGGTATTGTTGTAGGGAGAGAGGGGACAGAGAGGACAGTCCAGTACACATTTATTCCAATCTATTACATTAAATATTTATTAAACTCCTCCTCTGTGCAAAGCTAGATAGAATTCAGGTCCCTAGAGGCAAGAGGACCTGAGTTCAAACCTGACCTCTGGCTCTTACTAGGTGTGTGACCCTGGGCAAGTCACTTAACCCTGTTTGACTCAGTTTTCTCATCTGTAAAATGAGCTGGAGAAGGAAATGGCAAGCCACTTGAGTATCTTTGCCAAGAAAACCCCAAATGGAGTCATGAAGATTCAGATACAACCAATCAATTAAACAACAACAATGTACAAAGCACTTTTCCAGGTGCTGGGGAAAGAGACAAGATATAAAACAGTTCTTGTCTTCAAGGACATTACATTCTCAGTCTCCTCCATTTTACACATGAAGAAACTAAAGTTCTGTGTGAGTACAAGGTAGGTCAAATTAAATGGACAGATATTAAATCCTTAGAGCTGCTCAGAAGTAGAGGGATCATAGAAGTACAAAAGCCCAGCACACAATTAAATACCATTTTAAAAATGTTTATTACATTCATATTTATATTACTAGGAAATATAGTAATAAATTATGGTGAAATGTGGTAGTAAATTACTACCATGTACAGTATAGGACTCATGGATATGCCAAGGAAGAGTCAGGGACTAAAAAATTGATTTTAAACAAAAGAGGACTTGACACAGGAATGCCAATGAAAGTTTGTAACAGATATATTTGGCAAAGGAATGGTGTTGTGAAAAGAAGACTGCATTTAGAGTCGGAAGCCTTGGGTTTGAATTCGGGCTCTGTCATGTCCTTGTTGTCTGACCTGAGCATGTCATGACTTTATTATAGGCCTTAGTTCTTTCAGCTGTAAAATAAAATAACTGAATGAGATGGTCTCCTATGTGGCTTCTGGCTCTAAAGCCTGTGATTCCTACCTGCTTTCTCATCCTAACACACAGTCCAGTTACGAGGATCACTTCCAATAGATTTTTTAAAGTGCCCATTAATTCATCTGTGACCATTCATTCAAAACCTCTATATGCCAGAACCTAAGCTAAGCACTGGGAATACAAAAAGCAAAAGAAATACAATCCCTGCCCTCCTAGTACTTACATTCTGCAGGGTGGATAACAATATGTTCGGAGATAAAGAACTGCAAGATACACATAAAACAAGTGCAAAGGGGTTTCAGCCAGGGCATTACCAATTAGGGGAGTCAAGAGAAACCTCTTAGCTAGGCTGGTACCTGAACTGAGTCTTGTTGGGAGCTGGGGGCTCTAAGAGGGGGCAACAAGGAGAGAAAGCATTCCAGGCACAGAGAATAGCCTGCACAAAGGTATGACTTAGAGGAGAACAAATGTCACCTATGGGAGAGAAGTAGACTGGTTTGACTGAAATATAGAGGGCTTGGGGGATGGTAGTGTATAATAGTTTGGAAAGAGGGGCTGGAGCTAAACAGTGATAGACTTTAAATGACAAACAAGGAAGCTTCTATTTTCTTTGAGAGCCAATAGGGAGCCAATGACGTTTCTTGAGTTCTTGACAGTCAGGGTTATGCTTTAGGAATATTCATCTGTCAGCTGAGTGGGATGCAGTAGAGAGGGAAGAGGTTCCATGCAGGAGTATGTAGGAAGACCAGTCAGGAGGCAATCACTATCCTCCATTAGCTTCACCTAGGGTGGGTGTGGACTTTTGGGTAAAGAGAAGAAGAAGGGTATGAGAGATTTTGTTGAGGTAGACTCGGCAAGACCGTGTCCCTTAGATGAGCTACTAGAGGGAGTTTTACACTGCTTTGGGAAGGGAAGTATGGTATAATTGATAAAAAGACCCTGGGACTTGGATCCAGAAGACCTGAATTTGAGACCTGGGTCTATGACTTGCTAACTGTTTGCCTTTGGCTCATTTCACTAAGTCATTTACTTCTCTGGACCACAGTTTTCTCACCTATAAAATGAGGTGGTTGTTGTTTTAGTCATTTTTTTTCTCAATGGGACTTATTAATAATAACTGGACTTATTAATGTCAATGGACTTAATAATAATAATAATAGCATTTATATAGTTAGCAAAGATTTGCACAGTCCTTTTTGCCTGTTACTTTGTTTGAGCTTCACAACAATCCAGTGAGGTAGGTGCTATTATTATACCCATTTTATGGATAAGGAAATAGGCTTAGAGAGATTCTAAGTGACTTACCCAAAGTCACACAGTTATCAAGTAAACTTTACAAACTCTGACATTTTATGCTCAATAGATGATTTCACAATGCCTTTTGTGTGTGTTTCTCCCTCCCTTTCCCCTTTCTCTCGATCCCCATATTTCCTCTGTTTGTCTGTCTCTCCCTCCCTCCCTTTTCCTCTATCTATACATCTGTCTATCCCTCCTTCTGTCCCTCCCTTTCCATCTGTCTGTCTCCATGTCTGTGTCTGTCTCCGTGTCTGTCCTTCTCCCTATTACTAATGTTGTTTACAACTTCCCTCCAAGGCAAAAAAATAAAGTCTGCTGATTATGATGTCACCCATACCTGAATTTTGTGGTGTCTTCTGTTACTACAGCAACTGGTTGTATGTCACCCCTTCATTATAGAAGCCAAAAGGCTGTCAAGAAAACAATTGCTTGGGGTTTATAGTAGTGAAATAGAAATGGGGAGTCTTAAATCCTTATAGGAACAAAGTGACCAAGGAAACCACCCCCATCCCCAAGGCACCAAAGGCAAAAAGAGAAAAAACACCCCAAACCTAACCTCATTCCCCAAAAAATCTTAAATAAGGCAAAAGATAAAGCATTTAGCATATAGGCAGAATTGTTCTTAAAGAGGATGATTCACAGAGCTTTAGGTGAATTGTTAGCTTCTCTTTCTGTTAACAATGGCTCCAATTCCCAGCTATAAGAAGCTATCAAACCAGCCTCATTCTGGCATTTGAGCCAAGTCAGAGGGCTTTCAGGCTTACTGTCTGTCTGCTCTGAGATGATCCTGCAATTATTCTCAGCATTGGGTCAGTCAGACTTTATTTCACCCCCGACCCTAGCACCATTTTCCTTCCTATGTTCTGGCAACACCCAAAGCCACTGAGAATCACTTCAACATGGACTGGCTATTGTATGCAGGGGAAGATGCTAGGTGCTGAAAGAGATACAGATAGAAATAAAAAAGACAAAAGATAAATGGTCCCTGTCCTCAAAAAACTTGCAATCTAGTTATGGAAGATATGGACACAAAGAACTCTAATCAAAAGATTTTCTTAGTGTCCAAGAGGTTAGAAATACTATGGCTTGGCAACTAGGGTGGGACCTTGGACTCAGGAAGATTTGGGTTCAGATTCCATTTCTGATATTAGCTGTACCACCATGGGCACACAAGTAAACTTGGGGGAGCTCCAAACAACATTCTCTGTCACAGATTGACTGTGGTCAGTGTCAGTAGAGTTTCCTGAGGTACTTGACCATGGTGACCACTAAGAGATGTACTGTATGATTTCAAAGGAGAGATCAAATACAGCTGGAGGCATTATGGAAGACTACAAGGAGATGTGTTTAGCTGGGATTTGAGGTCCAAAAATCAGAAAGGTGAGGGTATTCCAGGCAAGAGCAAAAAAGGGGTGCAAAGTGGTGGGACAAACTTGAGGAATTATTTGTAAAATCCTTAGAATCACAAGATATGAGTTGAAAAGTGGTCACCCCAGTGGTCTCTTAGTCCAAACCATTATTGAAAAATAATCCACCTATGTGAAACCTGACTAGCAGCTCAGACAGACTTGGCTAGGAAGTACCCAGCAAGGGAAAACCACTACTTGCCAAACTAGCCCATTCTAGACTGGCACAACTCTATTTGGTAGGAAGACCCCAGCTTCTTTCTGAAAGACGACAATAGGATTACAGGTTCCTACCTTAGAGAGGAAAAAGACCAGGAGGTAATGCTGAGGACCAATCATATTATCAGAAATTTAGTTCTGAATAAGACTTTTGGGGTCCACTGAGAGAGCAGGGGCTCTTTTCTTTTATGCATCATGGATCCCTTTTGGCATTCTGATGAAGACTAAGGAGTCCTTTACTGAATCAGGTATGTTGCCTACATTCATAATGGAAGGAAATAATGAATTTCAGTTATAGGTTGGTGACAATAAAGATGTAGTTGGGTTTTTTCCCCTAAGTTTCCAGACTTCCCTTCTTAGAGATGAATAAACAGAGCCAGAGAGGTTATATCCCAAAGACACCTAGGTCATAAGTGACAGAACCAAACTTTGAACATGGGTCCTAGGACTGCATATCCCAGGTTTCTTTCCACTAGACAACACTGTCTTGATAACATAAATATAGCAACTGAGAGAGAGAGAAGTAAGGAAGAAAAGGAAAGGATAGCGGAAGGGAAAGGGAAAGAAGAAAAAGGAAAGGAAGGAAAGAAGGAAGGAAGGAAGGAAGGAAGGAAGGAAGGAAGGAAGGAAGGAAGGAAGGAAGGAAGGAAGGAAGGAAGGAAAGAAGGAACCTTTAGGAAGGGAAACTGGGTAAAAAAAATCAGCCCAAAGTCATTTTGAAAAGTAAATATAGACATCTAATCATTACTACCACTGGACCAATCCTTATGAAGCAATTCTCATGTATTAGATGAACTCCCATTTCACCTTAGTAAGTAAGGTGTCATGAGGGTATGAAGCAGGTAAGTTATCTCTTCAGAGATTTACCAAAAGTCATACTGCTAAGGCACTGGAGAGATAAAAATGGTTGAACTTAGACCAGGTCCTAGAAAACTAGAGTGAATCTGCTCTGCCAGAAGTCAGATCCCACCATTAATAATATTGTCACTCAGTTTTTAGCATTCATGAAGTACTTTTCCCTTATAACCACCCTCTATAAAAGATAGTACAAATATTATCACCTCCATTTTAGAGAAGAGAGAAAACTGGGAAATAGAGTACTTTATGATAAGATTTAAGAATTACTCTCTCTATATATATATATGTATGTACATATCCACACATGTATGTGTGTGGGCATATGTTACATGCATATATGTAATCTATGTATGTGTGTGTGCATGTAAATTAGTATTAACTCATGATCCCAATTTACAGAAGAAAAAACTGAGGCTTAGATAAGCAAAATGTCTTTCTCAAGATTACATATGTCCCAGAAGTAGAGCTAAGACTGCACCCAGATCTTCTGGCTCCAAGCCTAGCCTCAGAGGTCCTTTCCAACCCTGTGATTCTGTGTATTTGAGTGTTTTCCATAAATCATGCTGCATTCATACATCACTTTCTCCTTTTCCAAGATCTTTCTATCATCTTATTTTGGATTTTTATGACATCCTTGTAAAGCAGTTATGGCAGTCAGCTTCAGCATCATGTTACATAGAGGAAAATGGAGGCATGAAGCTGGACAGTAAACTTCAAATTAAGCACAGGATTATTCTAGTCATCCAGAAGCAAGGGAGGAAAGTTTCCACAGACTGAACCCTGATACCCCTCTATGGGGTCAATCAACTTCTACCCATGGGTCCTCTCCACTCAGATTTGGGTATAAGAGAACTAGGAAGATCTCTCCAGTGTAAATGGAGCATGTGGCCTGTGTAATTGATGGGTGTCTCTTAGTGATGACCAAGATTCAAACTCCAATATTCCATACAATTAGAGGATCCCAAGGGCATAGGATGGCAGGCTGTCCACACAGCTGTCCGATGCAGGACTCTCAGTGCTGTCCATGTCCAGATACCTGATTCTTTTCCCGTTGTCCAATAGCTTTCGGTGCCACCTGGGATGTTCAGGTCTTCGGTTTATTCCCCTGGAAAATGGGCATAATAGCAGCAGCTCCAAGAGGCCTGGAGAAAGGTAGTCTTTCTTCCTTTCTCACCCCCAAGGAAGAAAGGTTGCCTTTCTCCAGGCTCCTTGGTTTCTCAAGGACCATGCCCTCATATAGCAGGAGGGATCCTCATCATGGACACCTTTCAGGGCTCCCCTCCCAGATTGACAGAGACGGACTTGGGCTAAGTCTGGAAGACTCTGTGGGCTGTTCGTTCTTGGTTGTTTGAGCACAAACTCCCACTTGCCATGTCAATATCCCAAGCTGAGGTGGCAGGGAAGGAAGAGGAGGTAAGAGAAGTAAGGTGAGGGAGGGGGGAAGTTGGTGAGAGGGGTGGGTAAGAAAGGTTCTGAAATCTGGACAACATCAAGAGCTTGTTTCCATGACAACCCTTCCTTATTACAGTTGCTCAAACTGCAGCCTGTTCTAATCAGACGAAGCGCTGCCTATGAAGCCTTTCATTCAGTCTGATGCAATGCCCTTGCTGGCCCTTCATGCCTTGACTCCCATTAGGGCAGGGAAGGGGAGATGCCTCAAAGAGTCCAGGGGCCTCCAGTAGGCAGCATCGGGGCATCCAAAAGACAACCTTCTCTAACAAAGCCAGGGAACCTCAGAGCAGGAGGAATGGGGACCTAGAAGGGATGGGGGTGGGGGAAAGAGAAATGAGGTGAGAGGGAAAGAGAATGAAAGAGGTAGAGAGACTGGCAGACACGTGGGTGTCATCTATAGCTACATGTCAGTACAACTTGTGTCTGTGGATTCTTATCTGTGTGTCTGTATCCATCTGTGTGCCAGCTCGACTGTCTGTCAGTGAGTCTGTGTGTGTGTATGTGTCTACCTGTCTGTGTGTGTGTCTGCCTGCCCCGCTACCCTTTCCTTCCTTTCTCCGCTGTTGGGTAATCCCTTCATATCTTCTGTTTGGCTTTTTAAATTCCCCATTATCTGGCTCCTTCCTACCTTCCCAATCTCCTTATACTTGAGTCCCCTCCATATTCTGTGGTCCATCCACACAACCCTTCTCGCTCCCATTTTCTGACTGCCTGGAATTGTCTCCCTCCTGCTCTCTGAACTTTTTCCCTGGCTTCCTTCAAGGCTCAACTCAAATCCCAGGAGACCTTTCCCTCTCTTTCCCCACCAGCCACTTCTCCCTCTTCCCCCACCCATTCATTCTTCTCTCAGAGCTTACTTCCAATTTACAGATTGTCAAAAGTCTGAGTGTAGCTTTGAGCCATTAAAGCTTCAAACAGCGCTAAGACTTTGGGAATCTTCTATGTACATAGTTTATCTGCATGTAGCCTCCTTTATTAAAATGTGAGTTTCTTGAAGGTAGGGACCACCTTTTTTGCCTTTTTTTGTACTCCTAACTCAGAACAGTGCCTGGCATATTGTGAATATTCTAAAATGCTTGTTGAGAGAAGACTTCCTCTAAGTCCCCCTTATTTCTCTTTCCCCTAAGAGTACAGAGATCCTAAATCCTGCTTCAAAATGAACTATATAATTGGAGGCTAAGACCACAGAACAAGTACTTGGAGAAAATCGGGGTGTAAATATAGTCAAATGCAAACCTCCTGGAGGGCAGGGACATTCTATGTTCTATTTATTTTTGTACCCTCTGTACCGACAGATAGTACAAACTGGGTCCAGAATTGGGTTCAGAATTAAGAGGAAGAGGGACGGCTAGGTGGCACAGTGAATAGAACACTGTCCCTGGAGTCAGGAGGACCTGAGTTCAAAGTGGCCTCAGACACAACACAAAAACTAGCCGTGTGACCTTGGGTGAGTCACTTAATCCCAATTGCCCTCCAAAAAGCAACAAAAAAAAAGAATTAAGAGGAAGAAGAGAGAACTGGATTGCCATCAAGAAAATTTCAAAACTCCATTAATGACCTAAATCTGACACAAAGATCCAACTTTTTAAATGCTAGTATCCTACCAACAAGCTAGTGTTGTCATATGGCTACAAGTCACAGAACAACGACATGGCATCCAAAGAATTAAAAATGAGTACCACACAGAAGACAATGGAGAGGGGCATGATGGGTGCTGTCAGGCTGCAACCTAAAACAAACAAGGAATAGGATGTCAGCAGGAATAAATGAATGATGAGGGGGAGGGGAGGGAGTGGGACGAAGGGACTAGTCTAGTGACAAAAGTAAAAAGTAACAGCCTGAATGTTCCACTGGGATCCTCTCAGTGACAGGAAAAAGCCAGAAAAGTCATTATTGTGTTGGGAGGACGAGGACAAGGGTTACATAGGAAGGGCAGACGTGGAAGGGTTGTGGTATGTGTCCACATTGAGGGGATCCTAGGTCCTTTAGAGCATTTGAGTACTGCCCTCCCAACTCCTGGCACACAGCAGATGCTCAGTCAGTCATTGTTGAGTGAAAGGCAATGTCATCTCCATCTTCTTTTTGATGGTTTTCAGAGGCAGAGAGGAAAGTGGATACCCTGTTATAGGAAGTTGCTGTTACACTGAAGAGGTTGTAGGTTAAAGGCTTCCCAGCACAGGTGTAATTGTCTGTGATCAACCAGTCTAGGAGTCACTATTACCAGACAAGGAACATCTCCTGGTTTAAAAGATTGTCCTCCATCCAACATATGGGGGAAATTAGGTTCAGAGGGAGCCAAACAGTGTCAAAGAGTCAACCACTATATTTGATGGCAGAGAAGTGCTGATCTCTGAGGAAGTAAGTTCCTTGAAGTAAGTAGGGGGTCTCCTGGATGGAGTGCTGGACCTGGAGCCTGGAAAATCTGAATTCAAATCTAGCTTGGACACATACTAGATGTGTGACCCTGGACAAGTCATTTAACCCTGTTTGCCTCAGTTTCCTCAACTATAAAATGTGGATAACAATACTACATCCTCACAAGGTTGTTGTATCAAATGAGCTAATATTTGTGAAGCACTTAACAACAGTGCCGAGCACATAACAAATGCTTGTTTCTTTCCCTCCCTCCCTCCCTTCTTTCCTTCTTCTTTCCTTCCTTCCTTCCTTCCTTTCTTCCTTTCCTTTCCTTCTTTCCCTTCCCTTCCCTTCCCTTCCTTTCCTTTCCTTCCTTCCCTTCCTTTCTTCCTTCCTTCCTTTCCTTCCTTCCTTCCTTCCTTCCTTCCTTCCTTCCTTCCTTCCTTCCTTCCTTCCTTCCTTCCTTCCTTCCTTCTCCTTAGCAACCCTGAAGCTACCCTATTCTTTCATGCTAAATAGTTAATGACCCAAATAGTGAAGCAAAGTACTGTAGGAGAAATGTGACAACCACATGCTCCATCTCCCATTGAGGGAAGTCCATCTACAAAGAAAAGAGATGTGTTTTATATTTTTACAGCTGGGCGGGGGGAGGTAAACTCTGATGAGGTAAGGACTTGGGCAATGAAGCCTAGGCAGCTGCTCAAAGTAATTAATTCTCCCATCCATCCTGGGGCCCTGGGAGTGGCCATGTAAGGCTCACCCCATAGATCAGTGGGGACAGGAGTCATACTTCCCTTAAAGCTTAAGACTTAAAGCTCCCCACCTGCCTTCTCCCTAGATGTTCTTGGAGACAAAGCAACAGAAGACAGAGCCAAGGGAGGCTGCAATCAGATGATTCTCCTTGCCCCTGATTTCTCATCCTTAGAAAGTTTACTGAAGATCCTTTTCTGTTAGTTACAAACTTCATTTCCAAGCTGCCAGGGCTGCAAGTTTGGATGGAATGTACTCTAAGGCCCATGATCCTATGTTCCTGATAACATTAAAAAAATCTGTGGAGAGGGATGAAGAAGGAAAGAGAAAAAAGGTGGGGATCGAGAATCTGAGAAGACTCATATTTTGCCTCTAAAATTCACTATTTCTCTCTGCTTGAGAAGTGCTCTAAGCTTGATTTGTTGATCAGTCAATGATCATTTATTAAGCACTTGCTACCTTCTGGGCACTGTGCTATGTGCTAGAGATAACAAAAATGAAACGGAAACATTACCTACCCTCAAGGAGATTACATTCTACTGGTGGCTTCCTAAAGTCCTGGGACAAGAAAGGATCATGAAGGTTTTTGTCCATTCCATCCTTAGCCCTCAGGGAGGACAGTATTCAATCCAGAAAACCAAAAGAACACGTTAGTATTGGTTGACCTGGTGTACAGAACAGCATGCTAGATAATATTAGACATTCCCTATGCCTGTATAAATATCTCTTTTAGGAAAGAGATTGTCCTGGTGCTAAAGGAGGTGAGCACAAAAAATTGAATTTCAAAGACACCCAGCTCAGGGGGCCAGAGTTTCTCACCTAAAACCTTTCTCTTCCCCTTGAGGGTTCAGAGGCTGAGTCTCAACCATGGCCAAAGGTACCTGGAGAGGAAATGATCCCTATGAATCAGACGCCTGATAGGAAAGGAAGTGACTACCACAGACCTATGCGTGACTGTGTACGTATGCTTGCGCACTTCCACAGACACACGTGCCCACAGACACACATGAGCACACACACAAACTAGCTTGCATTAATTGGCAGTGTGTAGGTGTATGTGTGAGAGCGCGTGGGGAGCCGTACATGTGACTGTGCAATTCAGGATCACAAGTGTAAGTAAGGGCGGCATCTGTAGCAGAGAGGGAGCCAAATCTGGAACTGCCGCACCGAGGAATCCTTAACCCTTTGTGCCCTGCTCCCTTCTTCACCCTCCCTCCTACCCTATCCCACCAAATCCCAAGGAAAGCTAGCTCTCTCTGGACTGTCTACGTTCAGACTCTGATGGGGAACCTGGGAGCACATCACTCAAGACACAGCCCCACCCACCGAGGCAACATATGCACATGCATAAATCAGGTCTGCACACTTGTAGAGCATCACACTGAAGAATGTTCATGCATTCTTCTCTATGCTGCCCCCAAATAAAAACAACAACCACGATCTATGACATTAGGAGTCCTGGTCATTAAGAAGAATCCGATGTCCTTCCTGAGCTGTTAAATTAAAAAGAGGCTACATTCTTGATGTGGGAAGTAGGTAAGAGGCCCAGTTAGAAAATCTAGTTTAAGGAGCCCAGTCAGGGAGAGATGGCTGGGATCGCAGCCAGGGGAAGTGGTGGCAGCTATATTCAGTGAGTATTTGTGGATGTGGGAGGGTACAGCTTGCTTAGTTATAAGTAGGCAATCCAGATATATGGGCCCCAAGATGAAAGGATTTGATTGCCATTGGTATATGACCATGATCTTGTCAAAATATAACCATAGTATGAAAATGCGTGGGTTTGCACACCATAGAGCGTCTTGGCACACACGGACAGACCATGACTGAAGGTCATGTTGACATTAGACAGCTAATCAGTTGGCATCTGAAATTATATGGGGAACAAATAGGGACAACAGCCATATGATATGAATATTAACTGAGGAACCAGGATCGGTATTAACCAGCTTGGCATGGCACAATGTTATTTCAGCTCTCACCAGATCTACCTCCTAGTCCCAACATACATACATACACACACAAATATCTGTGGGCTAGTGGAATAATAGATCCTTCCAACATACTACAATGTCAATGACAGTCACAGCCCATCCACATCCTCTCAGTCTCTGTAATTCTCCAGAGCACATGCCCCCAAATCCTCCATAGAGGGTCCACTCGGTGTGGCCGTGGTCTTCCTTGGCAAACCTCAGCTCATCCTGCTTCCCCTTACTCTTGTTGTGACCAGGGCACCTGCTTTGCCAGGTGTAAGTGTCCTTCGTCTGGTATTTTTTATGACACTTTTCACATGAAGCAGCTAGGTGATGCAGAGTGTAAGAAGGCTGGTCTCAGAATGAGGAAGGCCTGAGTTCAAAGCCCACCTCAGACACTCACTAGGCGTGTGACTCCGGGCAGGTCACAGAACCTCCCTCAGTCTCATTTCCTCATCTGTAAAATGGGGATAATAACAGCATCTACTTCATGGGATTGTTATGAGGATCAAATGAGACAGAATGCATACCCAGAGCTTTGCACACCTTAAAACCCTATGTAAACACTAGCTGCTATCATTATGGTTAAGAATTCTATTCTTGGGGTAGCTAGGTGGTACAGTGAATAGAGCACATTACAACCTAGTGAGAATGCACTAGTTCCAAACAGAAAGTCATTCCCTTTCTTCTTCTCCCTCTCCCTCTCCTTCTCCTCCTTCTCTCTCTCTCTCTCTCTCTCTCTCTC
>NW_027185784.1:15375566-15396525 GCF_028583685.1 Petaurus breviceps papuanus
CTCTCTCTCTCTCTCTCTCTCTCTCTCTCTCTCTCTCTCTCCCCCACTTCCCTCTCTTTTTTCCTCCCTCCATGGCTTTCTAATGATGAGGCAGAAATGCTGTGAACCTCTGAGTAAAGGCAGAGGTAGAGGTAGCAATCGCGTCAGTGAAAGAAGCAGCCTCCTGCCATCAGCTACCCTATCTCCCTACCTAGCTGCCATGTGGTCATTAAGGCATGGCACCGGTTTCTTTTATCTTTTTGTGTCTATTCTTTTCTGGTCTTAGGTGAATGAATACTAGTCACAGAATGGACCTTGGGAACTTCAGAAAGCCAGAAGATCCATCAAAATTTCTTTTAGTAACCAAGCAGAGTCCAGGGAGGAGTGAACCCTGAATAATAATCTATCTGACCCAATTCAGCAGTGAAGACAGGATATCCAACAAGCAAAGGTACAGCTTACCCTCTGGCTATGCCACACCCAAAAGTGAACTTGGTGGGGATGTTACAGATGGAAAAAGGAACCCCAGGGTCAGGAAGTACACCCTAAGTTGAAGGGGAGCCTGTCTTATAGAAAACACCTTAAATTTGAGAATAGTCTCCCACGGAGAAAATTGGTGCGTAGAAGGAAATGTATGCATGGCTTGATAAAAGTGGGGATATTTGTAAAAGACCCTTTGAGTTTGAGTTCACTCTAGCCAGGGTCCAGGAGGTTGTGTAAAGGATAGAGTGGTTCCAGGGGATGTTCTTCTTCTGTCCTCGCTATATTTTGATAGTTACATTCTTGACTTAACAGTAGTTCAACTGTTCTTCTAAAAGGATATCAACATAATAAAGAGATGTTTTCAAAATTAAACCAAACAATAAAGACAAATGCAGTTTATCACTTTCCCAGAAACAGTTAACAGTATTCTGATGTATTAACAATTTTTAATGAGCAGTGCCCATCTGTTGAGTTGAGATTGAAAAGAGAACTGTCAACACAGGCACCAGGACTAATTTGCTGATCATTGATGGACATTGGCCGACTGATGAACTTTTACAATGACAAGCAAGAGAAACACACTTGCACTACTTTATATTAAACTGTTCCACCCAGGAGCTCTAAATCTAAATCTAATCTTCTGTCTCAGACACAATACACTTAGTGGTAAAATAACTCATTAGTAAACTGCTATCTTGGTCTTAGGGGAACCTTGGAGAACAAAAGAGGCACCTGAAAACTGAAGACAAGCAAATTACCCATTTTTCAAAAAGAGCCCACAAACTAAAGACTGATGAGCTTCCAAGAAATTCTTAGAAAAATTAGGATCATTAAATGGATGTCTTTTGAACACTTAGAAAAGAAATCAGTGATCACTAGGTACCAGCTAGAATAGGTTCACCAAGGACAAATCATAAGAGACTAATATCTTTCCTTTTTCCCCCTAGGGTTATTAGACTAGTAGATAATAGGATTAATGTAGACAATACTATATTTAGATTTCAGTAAGACATTTGACAAGGCCTTTCATGATATTTTTGTGAACAGGATAAATTGCAATATGAATAACAATGGGATGAATTTGAAAATGGTTTAGAGACCAGATATAAAACATGTTGATTTATGAAAATCCATGTTAACTTGAAGGAAGATATCTAAAGGTATGTAGAAGAGGTCTGTCGTTATCCATACTTTCTTTACAATGTGTATTAATGACAGAGATGAAGACAAAGACAGCATGTTTATCAAATTTATGGATGAAGAAAAACTAGGAATAGTCACTAATTTGTTAAGGGGCAGAATTAGGTTCCCAAAATATTGCAGCAGATTAAAATGATGAGTCAAATATAACCAAGTGAAATTTAATTAGAATTAATCTAAAGATCTTTACTAAATTAAAAATCAGCTGCAGAAATTCAGGATGGTTATTAGGGTTTCCATTGAAAATGAACTGAGATTTAGGCAGGTTGGAAATTCGATGTAAGTCAATGGTCTGATGGGGTAGCCAAAACAATGCTAAATGAGAATTTAGTTTGTAGTGTCGAAAGCATGGTGATCAAGGTAAAGACAATAATAATCATCTTGTATTCTGCCCTGATCAAACTAGGTTTATAAGTATGATATTCAATTCTGAGACCTGCATTTCAGAAGGAAATTAACAAACATAGAACATAAATAAAGAAGAGAGCCTGAGATGGTGAGGGTGTTTTAATCCCTGTCATACAAGGGTAGGTGGAAGAAAATGGAAAAGTTTAGACTGGAGGAAACAAGACTTAATAGAAACAAAATTGCAGACTTGGATTCTTTGAAAGTTTGTCATGTAGAAAAGGATTTATACTCATTCTACTTACCCCTACAGTGAAGACCCAGGACTAGGGGTCAGGAGTTGTGGGGAGGGTGATTTCAGATTAGCAAAAGGAAGACCTTCAAATAATTAGAACCGTCCAAAAGTGAACTGGGTTCCTCATGATACAGGCTATTTCTCATCACTAAAGACTATAGAGCCTCTTGCTGAGGATATGGTAGAGAGAATTCATGAACTGGGTAGGAGGTTGACGTAGCTATCCTTTATGGTTCTAACTGTAAGGTTTTATGATTATTAAAATATATAACAGATATAAAAGTGATCTTCTCTCTATCTCTTTTAAACCATTCATCATGAATAGCAATAACAATAATGCCTCCAATCTTTACCATATAAAAGTGCCAAGAACTTTAACACTCACGCATTCACAAGTCCAGGCAAAAGCAGTTTTCGTTTTATTTCTGTCCTGAAGGGAAGCAAGTTGACACAGGAAATGGCCTAAGTTAGAGCCAAATGCTATAACATTCATAGCCTCCGTTGATAGATGCCAAAGGTTTAATTATGCATCCCACCTTCATTGAATGTTCATCCAACACCCATATAGGAAATTCTTCTGATATAAAGTTCATCATTATGATAGCTTTTCTGCTTTCACCCAGGCCTAGTATGTCATCTGAGGACAAATGGTGAGTCTCTTGGGATTCCCTAAGCTGTCTAAAGACTCGATTCTTAATTATGTATGCTTGTTATATTAGTTTACACAAGTTAGTTTCCATGAATTAATGTGTAGTGTTTATAATACATAAAGTAGAAATTATAGAAACTTTGGAGGGAAGTTACCATTCTATCTAAGAATATATGAGAAAGAAGAAGAAAAACAGATATCTTCTGACGTGCTCCTTAGATTTTTAGAGAACAGTCAATAAACATTTATTGAGGACCTATTATGTACCAAGGGGCAGTGAGGTGGCACAGTGGATAGAGGGCCAGGCCTGGAGTCAAGAAGACTCATCTTCCTGAATTCAGATCTAGTCTTTTGCCTGTGTGACCCTCGGCAAGTCACTTAACTGTTTGCATCAGTTCCTTATTTGTAAAATGAGCTGGAGAAGAAAGAAAACCAAGAGTAAAAGGCAATGGAAAGCAACTGGACAAGAACAAACAATAATGATGCACCAAGGCACTGTACTAAATGCTGTGGATACAAATATGAGAAAAATAGTCCTTTCCCGTAAAGAGTTCACAACCGAATAGAGAAGACAAAATGCAAAGGAAGCTGAAAGGGGAGGGGGAAGGTACTCAGTACAGGGGAATTATTGGGGCAGGAGGTCCAAGGTAAGAAGCCTGGAGGAAAATAAGATAGATGACTGTCCTGGGCACTGACCTTAAATAGGGGCTTTGGAAGCAATTCTTTGCTCCCCACTCTCCAGGGTTAGGGTTAAGAGTTTCAAATTTGAAGGATTTCGGAGAAATGATAGATAGGAGCCCACAAATTAAAATTCTATTGGAAAGATATGCCAGGAGGAATGGGAAGCTCTTAAAAGTGAAATTCTCAAGAAACAATGAGAAAATTTTGCTTTCAATAAGGGAGTAAAGGGATGTTTGTGTAAAGAGATATACAGGGAACTCAATGACCAACCTAAAATTTTTAAAAATTTCTTATTAATTCTATCAGTAAAATTAATGGCATTTTCTTTAGAATATATGTTTAATATACAATCCTCTAAGATCCATTTAGATTTTTAAATTCATGTTCAGATGATGTAAGCAAAAGCAATTAACAGAAGACAAACACACAAATGTGGCAAGGTCCTGTAATAATAGTGCCAGAAGCATACAGGCCCCCAAGGAGCTGAGGCTGTTAAAAAAAAAAAAAAGAAGAAGACAAAAAAGAGTGATTCTGAAGAAAAATGTGCATCAGAGAATTGGTAGGACTTCTACTTGGGGGGTGGATGGGACAATGATAAAGGAAGATGGAGAGAAAACAAAACAGTTCAATGCTTGACTTTGCTTCTCATTTTTCTGTCAAGAATGGCTTTGAGCAGAACAAAAATGTCCAAAAAGAATACAAACACCATGATAAGTAGGAAGATAATAAAACTTTACCTAGTTGCCCTAAATATTCTCAAGTCATCAGAAGAATTCTGTCCCAGAGAGACAGGTGGATGGGAAGAGTGGATGAACCAATGCAAGTGATTCTTGAGAGATCTTGGAGAACAAAAACAGGCATCAAAGGATGGGAGGGGAGAGAGGGTGGGAGAAAAATGGTACAAGTCCTGATTTTCTCAAACAGGAAGAGGATGATGTTGGCCAACCATAAACTAATGAGCTTACCTTGATACCTGCCAAAATTCTAAATTAGGCATAACATCTAGAAAAAGAAGAAATAATCACCAAAAGCCAGTATAGGTTCATTAAAGAGATGCCACACTTAACCCTGTTCCCTTTTTTGGCAAAGTGACCATCCGATAGATAACAGGAATAGTATAAATACAGCTTACCTAGATTTTATCAAAACATTTGACAAAGAGATTCATGAGATTCTTTTGGTCAAGATCCTTGACAAAAGGGATGTATCTTTTTTTTCTATTTTATCGCTAGTATTTAGCGTTGGTGACTGTCTAGGGGGCACTATGGATAGAGTGTTGGACTTGGAGTCAGAAAGACTCATGTGTGAATTCTGCTTCAGACACTTACTTAGTTGTATGACCATGGGTAAGTCACTTAACTTCTTTCAACCTCAGTTTCCTCATCCATAAAATGGGAATAATAACAGCACCTACCTCATAGGGTTGCTGTGAGGATTAAATGATATAACACAGGTAAAGAGCTTTAAAAATCTTAAAACTAACTATATGAATGCTACATATTATTATTATTATAGATATTTAATAAATCCTTGTTGATTGACTGATAAGATGGAAAGATGTGGGCCACACAGTTAGGTGGATTCAGAACTGGCTGAATGGTTACACCTGACAAAGAATCATTACCAGATTCAATGGCAAATTATAAGAAGGTCTCTTGTGAAGCATCCCGATGATCTGTGCTTGGCCCTGTGCTATTTAGTGCTCTTTATCAATGACATAGATAAAAGAATAGATGGCACTCTTATCAAATTTAAAGAGGACCTGGGAGAGATGGCTAACTAACTGAACGTCAGTCAGCATCCAAAGAGACCTTGACAGGCTAGATCATCAGGCTAAATCTAATCATATGAAATTTAATGAGGATGAATATAAAGTCATATACCTGCTTTCAAAAAAAATCAACCTTATAAATACAAAATGGTGGAGGCATGCCTAGATAGCCACTTGTCTGAAAGAGACAGAGGATTTTAATGGATTGCATGTTCAGTGCCAGTTACTAATGTGATATGGCAGCCAAAAATGGGAATATGATCTTAGACTGTATTAAGAGAGGCATGATATTCAGGAGGTGATGGTCTTGTCATTCTATGCGCTAGTAAGACTACTTTTAAAGCATTGTGTGAAGTTCTGGGTACCACATTTTAAGAAGGATATTAATCAATTGGAGATCACTCAAAGGAGAGCAAATGGCAAGTTGAAGGGCATCAAGATCATACCACTTGACCAACTGTTGGGGAACCTGGGAATGGTTAATCTGGAGGAGTGAAGACTTAGTCACATGATAGCTGTTTCCAGGTAGTTGAAAGAGTATTTTGTGCAATGTGGATTAGATGTGTTCTTCTCTGTCTCAGAAGACTGAGTACAAGAAAAGGCACAATTTGCAGAGATGCAAATTGAGACTTAGTAGATAGAGTTAACATCAGAATCAAGAAGACCTTGGTCAACTTCTGTCTAAGACACATACTATCTGTGTGAGCTTGGTCAAGTCACTTGACCTCTAAGTGCCCCAGCAACTATATATTATATAGCAGATGCCAAACTGCACTGGTAGAGAAAATTTCTTCAAGGAGAGCTCCCAATACCAATAGCATCACCAAGTCCCAAAATCAAATGAACTATTTTGTCCTTTTGTCACTGACATACAACTGATGGGTGGTGTGGCATTTTGGAAGGAATTCTACCTATGTGTCCTAACTTTTGCTGGATGAGTTAGGATAAGTCATTTACCCACTGTCTGCCTCAGTTTCCTCATCTGTAAAATGAAGGTAAAAATAGCACACCCTCCCCAGGTTGTTTGAGGATAAAATTAGATAATATTTATAAAGTGCTTTATAAACCTTAAAAAGCTAGGTAAATACGTCTACTTATTATCATTGTTATTATCATTATTATTAGTTCTGGAAGACCTGGAATCAAATCCCACCTCAGATACCCATTATCTATATGACTTTGTCCAACTCACCTTCCTGACTAAAGAGTCAGTTTCCTTTTCTGTGAAATGAGAGGATTCTTGGCATTTTTTATCATGGATCTCTTTGGCAGTCTGCTAAAGATTACAGACCCTTTCTCAGAATGTTTTTAAATGAATGAAGTAAAATACATAAGATTATAAAGGAAACCAATTTTATAGAAATACAGTTATCAATTATTTTTAAGTTTGCACACCTCAGGTTAAGAAGCCCTGGGCTAGAATGGTCTCTGAGATTCTTCCCAGCTCTGAATCTATGACGCTATGGTCCATAAGCATGTTTTCTCATCTCTAGAATGGGAGTACCACCAACTTCACAAGGTTGTTGTGAGAGTCTTGATATCAAGATACATAAACTCTCTGTAAACCTTAAACTGCCTATGAATGAATGTTAGTCTGCCTATCAACTTCACCACCACCTGCCTTCAAAGAACACACATACACATACACGCGCACACATGCACGCACTCATGAACACACATGCACATGCACATGAAATACACACAACTTCTAACTAGAATAATGTCACTCTGTGTTGACAAAACTGTCTTCTTTCACCATTCCTAGAATCATTCAGATTCCTGTGGGTTCTCCCCCAGAAAGCAGTTTTCATTTCTTTGGGGCTGCTTCTTTTCCCCTCCAGCTGTCAAATCTCTCCAGATCACCACATCACAGCATGAATACCATGATGACACAGAATCAACAAGTTTTGAAACCCTACTTCTCCACCCTCCCCAAACCCTGACTACCTGGGTATTCCTGCTCCTGCTGCTGTCTTAGAGCTAACCATCCTGAAACTGCTTAAAAGAGCCTGACAGGTAATTTATTCTGCGGCAAAGGAGAGCAATTTCACTGTCCAGAGGCGAGAGACCCAACTGCATCGGCAAATCCTTACCCTCATGGAACACAGCTTTAATATGATAACAATTCCAGGAGTTCACAGGACTAATTCTTTCTGTCCTCTTCTCACCTTCCCCCAAACAGCTCTCAAATGTTTTTACACATTTTTTTAACTTCCTTCCCACGAACTTCTACAGACCAAATCAACTATTTCACCCATGAAGGGTGATTATCAGGTGTTTGTTTGTGGAAAGGACCAACAGAACTCTGGGGTTGGGGCTCCCAAGTTGACTTATGGATAACTTTACATTGAGTGAATTTTTAAAAATTTTTTTAAAAATCTCTCTCTCTTTTCCAAGGTCCTGAAGGAAGGGTTGACTTGGCCTGCATTTACTTGGAGAAAGGAGCAAGAAAGGTCTCTCCCCCAACTCATTTTTTCTTTTAACATTCTTCAAAGTTTAGCTCAAAGGCCTGTATGAAGTTATCATGATATGGTAAAGAGAAAATCATGGACATAGTATCCTCTGATATCCAAACTCTGCCATTTTTTACCAATTGACCTTTCACTTTTCTGAGACTTTCACCTTTCCTTATCTTTAAAATGTGGAGATCAGACTCGATGATCTCTACAATCTAGCTCTGACATTCTTTAGCAGATCTTCTGCCTCCAAGTGCCAGGCTCTTTCTACAAAACCACTTTTTTAGTCCCAGGAGGAAGCATGGTAAATTGTCTAAGTCAAGGGCTCTGAGTTTTAATGCTGGCTTCTTCTGTCTTTGTGGGGTGACCTCAGGCAACTTGGTATAGGGGAAAACTGTATTTGGAGTCAAAGGACCTGAGTTTAAACACCAGTTGGCCAAATCACTTCAATTCTCATTTCCTCATTCATAATATTAAAAAATTGGAATAGATCAGGGGTTCCTCACCTGAGGTCAAAGGACACAAATTCATAAGGCCCATGTTTTTAAAAATGTTTGTATTCTATTTATCTACCTATGTGTTTTATCTCCATCTTTATTTTTACTAATCTCTAACTGAAGTTCAGCATTTAATTATTTAAAAATATGATTCCCAGAAGGGGGAATATAACCCTCACAGATTTAAATTGTAACCTTTAGTTGACTTATATGTAAGTTAAGAAGAATGAGGCAGTTCTAACTGATGATTCCATTTTGAGGTATGAGCATCTTCTTTGCTGTGAAGGTTTGTCAGAGGGTCCAAGTCCAATGTCAAGTGCTGGTATCACTCATACTTTTCACACAGAGATACCAGACTTTTTATGAGCTCTAACATTTGAGCTCACTTGATACTGTTTACATTTTGTTGGAAGAAAATGTCCTTGATTTTCCAAGGAGTTTCTGGGGAAAAGAGGGCAGGGAATTGACCACATCTAAAAACTGTAATCAGTAAACAATAAGTCCTCTCTTTCTACCCCCACTGGGAGTCAGGGAAATCGCAAAATTGTCAAGTGTCAGACTTGGAAAGGACGCTTAGAAATCATCTAGTTCAAACTCTTCATTTTACAGCTAAAAAACAAGTCAGAGGAATTAAATGACTTATTTGATTTATCCCCCCCCAAGAGTAGCACTGAGCCTCAGTTTCCTCATTTTTGATATAGGGTTGATTGTGCTTGCATTATTAACTTCATAACCTGTTGTAAGGAAATATTTTATAAACCTTTCAGCACCATATGAATATAAATTATTCTAAATGATTCTATTGTTCACTTCCACCCTACCTTTCCAATGTCATTTCATATTACTCCACTTCAGAGATGCTACAACCCAGCCCTGAATGCATCATTGCATCTTCCCATCTCTATGTGTTGGCACAAGCTGTTCACCATATCTAAAAAGCATTCTCTCCTCCTCTCTACCTCTAAGAATCCTTATCTTCAATGTTCTATTCAGATAACATCTCCAGTTGCTAACATTGTCTCCCTTCTCCAAATCCCTTGTCTTTGCTTGTCTATGACTATGTTGTATTCAACCAATAGAATGTAAGCTCATTGAGGGCAGGAATTGTTTCATTTTCATCTTTCTTTCCTTACCTAACATCCCCTCTCCTCCTCCCTTCCTGTTCTCTCTCCTCCCTTGCCCTTCCTTCCCCATCATTTCTCCCTAAAATTAGAGCCTCTCCCTTTAATGCCAACATCCTACCGCATGGGCTGCACGGCTCTGAGTCTTGGGAACTTATAGTCTTCAAGAATTAAAATTGAGTAGCACCCAGAGGGCCTTGTAGAGGGTGTGTGGGGGGTGTGAGAAGCCTAGAGCACAACTAGAGTAAAGGATATCATGGAACCAGAGTGAAGGTGACCATTGGAAAGACCACTGGTACATTGGGTGGAATCCTTGTGATAAATGTATGAGAGGAGCTCGATGGAGTCCCAAACTGAAGCACGTGTAGATTGCTTAAGATTCACATAATTGTAGAGAACATCCACATATATGAAATCATAGATCTCTTTGGGGTATTTCAGTCTTATCATGTCATAGCAACTCTATATGTCAGGAGAGAGGATGTCCTTGGAAGAAGGTTAAACCTGATCAATAACATTATCTATCTTCTCTTTCCAGCCCCTTCCTGATAAAGACCTCCAATCACTTTTCAAATAGGATTTTACCCATTTCCCCATCTCCCAGCAAGGGTGGGAGGAGAGAATTATTATCCCCATTGTTAGAAACACTTGGTCTCGGGTTGCCCAATCCATCTGAACCAGAGTCAGAGGTGAGAGGGGACCTTGAATCTCCTGAGTGCAGTTGGTTGATTGCCCTGTCCATCAGACCGAGTTTGTGTTTCCAGATCAAATTGTGAAATTTAGAGTGAAGCAGAAAGGGGAAGTGGGGAAGGTCAGGTTTAAGAGGACAAAGAGAATGTTGTCAATCAGAGCCATCAGAATGGAGGAGGGGGGCGGCTAGGTGGCATAGTGAGTAGTTATGCCGGCCCGGAGTTGGGAGGACCCAGGATTGGTTCCGGCCTCAGATACTTAACACCCCCCCCCACACACACACACACACAAATTGTCCATGTAACCTTGGGCAAGTTACTTAAACCCAATTACTTTAAAAAATAAAATTAAATAAATAAATAAATAAAAAGAATGGAGGAGGGGTGGAGACAGAGTAGTCTAACTTAGTCTAACCTAGTCTCGGTCACAAAAGGTGCTTTTAAAAAAGTTGCTTGAATGGAATCACCAAACAGGTGATTCACAAGGAGTTATCATTTGTCCAAAATTCAAGGCCAGGGCCAGAAGGTCAGAGAAGACCCCAGGCTAGCAAGGCTAAAATAACTCTATAGTCTGGGGACAAGACAGCATTTCAACAGCCAGAGGAACCAAAGGAGGCAAGTACCTCTAGAAAGAAGGACTTGGGAGACATCCTCTAGAATGCTCATCATGTTTAATAAGGTGGCCTTTCCACCTTCTTTCCTCTAGAGAATATGTCAAAATCTTATTGTTCAATAAGTAATCTTCCCCATATTCTGAATTTCCTTCCTGAATTCCAACTGACTCTTCTGTGTGAGGGGTGTGAGAATCCTAGAGCACAACCAGGGTAAAAGGTGTTTCATCAAGGAAATGTATGATAAAAAATGAAAAAAGACTCATCATGGGACCAGAGTGAAGGTGACCACTGGAAAGACCAATTGACTCTTCCTCTGGACAGTTCTGCATGTGATCCTTCTCATTTCTTGATTCCTTGACACTCGATCCCCAGCTGCCATGATGGTGTTACTCACCTAAGCTTCCCATGGCAAACTCTATGATAAAGTTGCCTTCATGGACTCTTCCTTCTATTGCCTGATTTTTAGTCTTATAAAGTGAGGGGCTAAAATCAACTTCGACCTGGATGGAAATTTTACCTCTAACACTTACTACCTCTCTGGCCTTGAGCAAGTTTTCTCACCTGTAAATTGAGGGCATGGTCTCTAAATGGCCTGTGAGGAAATGCAAGTTAAAACAGCTCTGAGGTACCACCCTCACACACATTAGATTGGCTAATATGACAAAAAATGAAAATGTTGGATGTTAAAAGGGACGTGGGAAAATTGGGGCATTAATACACTGCTGGTGGCGTTGTGAACTGATCCAGCCATTCTGGAGACCAATTTGGAACTATGCCCAAAGGGTTATAAAACTATACATACCCTTTGATCCAGGCAATACCACTACTAGGTCTATATCCCAAAAGGCATCCGAAAAAAAGAGAAAAAAACCTATTTGTATGAAAATATTTATAGCAGCTCTTTTTGGTGATGGCTAAGAATTAGCAATCAAAGGGATGCCCATCAACTGGGGAATGGCTACACAAGCTGTGGTATATGATTGTAATGGCATATTATTGTGTTATAAGAAATGACAAGCAGGGTGATTTCAGAAAAACCTGGAAAGACTTACATGAACTGATGCATAGTGAAGTGAACAGAGTCTGGAGAATGTTGTACACAGTAACAGCAACAGTGTTCAAAAAAGAATTGTGAATAACTTAGCTATTCTCAGCAATACAATGATCCAAGACAATCCCAAAGGACTAATGATGAAGTATACTATCCAACTCCAGAGAAAGAACTGCTATTGATTGAATACATACTGTGCATGCATGCTATTTTTCACTTTCTTTCATTTTTTTCTTTTATTCAAGTCTTCTTATACAAAATGACTAACATGGAAATGTTTTCCATAATTGCACATGTATAATTTATATCTGAATACTTACCTTCTCAGGGAGTAAGAATGGGAGGGATGGAGTGAGGGATAGAATTTGGAACTTAAAACTTTAAATAAATTTTTTTAAAAACAGGGAAAATGCCCTCTGAGGGCCCTTCTAGCTCTCTACAAGCAAGATTCTGTGCTTTTGTGATCATACCATCCTCAAGACAAGCTACACTGATTTCTCAAAGTCACAGAGCAACATAATGGCAGCCCAAGTCTCTGCACTTCCCAGACCCATGCTTTCCCTTGGATAAAAGGCAACCCAGAAAGACTATTTTCTTGGGGCTCCATGGAAAGGGTCCAGAAAGTTCTACCTCATAATATAAGGATCTTTGGTCCCATCAGCATAAGAATTGCTGGGAAGATACACCTCCTCCTTGCCCCCAACCAACCAACAAAGAATGTGACCAGTCTATAACCTAGTAGATAAGCCCTAGGGAGTTGTTCGAGGCATGTACAGGTAGAGGGACTTGCTCAGAGTCACACATAAGTATGGGGGCAGGGCAGAGTTTGAACCCAGGCTTCCTGACTCCAAGCCCACCATTGCATTTTTTATGTCACAGTGTTACTACACCAAAAAAAGTAATAAAGATAACAGCAAAACAAAAACAAAACAGTGGCAAGCACATTGACTCTTGGGGCCAAGAATGTAGGTTCAAACCCTGCCTTGGACACTGCCTTATGACCTTGGGAAAGTTACTTCCCTCTCTGGGATTCAGTTTCCTCACCTGTAAAATGAGGATCTTGAGCTAGATGATTTCTGAGGTCTCCTTGCAGCTCTAGATTCATGAGCCCATGAACAATTCACATTGATATACACTTTAATATTTACAAAGCCCCTTGGCAAGATCTTTCTTGGCACCTAGTCCAAAAGAGACAGATTCTTATTTCAATACTGTATCCCATTACATACTCAGATTCAACAGACTGTCGAGGACTTACACCTGGTTTTCTTTTAGCCTTGATGCTTTCTAGGTTTCTGTTGACCAGAAAAATCTCTGGGTTCCTAGATCCCACTACTTCAGGCAAAACAGTTGTCTTTCCTGGAGTTGAATCACTTGGTGATTTTCTTGGAATAAAATTTTTTCTTGCTGGCTATTTTCCTTCCTTCCTTCCCTCCGTCCTTCCCTGTTTCCTTTCCCCTCATTCCTTTCTTCCCCCCTATAACAGTTTCACAAATAAAACCTCTTATACCCTCTCATCAGTTAAATTTCAGCAGCTAGTGGTTAAAATCTGTGTTTTCTATATCTCCTCAGGAGCCTAGACAATATGAATCAAGAAGGAGGATGACAGAAAAGTTGGTGGCTAGCGTTACGTTTTCCCCTGGAATCCTCAGCACATCATTTTTCCTTTATATCTGTCCCTCTTAATTAACCTTGTGCCTGCTGCCTCCTCTTATTACACAGAAAGGGAAATCCTCATCTGCGGATTTCGGCAAGGAAAATGCAAATGCCCAAAGGGCACACCATCTCTCCAGGCTCCCCTTGATTTCCTAAATTGGCACTTCTTTTCAAATTAAATAGTTTTTGGCATAACTGGTTATTTTTAAAAAGAACTTGTACTTCCAGGAAACACAATAATAGACCTGTTCCTACCCGACCAGGGAGTGGGAAGACATATCAACTCTCTTAGTCCTCTGGGTAGTCTTTAGTGCACTGAAACAACCATTTGGTAAGTGGTGCCTGGGGAGATGAATAACATCTCTTCTAGGTGAGCAGAGTAACCCACCTACTTGACTTTCCATCCCCCAGATCTCCCATTTACAAACGGAGATGAACTCAATACACTTATTTACGATACTTCTTTGTCCTCAGATCTTAATAAATATGAATCCTAGGGGATGACCTTGAATATCTGGGACCAACTACTCTCATTTCTTTAGAAATGAAGCAAAAAACAAAACAAAAACAAAAACCATTCAGCTAGTTAGGGGCAGAACTTCCCTACCCAGGAGCTGTAAGAGTTTCCAATTTGATTCCCTCCCATTTGGAGGGACTTTTTTTTTTCACAATTACTCCCCTTTCCATGTTAACTTCACAAAGGTTCTTTTCTTTCTTTTAGCTTTATTCATTCCCAGAGTTTCTTTCTTTCCAGATGTAAGAGATACTAGTTTCGTTCTGAGGTCTTTCTTCTCTTCTTGGGAGCATAAGAAAACACTGTCTGATAATTGGAATCCTAGACTTGGGGAGTATCAGAAGAGTTAAATTTCTTTGACATTAACTCACTGAGTATTCTGAACCATTTATTTCTTCTTGGTGCCTCAATTTCTCTGTCTATAAAATGGAATGCAAAATGCCTTCCAGGACTCGAAGTGAAATGTGTGGGAGAAATCTGAAAAGCACTTTAAGCATCTTTAAAAATTATGTTAACAATGAAAACATGTGGAATGGGATTCAAATCCCAGACATCGCCATATGATAAATCGATCAGTTAATGAGAATTGCTCACATTTACATGACACTTTAAAGCTTATAAAACACTTGTCTCACAACAGTCCTATAAGAAGTGAAGTTTTTTTATCCCAAATTAACAGATGAAGAGGCTGGGGCAGAGAGTAGTCAAATGACCTGGCCAGGGTCACACAGCTAGACAATGTCATAGAATTAACAAATTTAAGAGTTGAAAGAAATCTCAGTGGCTACCTAGTCCAGCAGATTTAAAAAAGAATCTTCCACTGTGACAGCATTGACAAATGGTCATTCAGCTACTACCAGAAGACCTCAAAGGAGAGGGAACACACCATATCTGGAGGAAATTCAGTCCACCTTTCGTTGGCTCTAATTGGTAGTTTTTCCTGCCATCAATCCTAAATCATTCTCTTTACAACTTCTATCCATTTCTCCTCTTTCTGCCTTCCAGGGCTATGTGGAATAAGGCTAATACCTTGTCCATATTACAACTTTTAAATACTTGAACACAGTGATTAGGTTATCCTGAGTCTTCTTTTCTGTAGAAAATGCCCATTTCCTTCAATTGATCCTCATATGTCAAGTTCTCAAGGCCTTTGATCATCCTGCCTGCTCTCCTAGGGCTACTCCCCAGCTTATCAATGTCCTTAAACTAGGGTGCTATGAATTAAACATTGCATGAGCTTTTTGGCTGCCACATCAAATGTTAGCTCATACTGACCTTGCAATCTACTAAAGCCCCAAGACCTTTCCCAAAATAACTGTGGCATCCCCACGCCTTCCTATTTTATATTGTGATTTTGATTTTTTTGTACCCAAGTTTTAAGACTCTACAGTTGTCCCTACTGAATTGTATCTTGTTAGTTTCAGCCTAATGCTGTAGCCTGCCAAGAGCCTTTTGGATCCTGACTATATCATCCAGTGTATTAACTATCCTGCCCAACTTTGTGCCATCTGCAAATATGATGAGCATGTCATTTTATGCTTTTATCCAAATCATTGATAGAAATGTTCAATAGTATAGGACCAAGTAGAAATTCTTTCAGTATTCCACAGAAGACCTCCTGTCATGTTGATGTTAAACCATTAACCCTTTGAATCCAGCCATCTATCCTACCAGTTCTGAATCTATCCAATTATATTATTGTCTAATCCAGCAGTTTTCAAATTGCGAGACACTGTGCTTAGAGGCTGTCTCTCTCCTTTGTTGAATCATGACCTCTTCCCCATCTGTAGATCTGAAAGGTAATTTCTCCCTTGCTCTCCTCTAATTTGTTTATGGTATGATTTTAAAACTAGGTCATGTGGGGCAGCCAGGTGGCTCAGCAAGTAAGAGCACCGGCTCCAGTGTCAGGATGACCTGAGGATCAAATCTGGGCTCAGATACTTAGCACCACACCCAGAAATAAGGGTTCCTTTAAGGAGTCCATGAGGAAAAAGACTATTTCCATCATACTACTAAGACATTATTTGCCTATTAAAATACTCTTCCCTTTTCTAGTTGCATATCTATGTGAGGACAGATTTTCTCCATATACTGCAACCAAAGCATCAGAATCCACCAGACTGAAGGCATAAGCAGCTATGAAAATCCAGTTGTCTTCTATAAAGCTACACATTAAAGAGACTTGCAAAAATATGTAAAACAATAGTTTTCTTTCTCACTACTATTTTTGTTTGGGAAAATATGTTATTTTTCATGTACAAATTATGTTAACATTTAATGGATTTATTATCATTTTAAATGAATTAATAAATTAATATTTTGAAATTTTATCATTTTTAATTTCTAATATGGTAAACATCAATAGATATAACTCACAAAAATATAAACTCTTTAGGGTCCTCAAAAATGTTAAAGAATGTAAAGGAGTCCTGAGACCAAAAAGTTTGAAAACTGGTTTAAGCCATATGTCTCCATCTTCTCTACAAAAATAAGACACTTTATCAAAAACTTTGCTAAATTCTATGTAAACCATATTCACAGCATTCCCTAATAATCTAATCTACTAATTTAACTAATCCTGTAAAAAAAAAGAAATGAGGTTAGTCTGGCTGGACTTGTTCTTGCTGAAACCCTCCTAGCTTTTTGTAATCAATCACTGCTTCCCTTTCTAAATTTTGCCAACCATCTCTTTGATTTTTCAAGAATTTCCTCTGGAATCAAACTCAAGCTCATTTGCCTTTATTTAGAAGACCTTGCTCCCTTCCATTTTTTAAAAAAAGTGGGATAATATTTGCTCTCCTCCAGTCTTGTGGTACCTCTTCAATTTCCCATGATCTTTCAAATATCATTGGCAATGCCATCTACAAACACATCTTCCATTTCTTTCAGGGCCAAGAATGTAGTACATCTGGCCTTGAATTGAATTCACCTGGTGTAATGGAAATGCAAATTTAAAGATCTTCCCTGCCCCTAGGCTAAAGTACACCTGGAGCCTGGGGTGGGAGGCTTGTTTTTCAGTAAATATTTCTTGATTGGCCAGTGAGTCAATAAGGTTGTTACATTCTCTGAGCCAGGAGAAGGCTATATAAGCCCTGATGTGTAGCTTTGTTTTGGGGCTCACTTTGAGAAGTTTTCTGTGATTTGATCTGGATTCTGGGAAGTCGTTGTTGAGAGCCCCCCCTCGGCTTTGAAAAACCCAGATATTGATTTGGTATGGATGTAATGGTTGGACAGTTTGGAAATCTGTCTACTTGATCTGTTTCTCTGACTTGATAATTCTGTCTGTGTATTCTGAAGTTCGGGCTGCTGACCTTTTTCCCCTGAACTAGGTGAAGGATACATATCTGACTGATTAAAGTAAGCTTGTTAACCCATTTTGAGTTGCTTTCCTTTATCAAAGCAGATCCAAGAACCTGTGGTGGCAGCAACCCTGAGGACGCTTGGGGTGCTTGCTGCTACACCTGGGTGATTTGAATTCATCAAGGACAGCTAAGCAAACTCTTATTATCTTATTACTATCAACTCCCTGTTAATTGGTTTTTTTTGTCATTTCCAGTATAAAACTCATTTTCTTTTGTAGAGAAAACAGAAACAAAATAACAATTGAATAACTCTGCCTTCTCTTTCTTATTTGTTGTCATTACCCTACTCACCCCAAGCAAAAGCCCTATCCCTAATTCTTCCTTCGTCCTCCCTTTTCCCACCACAAAAAAGCACTGTTTGTTGTTCTTACATTCCCTCACCAACCTTGATTTTTTCAGAGCTTTAGCATCCCTGACACTTTTTTAAAGGTTCATGCCAGATAGTCATATTTATCTTCTGTTCACTGGCCTTGCTTCCATCTTCTGTACGTCTTCTAAAATCTAAGTTGGTTAGAGAGTCCCCTATGCATCCACGTTGGCCTCTTCAGACAAATGCCATTTTTCTTTCTTGTCAGAATTATTTCCCTTTGTGTCTTTGAAATTTTATTCTCTAGTGACTCTCATTCTTCCTAAGGTGACTTCTACTGAAGCTTTTTAGTCCATGGGATCCTATCTTTCTTCTGAACCCAGTGAAATCTGCTCTCCCCAAATCTAGAATTCTTGTGAGATTATGCTTAGTATTCATTCCTCTTCTTCTCTATCATAAATTTGAGGATAGAGAGGTCACTTCCCCATAAGATTCCCATCATATCCAACACAACAACTGGCTCTTTTGTTAGTGAGAATCAGATGAAGAATAGAATTTCTTCTTGTTGGTTCTTCCACCCTTTGGAGGATTTCATTATCACTAACTCAAGTCAATAAATGTATTAATAAACTGTGTTATCCCACCCCAATTGGGGTAGCACTTTTATTTATTCTATTTCCTTTGGATAAAGTTTATCTGTCCAGATCCATGATCCAGTAACAAATTTCATACCACCATATCTCACTGATACTTTGAGATCAATTTTACCCTTTTATTAGGACCATGAGTTTCTCTTATTGTTGCCTGAATTTTGAATATTTTACTACTGAATCTTTTCTGGGGTTTTGTCTCCTGTGAAGTTTTGGGCATCTCAGCTGTTATTTTTCTTCTTTCTTTGAGGCTTATTCCCTATGGTATCTAACACTGGGGATAGATTAAGCAATCTTCTCCTTCTCTTTTTAGTTTGCAGTCCTTTTGATTAGATTTGGAAGACACCTGTCCAATACATAATTACTAGCTTTTGTTAGGTGTACTTCATCTCTGGCTACAAATCTGTTAACCCATATTGTAAGCCAGGATACAGTCATCCAAATCCTATTCTTAGACACCATTTTATTAACTAGCTGTCAACTTCCCCAAATTTTCTCTTCTTAATCCCTTAGCTTCAATAAGTGAAGATGAAGAAAGGCAGCCTGTTCCCCTATGATCTTAATTTCTTTTCCAAGACTTCAGAACCATTGATAATACTCTTGTCTGAGCCAGAAAACCAATCTCAAGTCACCGGGTGCTAAATCCACACTGTCTACCTACAGAAAGATGGATAGGTGGTTAGAATATACTGTCCTGTTGATAAAAGAGTGATCTACTGACTCAATGACTAGTAAGCATTTTGTCTTAAAAAGTTTTCCAATAAACAGATGGATTTACCTGAATCTGCATTTGACCAACAGCCCACACTTCTCTTCAATCTGCCATTTTAACTTCCTTAGCTCCATGCTCTAATCCACCTATCTAGCAAGCTACAGGGGACACCTCCTGTTCATTTTTAGTTATTTTGGCTTACTGTATTATTTCCATGGTAAAAGTAGAGAGTTGTGTTTAGGACTTCTCTCTTCCTAAACTACTTTACTTCCCTGCTTCAAGTCCCCAAGTCCCCTTCTTAATAGCAGATTGCCAATATACCTGCAATTGTACCCACTAATTAAATTTCAATTCCCCTTGATTATCACAAATGCCTCCTGAAGAATCAGGGTCCTAATTGCCTGGTATCAAAGGGGAACAGCAGGGCATGCTATTTATCCCCAGGGTGCTAACCAGAAATTATCCCCATTTACCCAAGTCAATATTATATAACGGTTACACTTGAACTTTGGGAATGAAAGTTGGGTTTGGGTATTTTTTTTTGCTTTCAAAGAGCCTTGAAAATTTTCCATGATCTGAGCCCAAAATATTTGGTTAAGGAAGACAAACATGGGAATAATATGTGAAATCTTATCCAATTACATGAGCAAGATAAGTTCCAATTTCTCACTTCATATTAGAGAAATAAAAGATGGGCAGGCAGAGGGAGGAATATGTGAAGAGAAACCTTGCAGATTTCTCTATATCTGAATCTGGCCCAAACTGGCCCTTTTTAGGAGACATTGTAAGTTTCTTTCAGGGGCCCCTCAAATGACCTTTTAGATTTCTTTGAGAGGTCAATCAGCAAGGAATACTTGAAAGATTTTAAGAAACTAGTTTTCTGTTTAGAAGCTCAGAGCTTCAGTGTCCCTTGCCTCTGTGATCTCAAATACACTAGATGACCTCTAAAGTCCATTCAAGTGGCACCTCAGAAACTTGACAGTGGCTATGTGACCTTGGGCAAGTCACTTAACCCCAATTGCATCTCTCTCTCTCTCTCTCTCTCTCTCTCTCACACACACACACACACACACACACACACACACTAATTCCATTAAAGCTTTACATCTATGATCATATGATATATTCTTTCAATCTACTGTCAATAGTAAAAAAAAAGTAAAAAAAATCATGTGGGGGGGATAGGAAGGGGTGAAAAAGGGAAAGGGAAAAGGAAAAGAACTCAAGAATTCTGCCATATTTATTGCCCTGCTTAATAATTCTATTCATCCTAAGTCTCTGATTCCACATTTGCACAATCACTATTATTTTGTGTGGAAGAAACCAAGAGCTATTGAAATAGACCATAAGGTAGTAACACGACTGAGAAAGATCACTGTCAAGTCAATTTAGGAAAGATAGACACCATCTATAAATAAATGAATGAATGGAGTGAATAAATTAATTAATTAATTAATTAATATGCCAGCCTGTCTTTATCATATATTAGATCTATGACCTTAGAAAAGTCACCTGTCCTTTCTGAGCCTCAGTTTCTTTCACAGGAATAATACCTTCACCACCTGAAAGTGTTTCATAAATCTTAAAGGTCTATATGTAAGTACAAACCATTGTCATCATTGTGGCAGCAAATGAAACTCAGGTACAAGTTTTCTTCAAAGAAGCCTGTTCTTTGTCAGTGACAGAAACATGAGTGAAATTTAGATCTCTAGGTTCCCAGGAGAACTGGTTAGCCTACTACCCTCTATAGCAGGTGCATGAGAAATAGAAGCATCCCAGGGGAAATAGAAGAATTTTGTTCTATTTCTAAGCTACTTGGTTGCCATTGGCCTTTGAAGGTGGCCCATGAAGAAGGCTGGTCTCCCCACTATTCACTTGCCATCTATCTATCTATCTATCTATCTATCTATCTATCTATCTATCTATC
>NW_027185784.1:15396535-15436814 GCF_028583685.1 Petaurus breviceps papuanus
ATCTATCTATCTATCTATCTATCTATCTATCTATCTATCTATCTATCTATCTATCTATCTACCTCTTTCTCTTCTATCTATCTCATTCCAAGGGAAATGAAAACTGGAATTTCTTGGTATGTTCTTGCATTTGCCTCCATCCTTCCATCTCTCTCTCTCTCTCTCTCTCTCTCTCTCTCTCTCTCTCTATTTGACCACATCCATTATGCGCATTTCTATTAGATGTGTTTTGCCCATGATCTGTTGATTCATTATATTAGAATTGCAAACAAATACTCTCATTTTACTCTACCAACAAACCCCCCTTTTCCCTCACCCGCCTTTCATCTGGAATTCAGCATTGATTTTCCTAGTACCGCTCCACTGCCTGACTGACATTTCTGGTTGATTTCTTCCCTTGGCAATTCTCTTTCCTTCCTCACCAGTCTCCTGCCGGGGCCCAGGCTCAGAGGTAGTGAAACACCTGTATTAGCTGATCCTTCCTTCCCAGGGCTTAGCCTTCAAATCTGAACACAGCCAGACTGCTGGGCTCACCCACTCCTCTTCCAAGGGTCCTCCAGGAAAAGCTTCAAAATGTGTGATGGGAGTGAGTGGATAAAGGAAGCAGGTGGGCCTATGCAAAAGAGAAGGGCTGGTTGGTTTTAACCCCTAAGTGGTCCCATTTTCTAAGTCACCAACCAATTAACACACTTGGGCCTCAACCATGACTCTGGCTGCTAAGGAAAGGTTACTGTGAAGTGAAATTAGATTCACACTGTTCAGTAAAGGATTAGGCTGGGGCAGAAGGTTTTTAGTGAATGATGTGAAAAGATGGGTGGAACATCATTTGTAAAAGGAGAGAACATAATCTTTTAACTAATCCAAAGAAAAAGTTTCATTTAACTCTTACTTTATGAAATCAGTTGTTCCCAATACCAGAAAGTACTTAAAGAGAGCCATGGATAACACATTTTCTTCATAACCTCCTTATACTATAAACCATCCTTTCTTTCCTCTTCGATTTCTACTTTATCATAAGAATGGATACTGTGGGGGAATAGAAGGGCATAAAACCATAAAAAGCCAGAGGTAGAAATGACCTTAGTAATCAATAGCGCCCTAGATCCAAAACTAGAAGATACCTACTAGGCCAACTCAGAGGAAGGCTAGATTAAGTGACTTGTCTAAGGTCTCACAGGCAGTGTCAGAGATTGGGTTTAAAACCAGGCCCTCTATTACCAGGACTGTTTCACCTCCCTCATGGCTTCCCTTGAGGCAAGCACAGTGGATAAAGTGCTGGCCTGGAATTAGGAAGACCTGAGTTCAAATTCAACCTCAGATACCTACTACCTGTGTGAACCTAGGCAAGTCACTTAACCTGTTTGCCTCAGTTTCCTCAACGACAAAATGTGGATAATAACAGCACCCATGCCACGGGGTGTTGTAAGGATCCAATGAGATAATATTTGTAAAGTACTTAGGCCGGTGGTTGGCACATTATAGAAGTGCTTACTCCCTTCCTATCATGGAGCCTAACCCTCTCATTTTACATATATAACTTATTTAAGGCCACAAACCCACTTTCTAGAAGATCGGGGAACAGGACTCCCATCTCCTGACTCTTAGTCTAATGGTTTTTCCACTGTACCCTAATGTCACACTGAAACCAGTTAAAGACACTTCGGTAATGACCACTCAATACCAGGGGCATTGTCATCTCAGGCATCTGGGAGCTCCCTCTAGGCTTCCACTTCTGAGAAGTCTCAAAAAAGGTTGGGGGTGGGAGGAAGGGCTCCTGCGAGATTGAGTTTCCCATCTTTCCCACAGAGATAGGGAAATGCAAGCAGGCAGCTATTGGTGTATGTCCCTGGCTGACATCGGGAGAACCGATATTGTAAATGCCCCTGACATACTGACTCCATTGTTAATGGGAGAGCTTTAAGAGCCCATTAATTTCATTACTGTTCTATCAGGAGCAAGTGATTGTGATCCCCCCCTACTCCACCCCCCACCAACCACAACCTACTGCCACAGTAGCTGCTGCTACCCCTGCCGCTGCTGCTACTAAAGGGCATTAGTCACAGCCAGAAAAAGCAGAAGCCACCAGAATTCTGGGGGGCCTGGGGGACATTCCAGAATCCCCAGGTGAGAGAAGGGGAAGATGCTCAGACATCTCAGTATAGGCAAAGAAGCCTGAGAGTCGCCGACAGCCAAAGCCTTCCCAACAACCCTCCCTGCAAGAACCCAGGGCAATTCCTGCCTACAGTAATCCAAAGATTAAGATATACGTTCATGGACCCCAGCCTCAAGGGACCATTATCCAGCCAGACTGAACATCAGAGACCATCTAGCTCAACCCCTACATTTTACAGAGAAGGAAACTGAGGGCAAGAGAGGTAAAAGAATTTGTCCAAGGTCACACAAGTAGCAAACAGCAGATGCTGGATCCAACCCATTTCTGTTTCCTCTAAATACAATCATCTGAGCTAAACTATAGGAGATGGCTCAGGATAGGGCCTGTGGTGCCTAGAACTTCTCCAAATCAAAGGGCTATGGGAGACCATCTTTAGGTTTGAGATGTTGCTACTTATTTTTTTCCTCATTCTTTTTTTTTCTTTGAAAAAATAGTCTTTGTTACATAGAATGACTGAGTGAGGGAGGAGGAAGAATATGAGGAAAAATGTAGGTGACATAAAAACAATGATATCAATTTTTAGAAATAATTTAGCTCAACCTCTAGAAGAAGCATAAATTCCCTCTGTGATATCCCCAATAAATATTCATCAAACCTTTCTTTAAAGACTTCCAGTGACTGAGGGCAACTAGATGGTACAGGGGATAGAGTGCCAGACTTACAGTTAAGAAGGATCATCCTCCTCAGTTTAAGATCTAGCCTCAGACTCTTACTAACTGTGTGACCCTGGGAAAGTCACTTAACCCTGTTTGCCTCAGTTTCCCCATCTGTAAAATGAACTGGAGATGGAAATAGCAAACCACTTCAGTATCTTTGCCAAGAAAACCCCAAATGAGTTAAGGAAGAGTCCAACCACTGAACAACGACAATGAATGGGAGAAAGTAGGAGGGAAAACATAGACTTTCCCAAGTGAATGGCAGTTCTCTCATGGAGGAACCATCCCATCCAAGAGTATAGGGGCTGACAGGATTGTCATAATGCACAGCCTTTTAGTGGTGGTCTCCAAGGTTGTTCACCATCACTGTCCATCTCTAGCTATGGTTTAGTGGAAAAATCACAAATGTCAGCAAGCCTGGGTTTAGGTCCTGATTGACACTTACTAGCTGGGTGACTGTGGACAAACCACTTCTTCAGTTTCTTCAGCTGGGTAGGTTAGCGGAGAGAGCACCATACTTGGGGTCAGGAAGACCTGAGCTGAATCCTGCCTCAAGATACTTCCTGGCTGTGTGACCCTGGGCAAGTCACTTAAGTGAAGACTGCCTCAGTTTCCTTCTCTGTAAAATGGGGATAATAATAGTACTTACTTTCTAGCGTTTAGCACAGCATCAGACATAAAGTGGGTGCTTAAAAATATCTATTGATTTGACTACTTGTTAGGAGGAAGAAATGATATCATATATGTAAAGGGCTTCACAAACCTTAGAGGACCATCTAAATGCTGTTATTACTCGTCCATGAAACGGGCATAACCATACCCGTCCTACCTGTTTTACAGAGTTGTCATGAGGAAAATTCTTCACAAAATCTTCCGGCATGGCAAATAAAAACGATTATGATTTTCATGCCTATCTGCCCTGGTAGACCCTAAGGAGGAAATTATGCAGCTCTAGAACACTCAGTCCTGGCCCTCCACGAGCCAGCTGAGGCTCAACAATGTCCCTGAATGTACACAAAAATGATGTGTGTAGCAACATACAAGTGAACACAGAGTGACTGCAACAATCCAGTTGGTCTTAGCTGCTGAATATCCCAATCTCTGACCTCAGGATAGGAACGTATACTAGACGTGCTATCAGAGGACCAGGGTTCGAATCCCAGCTCTGCTCCTTCCTATCTCTGTGTCCCTTAATTTCTCCAAGCCTCTGTTTTCTCATCTGTAAAATGGAGGGTTTGGAGTAGATGATCTAAGATCCTTCCAACTCCAAGTCTATGCTTCTGTGGCTCCCTTCGTCACAGAAGCAGATCTCCCACAGGGGAGGATCTGTGATCTGAGCAGTCAGCCTGCAGAACAGCCCTGTGAGTGTCTAAGAATGCAAGGACACGGGAGGAACGCACTAGCCTCCAGAGCTCCTTGGGGTGGGGGCAGAGCATCTCTCTTTTAGCTCAGCACCTGGCTAATAGGACCAAGGGGGCCACTGGTAAGAGAGTTAATGAAGGAGGTCCATGAAGCAGACGGGAGGGCAGAGAGCATGCTCTGTGAATCCTAAGCGGTCTCAGAGGTCCAACCCAAACGGAGCGGGAGTGTAAAGAGAGGGCTGGGGTCAGCACAGACACAATTAGGAGGAATCCCGGGGGAAGGAACATAAGTTTAAAGACAGGGATGACCTTCTCTGAGGTGAGAGCCAGGACAAGAAGCACTGAGCTCTCTCTGCCTTGGCAGAGAACTGAGTTTCCTACAATTTGCAGTAGGCTTGATGCGGGGTATGCATCCTGCCAAACAGCAATGCTCCAGGCAATGATATAAGGCCAGGGAAAATAATGACCCCTGGAGCCATCAAAGGCGGCCAATCTCTATGATAATAATATTAGTAATAATTTGAAAATATAAAAATAAAACTTCTAGTAGAAGGAGGCCTTCCCTCCACCTTGTCATTCATTTTAATGACTTTAGAACCAGGACCTTGCCTGGAAGAAGTGGCAAAGTGAATGGGACTTTTCTTTCCCACTATTCTAGTAAGGGAGAATTTCTCACAAAAGTCCATGGTGTTCTTTTGTTGCCAGCTGTCTTTGCTGGGGGCAGGGGAAGGGAGAAGATGGAAAGTTTTCTGCAGAAAAAAAAACAAAAACTTAAATCTCCTGCTTCCCAAGATAATTTCCTTGATGGTGAGTGAACATCACCTATCTTTCCTCACACCAGGGGACCTGTTGACCTCTGTCCTAGAAAGAGAGAGAGAGAGAGAGAGAGAGAGAGAGAGAGAGAGAGAGAGAGATGGTTGACATAGCACTTCATTTGGAGAAATAAGGTTTATCCACAGACACAGATTGGGTTGGGGTAGCTGTGAAAGGGTAGAAGATGGTTTCAGAAGCTTGTGAAAAATAGTTTGGCATAGCATTGTCGATTCATTTCCTCCCACTTCCCATTCCAAACTGGTTATTAGAGGGTTCACACCCTAGTAGGAGACATAAGACTGGAAAATATTTCCAGCTCTCTATAAGGGCACAAAAGTTGAAAGGGACTTTAGAGGCCACCAAGTCTAACTCACAATGAGCAGGAACTCAGTTTGAGACAATTCATAGTTTACAAATCTAGAGTGAAAATTTGGTTTCAGACACTTGCTAGCTGGGGGACCCTGGGCAAGTCACTTACTCCCGTTTACTTCAGTTTCCTCATCTAAAAATGAACTGGAGAAGTAAATGGCAAACCTATCCAATAATCTTCCCCAAGAAAACCCCAGATGGGGTCACAAAGACTTGGATATGACTGAAAAGCGGTTGAACAACAGCAAAAGAGCAGAAAGGGATGTCAAGGCCATCTTTTTTACAGATGAGGATACTAAGGCCTAGGTCAGGTCACCAAGAATGTATTAGGCACTTACTACGGACATGCCAGGACTTTTGCTTTGCACTAAGAATAAAAGGAAAAAAATAGTCACTGCCCTCATGAAGCTTATACTCTAACGGGGGAGAGAACACATAAACAAAACTATGTATGAAAAAGACCCAGGAACTTGCCCATGGTAACATAAGTAAATAACAACAATAATAATATTTTTATAGCACTTGCTATCTGCCAAGTGATGTACTAAGTGCTTTATAATTATTATCTCATTTGATCCTCACAACCCTTTGAGGAAGGTGCTATTATTATCCTCATTTCACAGTTGAAAAAACTGAAGCAAACAGGCTTAAGTGACTTGCCCAAGGTCACACAGCTAGTATGTGTCTAGGGGCAGATTTGAATTCAGGTCTTCCTGACTCCTGCCCTATACCTTTATCTACTGTACCACCTAGCTGCCCTAAAGATCAAAGGTGGAATTTGAACCTGAGTTCCTTGACTCCTGAGCCAGAGGCAGACTCCAGAATTTCCTTTCTACTACATGCAATGTACTAGGCACCTATTTATTTTTTCAGGTATGGTACCAAGTGTTGCAGGTAGAAAGAAAAAAATTCAAACAGTCCTTGCCCTCAGGGAGATTATATGTTACATTTCAAATGAGATTCTCCAGAAGTTTTCATTCAACTTCCACTCAAAGAGCCCCATAGATCCCCTTCCGTAACATCCCAAAATAATCTGGGAAAATGAAAGAGAAACCACATTAGCATCTCCATCTTCCCCACCCCTCTATTCTGGCAACAAAACCATCGGCTTAGAATCTACATAGTCTGGTAAGAGGGAAGGGCTGAGGTTTCATGTGAGAGGTCAGAGGAATGAGTGTCAGCCGTATGGCCTCTCCCTAGATGGTCAGAAAAGAAGGAACTAATTACATTTCTCCATTGGCCATGATCCTGGGTCACCACACACCAGTAATTATTTACTCTGTCAAAGTGATGAGGGATTTAAATGTGGGGGAGGCTGAAAGGGACACATGTTAGAAAGACATATGAGTTTAAAACAGGAGTTCTTAACCTGGGGCCTGTGAATTTCCTTTTAAAAAATATTTTGATAACTGCATTTCCATATAATTGGTTTTCTTTGTGATCCTATGCATTTTTTATATCTAAAAACATTATTCTGGCCCCTTCAACAAAGGGGCCCATGACACAATAAAGGTTAAGAACCTCTAGTTTAGAAAATTGCGATAGCAATTGGGAAAATGCCCTTTCTGTATGTGCCCCCTCCTAATGACAGTCCCAGAAGGCTAGATCTTGGCAGCTCTGAGTTGTTTTCCTTCCTTAACATCCAGTCAAAATATTTTCATGCTGAAATATAGGAAGGGGGAAGGAGACAGAATGAGGAGGAGGAAAGTAGGGAGGAGAACTGAAGAAACAGTCACTTTCTAAACTTTCTCCTTTTGGAACTCCCCCTTTCCACAATTGCTAATGTTCCTCAAAATCCTGGCCTCTCCCCTAAAGTGGGGGTAGAGAAATTAAGAGCAGGAATAATAGTTAAGTCCAAGGAGATGGGAAACCCAGGTAGCTGGGATGGACTAAGGATAGTTTATTCGAGACCAAAAGGGCTTTTGAAAATTATTTGCTTCCCCACTGATGGAGAGCACAGAGATTACCTACATCTTGTTCCTATGACACCCGACTGGAAGCTGGGTGGCTCGGTGGATAGAGCAATGAGGTTGGATCAGGAAGATCTGATCTCAAATCTGGCATCACACCCTTACTAGCTGGGTGAGTCCCAGGAAGTCCTTTGACCTGTCTGCTTCAGTTTACTCAACTGTAAAATGAGGGTCATAATAGCATCTACTTTGAAGGCTTGTTGAGAGTATCAAATGGGATGTCTAGCACGGAGTAGGTGATGAATAAAGGCTTGTGTCTTTCCTTCCTCTCTTCCCTCTCTTAAAGATGATAGGCAGTAAAAACAATGAACCTGGAGCCAAAATACCTAGGTTCGAATCCAGTGTCCTTCAAAGACTAGCTACATGATGCTGAAGACGTAGTCAAGCTACTCTGAGCCTCAGCAGAGCACACACAGTTCAATAGATGCTATTTCAATCATTTATTCATTCATGTACATGTCAGGCAAGTCAAACTATTGCCAACAGTTAGTCAAGACCTATCTCCCTAGAGTTCTTAACCTGGGGCATAGGAACTTTAAAAAGAATTGATAAATGTATTTAAATCTAATTGTTTCCTTTGCAATCTCATGTATTTTATTTTATGGATTTAAAAACTGGGAAGGGATCCCTTGGCTTCTCCTGACTGCCCAAGGGTCCATGACACACAAAAAGATGAAGAAAACTTGCCCTAGACTAAGGGTCCAGTGCTTTATTGATGCCCATGAATGTTTCTCTACCTGCCTCTTTTCCCATCATCAGAAGCAGGATTCCCATTGATTGATCCTGGAGATTTCATGGGCTCAAGACCCAGCACTTTGGACAGCTGTAACATCACAATGTGACTGATAATACTGTATCACTGAATTATCTCCCACCTCCCCACTATCTATTCTAATCAGAAACTTGCACTGCCCATTTGATCATTATGTACACACACACACACACATTCCATGCTCCATCTTAAACAGGAACACTCAGACAACCTATACAATATACAACTTACTTATAAAGCATCAATTTTGTATAACTTTTCCCTATGCTATAATTGACCCTCAGTTCACAACATCTACATATTCTCCCAGGTACTCAAACCACCAGCACACCTGTCCCTATTCGTGCTGTCCTTCCTGATCCCCTCAATCCCAAATTATTTACAAATCTCCTTCTCCCATAAATAAGGAATGAGTAAAATGGTCCCTCCCAGTTTCTTTGAATTAAACTTGTTATTTACTCCAATCAAACTGCCTTCAAAATGCAGCAATACAGTATATTAGAATCTAAGAGTTTGGAAGGGACATCAAAAGCCTTTTGATTCTCCCCTTCCCCAGCAAGTGGTCACCTAGGTCTGCTTGAAAATCTCCAAAGAGGAGGAACCCAAAACAATCCATTCCAATTTTATAAAATTATGATCATTATTGTCATCCCCCAAAATTAATCCTATCTAACTCTTTTCACTTTCCATTAATTGCTCCAGTTTTGCCACATAGGACCAAATAGAACAAATCCAATGTCATGACAATGAACTTGGGTTCTAATCTAAGTCTTTCCTTGAGGCCAAAAATCTCTAGTTTCTTCAACCACTCCTCAAATAACGTGTTTATCTAGTTCTCTGGACATCCTTTTCTTAATTCCTACCTAACCCTTCTATCATTTGGCACTTCAACTAAGTTTTATCCAAAAATGTAGCATGAGACACTTTGCCTACAGCAGTCCCCTAATCTACTCGTCTGAAAACTTTGTCAGAAAAAAAGAAAATGAGGTTAGTGTGTCATGAGCTGATCTTGATGAAGCCATATTAGTTTTTCCCCCTTCACAAACCAGTCCTTTGATAATGTGTTCTAGGATTTTTCCTGGAATATGTCAAACTCACTGCTCTATAGTTTGCAAACTCTTCCTGCTTTCATTTTTTACAAAATGAAGACGTGTTCTTCTTCAGTTCTGGGAAACATATCCAGGATATTTAAAAGATCACTGACAGAAACTTTGCAATCTCAACTATCCATTATTTCATCATTGGTGAAACACTGCTCACCAGGGCCTGTTGACATAAAATAATTCAAGTCAACTAAATTCTGCTTGATTACCTCATTACTTATCCTGTGCTTCCATTCCTTGATGACCATTTTTTTATTCTATCTGTCCCAGTCCAAAAATTTCTCTACTTGGAAAAGAAAACAAAAGCAAATTAAAAGGTGAGTAGTTCAGCCTTCTCACCATTATTCTTCATTTGATCTTTTTTGTTTTTGTTTTATTTTTCAACTAACAAAAATGTACTCTCTTCCTGCCTCTCACCAACAAAATGAATGAAAAATAAAGCCCTTTTAACAACTATGCTTAGTTAAGCAAAACAAATCCCTACATTGGCCATGTCCAAAATACATGTCTCATTCTGTACACTGAGTCTATCACCTCTTTTTCAAGTGGTGGGCAACATGCTTCATCTTCAGTTCTCTGGAATCATGCTTGGTCATTGCATTTGTCAGAACTCTTAAGTCTTTCAAAATTGTCTGGTTACTTGTCTTTACAACATTGTTGCTATTGTATAAATTGTTCTCCTGGTTCTATTTCCTTCACTCTAAGACAGTTCATACATTTCTTCCCAGGTTTCTCATAGAAACGTCTCCTTCATCATTTCTTTTTTCTCCACCATCATTCTAATAACCTTGATAATCCAATCTCTTTGATCCTTTACTTATGCCCAACATAACCCAAAAACAATAACAACAAATTTCCAACTTAGCATCATGTATCACTAGTCTCAACTGATACTCAGCTCTCAACACAATTCTAATAGGACCAGATTCTTCTTTTGTTTTCATTCTCACTTACTTGTGCTTGATTTTATTCCCTAAACATTTAAAAAATATATTGATGAGGGGCGGCCAGGTAGCACAGCGAGTGAGAGCACCGGCTCCAGTGTCGGGATGACCTGGAGATCGAATCCCAGGCTCAGAGACTTAGCACCCACCCAGAAACACCTGGCCGTGTAACCTTGAGCAAGTTACTTAACCCCAATTGCTTTAAAAAAATTTAAAATAAATATATTGATGAGTTCCCTATACATCCACATTGGTTTCTTTAGGCAGATCCCTCCTCCTCATCATCCTAGTCATCTCTGCTGTCCTCAGAATTTTTGTTGTTGAAGGCTTCCCATCTCTCTTTGGCCTTCTTCCACTGTAAAATATAAGGCCATTGCATACTATCAATCATTTCTCTGAATTCTTCAAAACAGATTCTTATAATACCTAATACAATAATGTGCCAGACCTGGCTTTGCTGTCTTTCTCTATCATGAACTTCATGACGGAGAGATCTCATCCTCCCAAACTTCTTCCCATTCCAAATTTCTTCCAAAACTTCAATAACCAGTTCCTATTCTTCAGTCAGAATCATGTTCAGAATAGTAGCTTCCACAGTTGCCTCCTTCAACTTTTGAAGAATAAAACTATCATTAAGGCAAGCCATGGAAGCATTAGTTTTCTTATTTTGGAAGAAAGGGAATTCTGGCAGACTTGACATAGTTGGTATGTAAAGTATTATGCATCAGGGTCAAGTTTGTGATAAGTTTTGAATATACCTCATCTCATTCTTCCTTCTGTCTAGGTGGTCTATATCAGTGTCCCTCTAGAGAAACTCACAACAATATTGCTTCTGTATCTAATCTACTCCCACAAATATTCACCTAAGCATTTTCAATCATGTTTTTCCTTCCAGGTTTCTAGACTCCCTCACTTGAGTTTACATTCCTAGCACCTGAGGCTCATAGATTAAGAGCTCAGAGGTTATCTAGTCCAATCCCTTCACTTGACAAATGAAGGCAGGATTAAACAGCCTTATGAAGTTTACACAGGTAGTAAGTGACAAAGATGGCCCTTTTTAGGTTTCCTTTAAACCTAGTCAAAAGCCCTCCCTACCTGTCTCCTAAGTCATCACCCAGAAATCTAAATTCCTTTTTCAGTAACTACCTTCTTAGACAACTTTTCACTTCTCAAATCTCCATTTCTCTTCTGAATACTTTACTTCAATTGACAGTTGAGATGCAAACACCACCTGTACACTTTAGTAAAATCTTTAACAATGTCTTCTAAGTTTCTTCTGGTAGTGTCATTTGTCCTCATATGAATCACCAGAAGTGAGAAATGGTTGTCAGACTTGACAGTTCTTGGGAGGTACCTAAGTTTTCTTTAGTGAAACAGAGAACAATCTAGTTTCACTTATAAAGTAGGAGAAAGAGTACCGGACTTGAAGTCTGAACACAGAGTTGTGTCATTTATCACCTATGTGACTTTGGGAAGTTCACTATATTTTCTAATCCTTAGTTTCTTCAATTATAATTTCCACCATCTACCTCACAGTTGTTGATTTTTTCTGAGGAATGAATAAGGAATTAAATGTGAAAACATTTTATAAACTGTAAAATACATATAAAAGATATAATAATGATGTTTTCATGTCTACCAATAAGAAAACAAAATTGTGATCTTGTGAGTATCTTTCCGTCCAGTCTAAATAGGATCAAGACAATTAGTGTACTCACACAGATAAGGTGGGACTAGGATGTGGCAGGAGAATGCGTTTCCTCTTACATTTAGAGCCTACTTGCCTTTGCCAAATCAATAGGAACTTTGGGACTCTTGATTCTTCCTGAGAGTAAAGGCTGAATCTGTCTCCTCTAGGCAGGTGAATGCAGTCTGTGGCAAAGCCACCTGCTAGAAACCGAGACTGCTGCACTTCTGTGAAGATGGGCAGATCTGGATGGAAATCAGGAGAGTCTTTCTGCCCCACTTTCCTCAGAGTATGTCTCCGCACATCCACTGCCACAGCCTCTCAAGCAGCTTTGATGTCTGGCTATCTTCATGACAGGTGCATGAGGAGAAGATACAGAGAAATGCGTATTTATAGGGGGGAAAATAGCTTTATCTCCTGAGAATAGAAAAGGATACTAAGGGGGGGGGGGGGGATGGGAAGCACCCTGAACACAGAACTATGTAGAGAGGAAGAGAGAGAGACAGGTAACAGCTGTGCAGCAACGTCAAACAGGAAAAAAAAAAGGAAGGGGGGAAATGCCAGCCTACTAAAACATAGACTCTGAAAACGTGCCCATAAGGATCTGCGTATTCAAAAATCATTCATAAGCATGTGCTGGAACTACAAGCATTTACATACACACGCACCCCGTGTTCAGAAAGCACAGAACATCTGACAGGAGGCGCTGGATGGAGATATAATGCATTGCCCTTTCATGAACTCAAAAATGGGATATCGGGAGGACAGCTGTTATGGGAGGAAATGTATTCAATCAGCAGAAGCCTAAGCACAGAGACTATTCAGCCCGAGACTGAGCCAGTGGCCTTGATGCACTGATCTTGGTGCTTGGAGTGAGGGCACCAGGTTTTATTTCTTAGCATATGAGCACTTCAAGAAGCAACCTTGGGGCCTCCAGCCTTCATCTCCCCCCTCTCCCATGCTGGTCTAGCTCATCCTCTCTCCAAAATTAAGGAAGACTATGAGGAATAATAGGGTTGGGGGTGGGAATAAGTCTTGCAAATGGAATGGAGAAGAACCCTTTAGCAGTGAGTTATTCTCTGAAAACAACACTAAGGTGAAAGTGGAGATGTTTCCCTCTCCTGCTTCTGATTCTGATAAGTACGGAAACTGCCCGGAAGAAGGCGGGATGGAGACTAAAGCTGTCTTTGTTTGTTTGCTTGTTTGGGGGGGGGGGCATTACTTGCTGTTGTAGGGCTTCTCTTTTCTGGTGGTTTTGTCACTGTTGTGTTTCAGAGTCCCTCTGAACTCCCTGCCCAGTTAATTTACACGGAGGGGGCTGGGACGGGGAGAGCAGAGCCAAAAGGACCAGAGGGGCTAATAGGCTGGGTCTGGACAGTGATAGGATTAAAGCCAGTGACAAATTTTATTACCGAGATTTAACAGTGCACAGATAAGTGTGTGGCGGGCTGATAACAACTCAGCTGTGAGCTGGGTCGGCCACTTGGGAGATGTTAACAGAATCATCCTGGCTATGGAGCTGGGAAAAAGCAGCAGCAGGAGTCTGATGAGTCAATCAGAGGGGCTGGGAGTGGGACAATGGGAAGAAGGCCGTCCCCTCCCCAGACACACCTCTCCCACCTGGGCACAGGAACCCACCACTCCCTACAGCCTCCACCAAAGTCTCAAGGTAGAAGTGCTGAAGGTACACCAGGTCCTACAGAACTAACTGTCCTCTCTATCTCTCCAGCCCCCTAATCTTAATCTTTGGTGCTGATACCCAAAACAAACTGGCAAAATGTATTATCACTTTTCAGATCCTCTGCTGCCTCTGGGCCCTGCCTTCTGCCACCCCATTAACAGATGGAGTTTGACACTTCAGCTAGGACCCCCGTGTAGATACATTTACGAGTATTTGGTCCAATCCGTCTTGCAGGCTCCTCTCTCCTTGAAGGAGACAAAGGCAGATAAGGGAAGTGGTGGGGGAAAATGTTGGTGGATATTATTTGAAGGCAGGTTCTGTGAATTAGTAGAACAGAGCTAGGGATGACTGCATGTACCAATGGAAGGTGTTTAGGGAGTGTCTTAGGTCACTATGATCAAAGTTCTGGCTCCACCACTGTCGCCTGAGGGAGTACAGTACGCTTTTCAGGTTCAGTTGGGGAAAAGAGGATAGCATGTGTCTATCTTAGGTAGGATACACAGATAACCCTGCCCTTTCCCCTCATCCAACCAAGCCCTCTCTGAGCCACTGGGATGGAGGGCTCCTATTATCTGACAAATACATTAAGGAGTTGTTAGGAGCATCAAATGAAGATAATGCTTGTGAAGATACTTTACAGTTTCAAAAGTATCCTATGTAAGGAGTTGGTCTTCTTAGCCAAAATACTGGGCACTTCCAGGAAGACACAAATTCCCAAAACACACCTCTGGAGTGCTACACAATTGAGAACCTGATTAATGCCCAGAGATCCAGTAAGAATAAAGAGATCATGCAAGATAAAGCAAGAAGGGCCCTCAGGGTGGTTTCTAGTTCAGATTTGTTTTGCAGATGAGAGAATTGAAGCCAACAAAGGTTAGGTCACTCAGGTAGGAAGTAGTTGAACCGGGAGGCAGGCTCCCTAATTCCAGATCCTAACCTCTTTCCACTGTATAACACTGTCTTGGGTGGTCAGATCCATCCTCAGGCATTTCCTAGCTATGTGGTCCTGGATGAGTCACTTAACTTCTGCCTACCTCAGTTTCCTCAACTGTAGAATGGGAGTAATCATAATAATAGCACCTACCTCCCAGGTTATGGTGAGATTAATATGAGAATAATTACAAAGCAGTCAGCACAGTGCCTGGAACATAAGTCCTGCATAAATGGTTATTCCCTCGCCCTTCTCTCCTTCTTTTATGTATCTCAACACAAAAATGTTGTCTCTCCAATTGGAAAGCACATGGCAAACTGCTAGTGTTCCATAAATGTGAGTTGCCATTTATTATTGTTACAGATTGAAAGTTCCCCGAGGACAGAGGGCTGCTGTTCTATCCACTTCACAGGATCATAGATGGAGAGCTGGTGGAATCTCAGAGGACTTCTAGCCCACCCCCCTCATGTTACAGATGAAGAAAGCAAAGCCCAAGGAAATTACAAATGACTTGCCCAAGGTCATACAAACAGTAAGTACTGGATATGGGGGCAGAAACTTAGGTCTTCTGACTGTCCATAATCATCACCCACAAGGCTGAGCACCCAATGGTGTTTAATAATACATGTTAACTTCCCTTGACTTAGAACATTCCCCCAGGATGAATGACAAACCAAGACACCTCTCCTGCTGTAAACCTGGAGGAAGAAGTCCATCAGCCCCATGAAATCAAAACAACCCTGTAGAAAGGAGTGAATTTGGAATGGACTCCCCTGGCGGAGCCCATGCTTACCCAGGGCTGTCCTCGGCAGAGAGCACTGCCGAACGCCTGATGGGACCAGTGGCACAAACGCCGTCTATGCATTACCATAATTATATCTCTGGGAACATGTAAAGCACTCATTTTCCCTTCATGTCTGTAATGTTGCAAGAATGCGGGATGCAATTACAACCGTGAAATATACAGCCTGGCAGACATAAATACATACATACCACGGAGGTCTAGGGGCAGCCTGTATGTCTAAGTGGCATGCCTTGTCAGAGATGGCCCTACATTGCCAAGTCTACCTACTGCTATTGAATAATGAAGGGTGCCTGGATGTAAAGCCCTTTGGGCACATCACCTGGACACAACCCATTAGCAGAAAAGTGCAAAGACTGTATCGGACAAATTTCCCCTAATCGCCAAATGGCAGGACAGAAACTTCATTGAGATAGGGGACAGCTAGCCATGGAATCAGGAATACCTGGGTTCCATTCTACATTCAACATATATTAGCTCTACAACCAGGAGCAAATTATTTCTTTTGGTACCCTCAGGCAACCTTTCTCAGTGCCCCAGGTAAATCTCTAAGATTATAAATTATAGACCAATAGCCATCTGAATCTGTGGAGGGAATTTCCACACCAGGAATTTCTAGGACCAATGAAATAACAGGTCTTCCTCCACCCTTTCCCCAAACAAAAGGAAAGAAGAAAAGAAAAAAAAAAGAAAGCTCAAGGCTTTTCTGCAAGATTTTTTTTTTTAATTTTATAGGCAAATGTTTTTGGAAAGGGATCTTTTTTTTTTCTTTTTCCACTTGAAATTAAACCTCTTGGTCATTATCTGTCATTCAAAAGCAAAATTGAGTGGGAACAAAGGTGAAATATAGCAATCTGCTTTTTCTGGCAGTGCAGAGAAAAATGCCAGGCAGGAATCAAGGAGCAGTAAGTGGTCTAAAGTAAATTTGATTTTGTAAAATTTTCTCACTGTGAGGAATATCAGGGGCTTGGTGACACCCCAGGAAGAAAACAAATACAGGCAGCTCTTGATTTGAGGCTCTGGATTATCTAGTGTAAAGGTTTTTAAGCCCAGATTCCCTTGCCTGTCCCCAAGTCCCCCAGAGTGGCTACACCCTTGGGCAGCCCCTTCCCTTGGATAGCCAGAGTGGGGTAAGAGAATCTAGGATCATGGGAACATCAGCCTGAGCAAATTGTAATCATGAAGGCAAATCTGATGGGAGAAAAACAACCTCACCAAATAAGAGGATGTGTTCCAAAGCAAAGCACAAATGATTCTGGAATTATTGGCTGGTTTCAGTGGTCGTGTCCCTGCTTCTTTCTATATATTTGGAGGTTTGGAACTGGCCATATGAACCTCCTCCTTCCAAATGTCCAATGTGAAGATAATATGTCCTCGAATACCTCCCCCTTCCACCCCCCCAACATTCACGTATCACCCCAGTCAACCTTGCTTAGCAACAAGCACGGAGTGGCGTTCAGTTGATGCTGCTCATCCCTCAGAGATGAACATCAGGACCTCTTCCCAGATCCAACACGTCCAAAGCCAACTGTCCCATTTTCAGTATTGGAGGACGCTGATCAGACGGGGTGTAGGAAAGAAGCGGTAGAATGCATAGCAAGTAAGGCTCCAGGAAGCTTGCAGCAGAGATAGGCTGGAGAGGGCCAGTGTCACATACATACACATATAATACATATGTAATATATGTATATGTACACATACATATGATATGCATACATAATATATACGTGTATGTATATATATATATACACACACATACAAAAAATCCTTACTATCATCCCACCAGTTCTGTGACAGTTATGATGAGAAAAATTCCATTCTCCCAAAGAATCTAGCTTTATTATTCAAAAGTTTCAAGTTCAGATTGGGGACATCCCAAGTATGTTATCTTTTTTTAAAAAGAGTATTTTGGATATGGAAATTCTCACTTTAGCCTTCTGAAATATGCAACATTCAAATATGAAATCCAAGAACATCTTTTGCCAGAGAAATCCAAACTATAAACTCTCCTAAGTGCCTGAAAAAATAGCTTACACGTGCCTTTCTTCCCTAGGCCCAAAGAGTTAGCACCATGAAAGACAGACAAGAAACGCTCTAGCCCTCTCTAGCAATCAGAAAGCTGCTGCCAGAGTGGGTATGGAACCTAGGATAGCAGCTTTCCACTAGCAAAGAAAACTCCTAAGCTTCTGCTTGCAGCTCCACGGTAGACTTGCTGTGTGACCTGGGGCAAGATACTTCAGTAGTCTGGGCCTCTGTAAAATGAAAGGGTTGGACCCTATGCATCCTCCAATCCTGACTTGCTTCAATTGTACAAAATTTAAATGATGATTCTTCCTATTATATAAATAGGGGGAAGGAGGTCACAGAGAAGAAGAAAGAGAGGAAGAACACTAAGTTGAGAAAGAAGAAAGAAACTGCAGAGACAGAGATAGAGTGAGGATGACCTTCATAGGTTACCTAGGCATCATAGTAAAGTGAATTGAGCATTGGACTCCTGTGTAAGAAACACCTAAGGTCAAGGACCACCTCAGATATTTATCAGATATAGGCTCCTGGGCCAGTCATTGAACTTTTCTGGTCCTCAATTTCCTAACCTGTAAAATGAGGGAGTGACACTCAGGGACTTTTAAAGCCTCTTCAGCCTCTAAATCCATGATCCCATAATCCAGCTCACTTGATTTCCCCAGTCCTTCTTTCCAAGTATCAAACCTTACCTGAATACCTCTAAAAACTAAAGAAGATTTTTTCATCTTCTGGGAAATTAACCACAGTTTGCTGAATTGAATCAGAATCATTATTATTATTTTTAAAAATCTATTCACATTTTCACTGTGGCTCAGAGGCCCTCAGCTGTGAGGACTGCTATCTCTGACTTCAGCCCGGACCATGAATGAAAATCCCTAAAATCCAAAGACAAAAACCCTCCCAGCAGTAACCCAGCCTAAGCTAAAGCAAACAGTGAGAAGCTCCAGATCAAACTTACTTCCCTCCAGTCTAATTCCTGTGGGTGGAACAGAGCTAAATTCACCACTTTTCCATCCACCCCCTCACCTCTTCCTTTGTGCACTGAGCCGCAAGGGGAGAGGGAATCCAGAAGTCTTCCTGGTGGGTAATGGAACCAAGAATGTTTCTCTCCACAGTATCCCTTCCCCCACCTCCCCACCAGAAGAGGAGAGGCTCCTGTGGCTGAAACCAGGGCTAGCCATCGGTGGCAGGCATCAAACACCTACCAGACTTGGAATAGCAAAAGAGGAACTTGGAAACTTGCATCTGAATTTCAATGTTACTAGGACACAGTTTGCTCTAATGATACCAATTAACATCTCTCCCCAGTTAACAGTTTCCAATGCGGGATGAAAATAGCAGGGCCTGTGGGGCGATGCTAAAATATGTAAAATAATAATGGGGATAAATGCCAGCAGGCCATTCTCACAGTCTCCTTGGAAGGCAGGTGAGCTAAGGGAGAGTGTGACAGTTGGTTGACAGATTGATGTTGTTACAGCAGAAAACCCACTGGTGTCCCAGAATCTAACAATGCCTTACTCTCAACCACTGGGCAGCACCACCTTTTCAGGCCAGAGCAAGGACAAGAAGACAAAGTAAGTCAGTTGGCTCATACCGGTATTTCAAGAATTGTTCCTTTAAGGAATTTAAACCAACAACTAGAAATCAGAGTTAGCTGCTACAACTAAAAGAAATGAATACATATAAACCCTGATGATAGGTGATTAAATGTAAGCTCCTTGAGGGCATGTATGAAAAAAATATTGTAGGATCTCAAAAATACAACATGCTTGGGGTGGCTAGGTGGCACAATGATAAAGCACCTGCCCTAGAGTCAGGCGGACCTGAGTTCAAATCCAGCCTCAGACACTTAACACTCGCTAGCCATGTGACCTTGGGCAAGTCACTTAACCCCAAATGCCCTGCATTTCCCCCTCAAAAAAAGTAGATTCTGCTAAAAATACAACATACTCCATACATTCCCTTCTTATTTAAACAACCCCTCCACAAAACAGCACACAAACATAGACTGGTGTATACCCACACCCAAATCTAAGGTGATACAAGGGACAGGAATGGTAAATACTATAAACTCTAGAGCAGGCTCATGAAATTTAAATAGGAATAGGGGGCCACTAATGGTTTATAAGGATTCCTGATAGCTGCATATTGACTTAGAAAACCACTTATTCATGTTATCTATCTTCTATTGTATTTTCATTTATTTTAAATGAATATTTATTTTAGATATTTCTGGATTATATTTTAATCTGGCTCAGACTGAACCTGGGAGTGTTTCAGGCTGATCTAGCCTTCAAGGCCAGTTTTTGACATCTCTTCTGTAATATGTGCCAGACATATGGAATCACAAAACTAAAACAGACAGAGAAAAGAAATCTAGGTTCCCCTGGATCAGAGGGAGATCATTTAGGTCACAGAGATAGGTACACAGAAGTTCTTAGTTCCTGAATATCAGGACATCTCTTTCTAGCAATTTTAGAACTAGAGTATATGGGGATCAGTTACAATAATTCCTGAATAATTCAAAGATATTACCATAATAAGAAAGGACACATGGTTCAGTGAGAGGTAGAAGCTGGAGGTGGAAAAAGAATGAACACAAAAAAGCTCTTATAATGACTGAGTTCAGTTCTGGAAAAGTGCTTCATTCGCTCATTCAACAAGCATTTCTTAAACCCCTACTATATGCCAACAAAAAAGGAAACAATCATTCAACAAGCATGTATTAAGTGCCTACTGTATGCCAGGCACCATTTCAATCATGAAATAGTTGCTCCCCTGAAGGAATTTATATTCTCCTGGGGGAGATGAGTAGACCTGTAAGTGCTTACAAACTAGATTTTGAAGTAAATACTAGGTAATAGGAAGAGGAAGGAGTCACTAATAATTTGGGGAAGAAGTCAAGGCCTCCTGTATGAGGTAGTGTTTGTGCTGAGCTCAGAGGATTCAGAGAAAGTGTGTTCTAGACAGAGGGGACAGCTTGTACCAAAGGCATAAACAGGAGAGAAGGAATATCTTGTGTGAAAAAAACAAATCTTGCCTTAAAGGAGCTAAAGATATTGAGCCCAACCCCCTGACCCTCCAGCTAGTAAAGAATTATCCACATTCTAAAGGTAAGGCAACAGGGGCCCCAAAAGGAGAAGTGATTTGCCCCAAATGTCAAAACTAGTAAAAAGCTTGCTGTGGAGGCTAAAGGAGAGGGGAAAGGAAGAGAAGATGTGAATTTCATCTCCTATGTCTCCATTTTACTAACATACATTTTTGGGTAACAGGACTTGAAAAGATGGGAAAGAGGGAGAGGGAGGGAGAGAGGGAAAGATGGAGGGAGAGAGACAGAGAGAGAGAGAGAGAGAGAGAGAGAGAGAGAGAGAGAGAGAGAGAATATATCTTCAAGAAAGGGAAAGGGAGGGAACCAAGAATTCTTCCTGAGTTAAGAAAATGACTGGATCCATAGTTTAAGATGAAAGAAATGAAGGTCTTCAGACTCTTTTGGCGTATCAGTAGTAGGTACAGAGTGGAAGTGGAAGTTTGGGACAGCCAAATATCATGGCCATGGACTAGAACTGAGGTTATGTCTAGGTCAACACCAGATCGAAGAAAGTCAGAAAAGAAGATGGAAGTTAAGGAGATTAGGTAAATGTCCCATTGCTGGTACTGAGAGCCAGGATTAACACTAAGAGCATTTGTAATCGTGGATCTGTTAACCTTTTCATGTTACTATTAAACCTAAACACCACATAATGTTTCTTTGAGTGCTTCCTGATAAATCCCCTTTAAATTACTTAAGAGGTCAGTATGCTTTTATGGGGATCAGGGAGTAAAGCAAAGGAAACCCCTATGGTCTTTGCAAATGGAGCATGAAGTCTAGTAACCAAAAGAAGGAGACAGCTATAACCAGTGAGTCTAAGCCTGCTAAGAACTCAAAAGACTGAAGGTAGAGGGTATAGAAGGGGGGCCTGGCAGGCAGGACCATAACTCAGCAACATTTCATTTGTGAAAAGCAGTTGAGCAGACCAAAGAATAGTCTAATACTTAGTGATGAAAGAAGAGGACCATCCCCCAGATAATCCAGCCAATACCCGAGCGGGGTTACAGGGAAGGCAATCTCTAGAAGATTATGCCTAAGAGACATGACCTTGGGAGTGTCAACCTGACATCAGGCAAGAGATCAGTGTTATATCATACAATACAAACTGGCTTAAGACCACAAGGCAGAAAATAAAGGGGACCAGGGTATCTAGATTGCAGTAAGAAGAATGTCCGCTGGGATGTCACTGCACTGGGACAAAACCCTGGTTGGTCACCTCTGTTCTAAACTTCCAAATTTCACGCAAATGATGAAGCTTCAATCCAAACTGATGAAATCCAAACTTTCATCATGTCATGGTCACTTTCCATTGATTACCCCTTCCAAACTTAGCTGACTGGTCATTAGGCAAGAGTTACAGAACCTATCCTTGACCCCTAAAACTTCGCCAGAACTTGTACTCCACTGGTCATTGTCAGGCACTATACCTGGTGTAGAGGACACAGAGATAAGAAGATAGTCCCTGACCCCAGGAGCTTACATTCTATCGGAAAGACTATGTATGTGTATGTGTATACATATATAATAAACCCAAGGTAATTATGGGAAAGTGACTAGTAGCTGGGGGTGATTAAGAAAAGTCTCATGTAGTAGGTGGAGGACTCCAGACCATGATGGGGCATCGAAGGAAGATTCTGTACATATGTGTACATGTGTACTTCCCACTAAATTCCTAGAAAGACTAAGTACATATTCCCTGAAAATCCTCCCCCAAGGCCTCGTTGTGATGTGGAGGTGACCCTACCAAGCTCAGAATGTTTCTAGTACAAACTTGAGCAAGGCAAAGTGTTTCTGTCATCTGAGGACTAATTTAGCTAAGTTTGAAAAGTCTCACCACCAGAAGGTTGGCCATGTGGTGATGAATCTTTTTTGCTATAGCAACTCACAAAGAAAATCTAGTAAGTCAAGAAAGGATCAGTATCTTTGTTGGGCAAGGGAGTTCCTCATTCATTCTGATGAAATTGAGTCCTTTCCCAAGCTTGCTTAATACAGCTTCTTAATCTTAGGGTCATGGGTCTTTCTCCCACATTGGACACTACTGCTTTTTGAGAGGCAGTTTGGTAGAGTAGGAGTGATAGAAATGGAGTCAGGAAAATCTGTGTTTAAAACTCGCCTCAGACACTTATGAACTGTGTGACCATGGACAAATCACTTAATGGGCCTCACTTTCCCCATCCTTAAAATGGGATGAGTTTAACTTGAAAGTGTCTGAGCTCCCTTCTAGTGGAAGAAATTAGATCTTTTTCCTGGCTAGCTCAATTCACAGGGCATGGAAAGGACCTCGGGGTCCAACCCCTTTTATTTTAAAGGTGAGCAAAGGCAGTCAGCCAAGTCGCACACACCTTCAAAATTGAAGGTGTGTGCGAGTGTGTGTATGTGTATGTGTTGTGTATATACATATACAATGCATAAAAATGCAAAAAAATCAGTACTAATAATGTATTTGCTTTGTTGTTTTATTGATTAGTCCCTGGACACCATAAAGGATAGACTACTGGGGCAGCTAGGTGGATATAGTGAATAAAGCATTGGCCCTGGAATCAGGAGGACCTGAGTTCAAATTCAGCCTCCGACACTTGACACACTTACTGACTGTGACCTTGAGCAAGTCCCTTTGCCCCTCAAAAAAAACATAGAATGCTGCCCTGACAAGCCAGTGAAGTATGACCAGGCAGGGAAGTTTCTTTCTCTCTTGATCAAAAGTGAGAGAATCCATCAGAAGCCCAATCAATGCCTCCACCTCCCCCCTCAGGAGTTAGATGCCTTTTGTTCTGCCTGTTGTACTGGGTGTCCTCAACTACCTTCCCTTGTAGAAAGAGAGATGGGAAGAAAGGAGGAAGAAAGCATGGGAATGGATGCTTTCTGGTGATAAGTCACTGAATGGCAAACAGGCCTTCCCCAAGTATTTCGAGGAATACCCAGTGATATGTGTATATACTGCATAGACACAGAGTGGTACATATATATTCATTCAGAGATGGAAAAAATTATATAACAAGCCAGCTGTTCATTTTTGCAACCCCAAATGAAATTGAAATCAATACTTTAAATAGGGCATGGCACTATGCAAATTTCAGGAGGCAGTAAGGACAAAGAGAGGCTCTGTGAGGCTTAGGAACTACTTTCCTCCTATGGAATGGATCATGCAACAGAAGTATCCCCATTTTGCAGGTGAAGAAACTGAGGTTCTGTCACATTGTCACATAGCTGCAGAGCTGGGACAACAACCCAGAAGATTCTGCACCAAGTCTAGAATTCTTTCCACCATACCACACTTCCTTGCTTGTGGGCCCAGAGATGATGTGGGCCTGAATAGGATGGGAGGAGATGCCTCCAGCCCATTACCTGCCTTGGCTGCACATAGGCATGTTCATCTCCTCTCTGGGGATTTCAGTTTCCCCACTTGCCTCATACTCTCCCTGATAAATAGGGTGAATTTGGGGAGGGGAAAGGCAGGGAAGGGTATAAGACTTGAGCTGAGTTTATAGGAAGTTCTATGCACACTTAAAAAAAAGGCAAGACTTTGCATTGTTGATCCTCTGAAACCACACTCATATTGGCTCATTATCTGCCAGGGTTTGGGGACTTTCACAGAGCAATTTCAAACTATGGGAGGTCAAATTATCCAAGGTACATAGATGGTGTTCTTCCTTCTCCTGGTTCTTGGCTATCCCTTAACCTTGAACGGAAAGCCTTGCTCCTACCCACAAACTGGTTGCTCCATAAGCACTGTAAAGGCCTTAACCTAAAAGGTCCAGGGTTTCCCATTGCATCCTGAGCTGTCTTCAGGCATCCTGATGACTATCTGGCCCCTGGACCCAGATGGCTCTGGAGCAGAAAGTGAGGCTGGTGACCTTGCACAGCCCTCCCTCACTCAAATCCAAGTGAGCTGCAAGTCATGTCATCATCTCCCTGATGTCATGGTAGTCTTTAAGAGTGAAAGATGAGGCGGCTAGGTGGTGCAGTGAATAGAGCATCAGTCCTGGAGTCAGGAGGACCTGAGTTCAAATCTGGCCTCAGATACTTAACACAAAAAACTAGCCATGTGACCTTGGGCAAGTCACTTAACCCCAATTGCCCTCCAAAAAGCAAAAAAAAATGAAGGACAAACACAACAATGAAACCCAGTAGACAGTGCTGCATCTGGAGTCAGTAAGACTGAGATAAAATCTGGCCTTAGACACTTACTAGCTGTGTGACCCTGGGTAAATCATTTAACCTCCTCTTTTTACCTGCTTCCTCATCTGTAAAACAGGAATACTAATAGTTCCTAACTCCCAGGGTTGGTGTGAGTATTATATGAGGTAATATTTATAAAATTCCTGGCATATAGTAGACATTTAATAAATGCTCATTTCTTTCTTTCCTTCCTTCCTTCCTTCCTTCCTTCCTTCCTTCCTTCCTTCCTTCCTTCCTTCCTTCCTTCCTTCCTTCCTTCCTTCCCTCCTTCCTTCCTTCCTTTCTTCTTTTTTCCCCCCTCCTTCACCTCCTTCCTTCCTTCTCATTTTCCCCTTCCTTAAACTGCAAGGCATTCACTGTCCAGATGTATAACCAGTCCACATCAAACAATGAACCCATCACACAAATGTGGGATCATGGTTATTTTATGGACAAGATCTGTGATTCCAGTGAGAGACAGAGCTTCCAATGAGGAAACCCCTTCTGCTAATTTAGACTCTGCAACCTGGGGCATTGAGAGGCTAAATCTCATGCCCAGGGTCACCCAGTCAGTATGGGCAGGAGTCAGGGCTTGAACCCATGTATTCTTTACTCCAAGACATCTCTATGCACTATACCAAACTGTCTTTTGTGTTTTGTCTAGGGCTGAAGTTGTTCTTATGGATAGCTTTATGTTACTTGACTTTGTCTTGTTCTATGAACCTGAACTCTCCTAGAGAGCTGACAAGTATTTTATTTATTCAGAAGCCCCCACAAAGGGCCTAAACATAATAATCACTCACATTTAAGTAGCCCTACAGAGTTTTAAAAATATTCCTCATCCATTATTCAATGCAATGCAATAAACATTGATTCAGTCCTACCTTGTACAAAGTCCTCACAATGACCCTTTAATACAGATAGACCAATTATTTACAGATAAGGAAATTGAGGCAAAGGGAAGTTAAGTAGTATGCCCAAAGCCTGTGAGATAATAAGCAAAGGGGCTAGGCTTCCAACCTAAGCCCTATAATTTCAAATTCAGAGATCTTTCTGGCACACCACACAGTCTAGAATAGCATGACATACCACAACACTTGGCAGATACTAAGCTAAGGATAGACTTTTGTTGAATCACTGCCTGCATTTGCCTTTCTGCTATTTCTTGAATGTCCTGCCTCCATGCTTTTCCTTTAAATTTAGGGAATAAAGCAAGCATTTCCATAACACACTATAATAAAATAAAATTAAATATAAGAAAATTTTATACTTTTAACTAAGTTATCTTGTCTGTCACTTCCATCTCTTGGAATCCCAATCTTCCTTCAAGACTCAATCCAAGGGCTACCTCTATGAGGCATATCCGGATATCCTTAGGTGCTAGTATCCCCCTCCCCCAATTACTTTAGAGTTGCTTTCTATATATTTTGAATTTACTTCTCTATATTCATGATTATTTACCCCCCACCCCCATAGAATGTTGGCTTCTTGAGGTCAGGGACTAGTTAGGGGTGGTTTGTCTGTTATCTCCAGCACTGAGCAAATGCCAGGCCCATAGTAAACACTTAACAAACATGGAGTGAATGAATGAATAAATGAATGGATTGTTCGGAACCAGATGTAGGAAGCAGAGAATGATTCAGAGGCAAAGGAAGGAGGTCTAGCAAATGAGAGAGAACAGGCCAAAACAGGGGGAAGCCTATATTCCGGAGTGGGAGGAGCAGGCAAGGCAAGAAGAGAAAACCCCAACCCACTCACGCACCAAGATTGCCAGAGAGACTCACAACACTGTCCTGGGCTGCCACTGAGCATGGATAAATTTAGCACCAGTGATGTCATCTTGCATACCAGTCTTTGGTCTGCCAAGACACAAAGGGAAATACTATCGCTTCCCTGAGGTAGAAATTGGACAGGATTCCAGACTCCACCACTGTGGGGGGAAGGTTAAGAGCAGGGGAGGGGAACTTATAGCCTTGAGGCCACATGTGGCCCTCTGGGTTCTCAAGTGGGGCCCTTGGACGGAATCAGTCAAGAGAATTAAGAGAATCCTTACTCTTCTTACTGAGGAAGGGCCCAAAGAAAGAAGGAACTAGCACTTTCTCCTGATCTCTCTCTACTGCAACCTCTCCTTGGTCCTTGCTTTCTAATTTGTATCAATTATATCACGAATTCTAAGTTTGTGTATGTCTCATGTGCCGTATCACTAGAATGTAAGATATCTGGGGGCTTGGACTGGTGTTTTTCATCATTGTGCATCTCCATTGCTAAGCACTATGCCCTGCACCCTGTGAATGTTTGTAGAATTGAATGATTGCATGTGGTATGTTCACAAAATGGCGAAATTTGAGAGTTAGAAGGGCAAGAGAGCAAGCATTTATATAATGCTTACTATATGCCAGGTGCTGTGCTAAAAATTTCACAAACATTCTCTCATTTGATCCTCACTACAACGCTATGAGGTAGTTGCTACTATCATCCCCATTTTTCAGTTGAGGAAACTGAGGCAAAAAGAGGTTAGGTGACTTGCCCAGGGTCACACAGCTAGGAAGTGTCTGAGGCTCAATTTGAACTCAAGTCTTCCTGATTCTGGGCAGCTAGGTGGAACAATGTATAGAGTGCTAGGCCTGGAGTCAGGAATACCTGAGTTCAAATCCAGCCTTAGACACTTACTTAGCTGTGACCCTGGGCAAGTCACTTAACCCTGTTTGCCTCAGTTTCCTTATTTGTAAAATGAACTAGAGAAGGAAATGGCAAACCAGTCTAGTATCTTTGCCAAGAATACCCCCAAAGGGTCACAAAGATTAAGACATGACTGAAATGACTGAACAACAAGAAACTTCCTAACTCCAAGCCCAGTGCTCTATTCACTGCAGTATCAGCTGCCTCAGTAAACCTTGAGTCCAACACACAAAAAGAAGACATCCTCATTAAAGTATACCCAACAACTAGTGGTCAATAGGCCTCTTGGAGTGCTACAGTAGATGAAAAAGAAAAATTCAAGGTTTATACCATACTAAGGACTCAAGAGACATCATATAATTATTGAATTTTGAGTTAGAAGATACCTCAGCAGCCACCTGGTCTAATCCATAATGCTCCATAAAACACACAACAAGTGTTCATCCAGACTTTGCCTGAAGACCTCCAAAGAGGGGGACTCCACCACTCTGCTTTCATCCTTGCTTGCAGGATCCCCAAGGACTCTTTGTAAGGACTGGGAAGACCCTTTGTTAAGATGAGCTCACAGATCTTCCTGGGTCATAGTTGAACAGGAAAAAGTCATCAACAGCTCAATTGTGGTTTCAATTAAGCCTGTATCTAAAATAATAATGGGAATTTGAAGATCTTCCCTGCCACTTAAAAAGCCTAAGGGATTTTGAAGACCTTCCCTGCTTCAAAGATCTTCCCTGCCCCCAATAGGCTGAATGTAATCACATGGGGCCTGTGGTAGGAGGAGTTTTCTGAAGGATGGAACAGAGCCCACAAGAAGCTAGCTGGGAGTCAGAGCTGTTAGAGAGGGAGGGAGGAGAGAACACACCCAGACAGCAGCTTGTGAATATTGGTTTGTGGGAAGGCTAAAGGATGGTGTGGCTATTATGGTATATTAACTTCTTTGCTACTATGATGGATTCAGCTTTCTGGTTTGGGGATTCAGTTTTCTGGTGTCTGAATAAAGGTTTTGCTTCTGTCTTCTATATGGAGAGTCTGCTATATTTTGCAATTGAGCACTATGCTGGCATATTTACAGTCGCCATCAGCACTGTGAGTATTGCGTTGGTGCTACAATATCCTAGTGAACATAATAGTGTTATGAAATGGAAAGAGGACTGGATTGGAAAACAGAGGACCTGGGTTTGAATCAGGGTGCCACACCTTGCTCACTGTGTGAGCATAGGCAAAACACTTAACAAGAGGATGAGAATTTAAGAATATCTCTAAGGACCAAGCACATTTTTGCATCAGTTGACACTCCAGGTCCTTCTAGTGTTTTAATATCTCTAGTCCTCAGTTTCTCATCAAGGCCTCTAGGGTCTCTTCTCTCACTAAATCTATTATCTTATGCTCCTCCTATGACTTGGGTTCAAATCTTGTTTGTCCTTGCTGCCCAGTGCCAGTCTGGAGAATTATCGAGATTCCACCATGATTTTACATTGTAGATTGTCAAATGCACCTTGTTGTAAGTACAGACAGTGTAGTACATTCACTGAACTTGGAATCAGAGGACCTGAGTTCAAGTAGCAGCCCTATTACTGTCTAGGAGACATCCCTGGGCCTCAGTTCCTTCTTCTAAAGTGAGGGAACTGGACTAGATTAACTTCTGAGGCCCTTCCAAGTTCTAAATCTAAAATCCCAAAGTCCTTTCCAGCTCTAATAGCCCATATTTTCACATTCCATATCTTATGATTCCTTCCAGTTCCAAACCTACAATTGGATGAGCATTCCCGAGTGTCTATTCTAGAATAATGCATGATAGGACATATGCAAACAGCAGAAACGAAGCCCAGGCTTCCTAATGTTATAGAAAGTGAGACTGGCTCACAGCAGAAGAAAGTTGTCATCCCTAACTCTTGAGTCCGCAGCAAAGAGAGGGTGAGAGTTTGCCACCCTCTGAGCTCAGCTGGACACACCACTGAGTGAGCAGAGAGCGTGGCTTCTCTAGGGTCCTGCTACAGGTTTTGTGTTCCTGTTCTTCTATTTCCCTGGGGTTGGGGCTTGGGGTTGGGTCTGCTTCATGGACAAGCTCTCCACTCTTTTTAGTTTTTGGTTCTTGGATAAACAGACTATCCTTAACCCTTGTACATGGTTGCCAATAAAGGTGGAGCTGATTTTTCCTTTCTCTGGGACTCAGGGTACCAACCACACACTGATTCCCATCACAGGGCTCTGGTTCCTGAACAGGCTACCAAGATCCTACAAGAGAAGGAGGTATGAAAACAACGCTAACTCTCGAAAGCAATTACAGGACATCACAGAGATAAATCAGTCAAGTCATTCTTCCCTTGGGGCCTCAGTTTCCTTGTTTCTTTTTCTAAAAAAGCCTATGTCTCTTTATCCTACCCAGGATGGAAACCCAAGGGTTACTCCCTTGCAGGCCTAACCCCACTCTAATGGGGATGAACTTTGACCAGTTCCATTTTCCACCTAGGCTGGGTCACCCCTTCCTAGGCATCCTGGTAGGTCTGACATTAATGCAGATGCCTAATGAGCTTAGCTCACTGGGGCTGAGAACCCACCAGTCCAGAACCAGGGATTAAAGGGGTACAACACAATGCTTAGCAGTTTCCTTTTTTCCAAGATAAAGTAGTGGGATTTGATTATTTTAGGGTGCCTTCTTAGCATTATTGGTCTACCTAGTCCAACCAAACCATTCTACAGTTGAGGAAACTGAGGCAGAGATCAAGTGACCTGCTTAAGATTGTACAAATAATAAGTAACATGACCAAGATTTCCTCCATTCAGCCTCCTAAGATCTTTTTCAGTTCTAAACATCTTTGATTCTATTCCACGAAGGAATGTGTATGAAAGTGATAAGCTATCCTAGCCACATGGAAAACAAGAGCTGTACAGCTCCCTCCCTGCCAGAGCCGGTTGTCAGCCCAGGTGCACAAATATTAGGGCTTAAGAATGGCAAGGTTAAATCTGAACATACTAGATTGTTCATGCCCATGTCAGCTCCAGTCATATCATAGAAGATCAGCTCCCAGAGAGCAAGGGCTGTGTGTCTGATGAATTCCACAGGGCACCTGCAATGTGGAGAGAAGTGTCAACGGAAGGTGATGGGTGACAAGGAATTGAGACTTACTAAGGAGAGGGCTAAGGAACCACATAGAAAAAAGTCCTCTTGGTTGCTGATGGTATAAACATTGCCATACTTAAAGAGGCCGTGAAAAAAAGCCCTCCAGACTACCAGGAATGGAATTGACGGTGTCCCTTTAAATAGGGTGTTTAGAGGAAGCTGCAAAATATAAATTTTGAGGTATAGGGGAGGAACTGACACCAAGAAAGCAGGTTGACAGAGATGCTTAGGATCAGCCGGAGGGCAGAGATGCAGCCAGCAGCGGCAGGGGGAGAAGATCTCTAACTAGGATGGCAATCACAGTGTCATACAAACTTACACACACACACACACACATACACACACACACACACACACACACACACCCAGCATTGGGGGAGAAGCTAAATTAGTTCAGATTGGAAACCATTCATCCTGTAAAGGCAAGACAAGATTTTTCTTTTTTTTTTCCCCTCACCGTTCTTTTAATTAAAAGTTAGCTCATAAATCAAAGACCTTGTTTTCTAGGCTGCAGGAGGAGGCAAAGAGGGACGCTATGCTTTCTATTGCCCGCCATGCACTGCTGGTCCACTATTCCTTTTCTCTCATCCAGGTTACTCATGCCAATTACAGGGCCCTATGTGTAGTAAATATCCATTGTTGATTAGTTGAATTACCTACCTGCCTCCTCTCCACTTCCCCTCACTTATTCTTTTAACTGCCTGCTCTTCATTCAAGAAGAAAGCTTGATCACAAAAAATTAAATCCACCGAAATGGGGGCTTTTTGATGTTTCCCTCTGGAGAGTTCTAGGCTCAGTCACTCTCCACCTTCTGCTCTCCAGAAATCTGGAGTGCCAGAATTCTGTTTATGCATTTATTGTGAGATGGATGAAGCCCAGGTGTGTTCACATCATCTTAAATCTCACTTGACTTCTCTTTTCCAAGGGTGCCCTACAAATCTGAACTCCCAGGATCCTCTGCTCTCCTATGGGCCCTTTGTTGTTTTGTGAGTCTAAGAAAGAAGGAAGCACTGCAGTGCCCATTTTGTGGAGGAGGAAGATGAGACAGTGATTTAGGAACAGAGGTGAGATTTCCCAGCTGTCAATCAAAAACTTCTTGCACCAACAAATACTGCTGCTTCTTACTGGGAAGGAAAGTATACCTTTTTTTATTTTTTTAATTTTTAAATTTAGCCAAGGAATTTACTAAGGAGGAAATTTACCAAGAATTTACTAAGTGCCTACTATGTCCCAGGTACTGTGTTAACCTGTTTACAAATATTATCTCATATGATTCTCTCAACAACCCTAGGCGGAAGGTACTATTTTTAACCTCATTTTGCAAATAAGGAAACTTCATTAGCAAATGACAAAGCTAGTCTTCAAACTCAGGCTCTCCGATTCCAACTCTAAGGTTCCTGCCACTTCACCGAGATTACTTCTACATAGAACAGACATGGAGATTCCCCAGCATAGATGGGGTCAGACACACATTCGTGCAGAAAGGCACAGTTGGATTCAAGTTCAATGTCACCTAATCATGTGACTAAGATAGGAAGTGGAGAGGAGGAACCCATTAGAAAATGACTGCCTTTCTTCTATCTTCCCCATCTTGGCCTTAAAGGGTAGCTAACCTGCCGGGACCCCTGAGGGCAATAAGTAAGTTTTCCATTTCTGATCACCCTTCACCTAAGGCTCTCAAAGCACTTTGTTAGACCCATACTCACATATCTACCTCCAGAAAAACTGAGTCACTCTTTTGATGACACCAAGTCACCAGGAAGAGGCAGTAACTTCAAGACATCCTGGAAGTCAGCAACAGACCTAGGAATAGGACTCAGATGTGAGCTACTAGCTGGGAATGCCGTTCACTAGGCCAGGATGCTCCTCTGTCATTGTCTTCCCCTCCACACCCCCATCACTTCCCTCCACCCAACACTAACCCTGTGCTTAACAAAGAAAGGGTCAACAAAGGCAAAGGTTGTAGAGAAAGCAAAGGTCTCCTTTACCCTAGCCCTGGACCCAAGCCCCTCAAAAACAACCAAATCCAAAGAAAAAGATTGAATTATCACTAAGCTAATTATGGGAATCGCACTTAGGCTGGCTGCCGGGAAGAAAGGTCAGCAGGCAAGAGGCATTAAAATTAAAGGCAGATGTGAGGGGCACTTAAAAAAGCAACTGGGAGACTCATTACCCGGGTGAAGGGAGGGGGGGAAGAAGCCTCTCTGAGATTTCCAAGGTGCTGTCCATCTGGGCAATAAGCAGAGCATTTGACAGCTGAATAGCTCCACTCTGTCATCATCACCAATCCAAAGTGGTGGAGTCAGAGTCAGATTAGATGACGGGAGGCTAATTTCCCATAGAAGGAGGAAGGGAGGGAGAGGCTGGAGCCATCCACAGGGGCCAGGGCTGCTCAGGAGCCAGTGTGTACAGGAGGGGGCCATGCCTACAAAGGATGGGGGAGACAGACAGCTGCTATAGATATAGGTATAGCTATAGCCAGAGATATGGATATATATGGATACAGATGCAGATATAGATAGATAGATAGATAGATAGATAGATAGATAGATAGATATAGATCCAGACACAGATATATAGACACAGATACACATATAGATGCAGTATAGATACAGGTATAGGTATAGATGCCGATTGCAGATATAGACACACATATACATATATAGACATGTATACACATAATATATGTACACATATACATATACATCTATACAAGCATGCTTATACATACATGTATACATCCACACATAAATACATGTGTGTATACATGTATATATGCATGTACGTGTCAGTAGATATGTGTGTACATGTGTGCAGAGGAGAGCGAGGGGCTACAAAGTCAGTGGAAGTGTACATGTGCTTGTGTTGGGAAGAGAGTGTGTGTGTGTGTGTGTGTGTGTGTGTGGACAAGTGCCAAAAGAAGTGGACTGTGCTTATGAGTGCATATGTAAGCATGGATATGTAACTGTATACATGAAAGTACATGTGACAACATGAGTAACATGGACATGTTTTGCATGAGTATACATGTGTAGCCTACATCAAATCGCTTGCCTTTACAATGGGGGGCAGGGAGGAAGAGAGAGAATTTGGAACACAAAACTTTTTTAAAAGAATGTGAAAAGTTGTTTTTACTTGTAAATGGGGGAGAAACAAAATATTAAATCATCCCTTCCCCCTGCCCCAAAGATTGTTCATGGGCACAAATGTGTACGTATTCAGTGTGTGCATGTGTGAGTGTGCACGTGTGCCAGGCAAGGGTTGAGAAGGCTCCATTTGATTGCCAGGGATATTGAGATCAGAGCTTCAGTCAGACAAATACTTTTGTAGGGTTAGAGAGGTTCTCTCATTTCTCCTGCAGCCTAACAATAATACAAATTTGGGAAACACTGGTGAAAATTTGATAGGCTCCAAAATTTGTTGTAATTCCAACCATATGTTTTGAAACCAATCTGCAGGGCAGATTCCTCCAGCCATATTCATAAGTTCCCTTTCAGAAAAGAAAGTTGAACCTTGGGTATTTAAAAAAAATGCAATTGATACCCTGAGTCCTACAAAGACTTAATAGGTCCTACCATATGCAAACAAGGGGCATTCACAGATTGGCAAAGGTATAGCCTATACCATTTGAGTCTCTCATAATTTTCCTCTGAGGTAAGGATATAGAACCTCTCAGGAGCTTTGCAATCTAGTAGAAAAGATGGAACAAGTATTAAAATAAACAAAACATGCCAATGGTGAGGAGAGTTCAGAGGAAGAAGAGATTAGGGCCACTCAGAGTGGATTACTCTCCCTAGGTCTATAGTCAATAGACAAACATTTATTAAGGGTCTTCTGTGTGTCTGGAACTGTTCTAAGCCTTGTGGGTATACATAATAAGAAAGACAGTTGCTGCCCTCAAGGAGCTTCCAGTAGAGTGCTCTAGCTCTCCAAAGCCCAACCATCATCTCCAGAGAACCCCTTTCCTTTCCAGACTCTCTCTCTTACCATCACTTTCTATAATTGTGTAATCTCTCCATTATCATTACCTCAGTATCAGTTTCTCTATTTATCATAAGAAAGATGAGTTAAAATGACCTTTAAAGTCACTTCCAGCTAGCCTGCAATTTTTCAGGATTCTGCTTTTCTGGGGAAAGTGCCAAATGATACCCAAGTCTGTCCAGGAGGAATGGGTAAAAGGCTGGAGAGAAGACAGGTAACTGACAGAAACAGGTTGGGCACCCAGAGTCACACAGTCAGTACGTATCAATGACAAGACTTGAACCCGGGTGTTTCTGACTTTGAAGCCAGCTTTCAATCCACTACCATCACAATGAGCTAAAAACTAACAAACAAAAAAGTTAGTTGTTCACTGTAGGAAAATAAAACCAAGATCCACCAGACAAGGTCGCATAAGCTGCAAGCAATTCAGGATAAAAATAGAAGCAGAGAAATTACTGGGAATTTCGACAGGTAGATAATGGTTGAATAGTAAAGCTAGGCCTACTTCCCTTCCTCCAATTATAACCCTCTGTTCCCCTCTGCCATCACACCTTTCCCATCCCCACCCCCACCCCCTTTAGAGCTGGATGCATGCTTCAGCATAATTGCTCATGAGGAGGGGAAATTGCCCATAGAGGCAGTTTGGTGGTTTGAGAGCTGCAGTGTGGGTGGGAATCCCATTGTTTCTCAGGTGGGAACCTCTTCTCTGGTATTTAAATTTAGACACAGCCCTCCAGGAAGAAGGGAGCCAAGGCATAGCTGCTAGGCTAGGGTGGGCAATCCAGGCCTCCAGGAGACAGTGACTAAAGGGGCTGCCCCTGGAGCAAAGAACATCTTGACTAGGTTGGCTCTTTCCTGAGCCCTGATATTGGATATTGCAGCCAACAGTTCTGAAGAGAACTTTCTATCTTCCATAGGAATAAATCTTTTTTTTTTTAAATAAAGGTAGTGAAACCCCATTTCAAGGAAAGGGGAAGTAATTTTTCAGTATTAAAAGAAGTTCACAAGAGAAAAGGGAAGAGAATCCATGAGTGCTGGCTCCCACGCCTGAAAAGTAGCTTACAATTCTCTTTAGAGAGACAAGACAAACCCACAGAGGATGCATAGGATTTGTGTAAACAGAGAAAGGCAATAAGGGCACACTAGGAATAATGCTGGCTATGAGTAAAGGAACAGGGGTGGAATGAGCATCTTCGTATGCTCTGGGCACATTTGACAAAGGGGAAGAAGACAGAAGACGACCTCCCATCTGGGGCACCAGGTGGGTGTAATGGAGTGGGAAAATCACTACTCCAGGCTGAGATCGGCACATAGGGATGAGAGAAGGATCTTTGGCCAGCCCAGGTCACCTGAAAAACTCTCCCAAACCAGATTTGGGTAAGGACAAATAGAGGCAGCTGGCAATGTGGATTCCCCCAGACAGAAAGTAAACCCAGCACCAGATTTCCAATAATTTAAAGATACAGAACCCACATCACCTAAAGGGGAAGTATCTGAACCCAATGCACCATTGTTGGTACACTTGAAATCTCCTCCCCACACTCTGCAGCCCCTCTGATGTGTTCCCACACCGTCTGTAACTTGACTTTGGTTGTGGTAGGACATTTCTTTTCACTCGAGTCACCTGTGTTCTCTAACACATCTGCCCAATTAAAACAGTTACACTGCCAAGCCCAGCTTCAGCAACAGGCACGTCCTCAGGGTTTCCATAAGAGATGTCAGCTTATCATGCCTGGCAAAAAAAAAAAAAAAACCTGCTACATAAACACAGGCCAGTGCACTCTGGGTCCCCAAGGAAAAGCACTTTGTAAGCATCATCTCATCCCCTGTCTTGTCAAGGGGCTGGCAAAAATCAGAGTAATGCAGAGCTGGAAGAGATGTAAGGCATCATCTACAGTCAATCCCCTTGCCTCCAGCAGGACCGCAACTCTCCTTTTTCCAAGAGAAAATCAATGTCCACAGAGAGGCTCAATAAAGACTTAGCAAACTATGAGTGGAATGGGCTGCCTTACAGGCTAGCTATTTTTTCATCAGTTGAGGTTTAATGGATGAATGAATGAATGGGCATTTATTAAGCACCTACTATGTACCAATCCCTGTGATAGACAAAAGAATGGAAATACAAAGATACAGGGGATGTAAAGATAAAAGTGAGACAGTCCCTCCCTCAAGGAGTTTATATTTCAATAGAAACAGATAACAGATTGGTGGCTAGGGAAAGGATTTTTTTTTTCCTCTGGGGAGTCACAAGAATGGTGAGTGGATCCACAGGGCAGGCCATTGACACGTCTCTTTCAGAAGGATTTTATCACTGTCCCCAGAGCAAAAGGTGGGAGACCAAGTAGAAGATGAATGAGCATCTCTCAGGGATATTGTAAATGATCTCCAAGCTTCCTTCTATCACCAAGATTCATAAATAAACCTCCTGTTCCCTCAATAATGCACTTTGAAAGTTGGTTACATTTTAAAAATTCACTTTAGAAGTACCTTTTTAAGGGAATCTAAACAAACTTTGGAGCTGTAGAACCCACAAAATGACACAGAGAATCTAACCTCCTGCTGAGGACAGCCCAGCAGGCCAGCAGGAGTCAATCAGCCAGCGCAGGCTCTGGGAGCTGAGCCCAGCCCCACACTGAGGCTTTAGCCCCAGGGCAGGCCTGACCAGCCGTCTGCCAGAGGGCCTCCAGATCAGCAGCAGTTGTGGCCGTTTCCAGATTTATCAACACACAGATGCGAAGGACAAAGTGAGAGGTCAGTGCAGTCTGGACTTTGGGACCCAGTAAGTGGGAGTGCATGGCTTTTGCCCCTGGGACTAGAAGCCACTGAGATGCAGGCACAGCCAGCCAGCACCACATGGCAGCTTCAGCTCCTGGCCTGCAGAGTGTAGGGGGACCAAGCACCAGTCTGAGGGGTAATCGCTCTTGCTTTAACCTGCTTGGATCTGGATTGCAGTGTAGGATGGAGGTCCTGGGGTGTGTGTCCAGCTTTCCAGAGCATGTGGAGATCTCAAAGAGGGCACCTATCTAATACCTCCAGCAGCTGAGAAAACCCCAAAATTTTGGACGAAAGCTCCCCTGTCTGGTGGCAGAGTCCTACTGTGGCAAAAAGCCCAGGGGTCAAGTGACTGAGGGGTGACATGACCAGGCAAAGGAAACAAAGCAGACAGAAGATTCCAACATTAGATTCCTATTTTTGGGACAAAAAGGAGCAAAGCATGGAACAGGAGGAAGACAGTGAAGTCAGAACTCCTGCACCAAAAGCTTCAAAGGAAAATACGAGCTGGTTACAGGCCATAGAGGACCTTAAGAAGCAGATAAGAGAAGTGGAGAAAAAATTGGGAAGAGAAATGAGAACAATGCAATAAAATTGCGAAATGAGAGTCAACAGACTGACTGAGGAAAATACTACCTTAAAAAATAGATTAACTCAAATGGCAAAAGAGGCTCAAAAAGGCAACAAGAAGAAGAATGCCTTAAAAAGCCGAATTTGCCAGATGAAAAAAGAATCTCAAAAGCTCAATGAGGAGAATCATTGCTTCAGAATTAGATTGGAGCAAATGGAAGCTAATGACTTTATGAGAAATCAAGATGCTGTTAAACAGATCCAAACAAATGAAAGAATAGAAGGTAATGTGAAATATCTCATGGGAAAAACCACTGACCTGAAAAATAGATCCAGGAGAGATAATTTAAAAATTATTGGACTACCTGAAAGCCATGATCAAAGTAAGAACCTAGAAATCATCCTCCAGGAAGTTCTCAAAGAAAACTGCCCTGGTGTTTTAGAACCAGAGGGCAAAATAGAGGTTGAAAGAATCCACTGATCACCTGCTGAAAAAGATCCCAAAAAGAAAACTCCTAGGAATATTATAGCCAGGCTCCAGAATTCCCAGATTAAGGAGAGAATATTACAAGCAGCCAGGAAGAAACAATTTAAATATTGTGGAAACACAATCAGGATAACCCAGGATCTGGCAGCTTCTATACTGAGGGATCGAAGGGCTTGAAATATGATATTCCAGAGGTCAAAGGAGCAGGGATTAAAACCAAGAGTCACCTACCCAGCAAAACTGAGTATCATGTTTCCGGGAAAAATATAGTCATTCACTGGAATAGAGGACTTTCAAGCATTCTTGCTGAAAAAACCAGAGTTGAATAGAAAATTTGACATTCAGATACAAGAAGCAAGAGAAGCATGAGAAGGTAAACAGAGAAAAGAAATCATAAGGAACTTATCAAAGTTGGACTATTAACATTCCTACATGGAAAAACAATAATTGTAACTTATGAAACTTTTCTCAGTAGTTGAAGGGAATATATGTGTGTGTGTGTGTGTGTGTGTGTCTATATATGAGGGTATATGGGCATTTGAATACATATGTGAATGTGTTTATATGTTTACAGGTATACATAGATAGAGGGCACAGGACCAATTTAAAAGGAAGAGATGATACTTAAAAAGTGAAATTAAGAGGTGAGAGAGGAATATAATGAGAGGAGATGGGGAGAGACAGAATGGGTTAAACTATCTCATATAGAAGAGGCAAGGGAAAATGGTTACAATGGAGGGGAAGAACAGCAAGGCAAAAGGGAATGGGTCAACCTTATTCCCATTGAATTTGGATTGGGGAGGTAATGAAATACACACTAAATAGGGTATATCACCCTCCAGGAGAATAGGGGGGGGCAAGGGGATGAGAGGGATGGAAGGTAGAGCAGGCTGGGGAGGAGGGAAGTTGGAAGTACCCACTTTTCAAAAGGGACTGGATCAAAGCAGAGAATAGAACAAGTGGGAGGTGGGATAGGAGGGAGGGAAATATAGTCAGTCTTTTACAATATATGTACTATGTTATTGTTTTGCATTAGCCACACATGTACAAGCTATACTGAACTGCTTATCTTCCCAGTAAGGATGGGTGACAAGGGAGGAAGGGAATGAATCTGGAATTCAAAGTTTTAAAATCAAATATTCAAACATATATACATATACTATTATTTTTAAAAAGGACAAAAAATAAATTTAATGTGCTTGGGATTACCCATTTTACACCTAAAAAAAGAAGTACCTTTTTACCTTTCTATTACAATTACTCCCCCATTCGCCCTCAAACTATTCTCTCCACTGAGACAAAGAAAAACAATTAAACCACAGTATTTAATACAGAAACCCTGCCTGACAGTATCTACAATCTTCTGTCCTGTAAGTTCACTACCTTTCTACTGTGAGGAAGGTGAGGGAGAAAGTACAGTTAATTATCTCTTCTCTAGAACCTTCATTGGTTTTTCCATTGTTCATAGTTCAACTTCCTTCTGACTTTTCATTTATAATGCTGCATTTTGGGGGTATACTATTCCCTGAGTTCTGATTATTTTGCCTAGCAATATTTCCACACAAATCTCATATTTTTCTGAATCCTTTATGTTTATCATATTTGTTGTACAATGATATTCTAATTAAATCCACATGCAGAGAGTCAGCATGCCAGAATGAATGAATCTGAAGCCAGACTCTAAGTTAGGAAGACCTAGGTTCAAGTCTTGCCTATGTTTGACACGTACTGTCTTACATGTTTTCTACAGTATGTAAGTTCTTTGAGAGAAGGCTTTAGTTTTGGTTTGAAGAAGGTCTTAGGTTTGTTTCTGTGTGTGAAAGTGTATGTGTGTGTATGTGTGCTTTTGTAATCTTAAAACTATTGCTATACCTTTTCATATGCCATAAATTTTTCAGCCATTTCCAAGTGGGTTACATTTAAAATTCTTCCACTAAAATTCTACTTTTTCTTGTTTACACCAAGGTACAGAGATGATCCTGAATTCTCCAAAAGTGATGTTTGAACAAAAGCTCAGTTTCTACTAAGTTATAATAACAATAATAACAACAAGAAAGAGAGGGAGAAAGAGAGAGAGAGGGAGAGAGGGAGGGAGAGAGAGAGAGAGAGAGAGAGAGAGAGAGAGAGAGAGAGAGAGAG
>NW_027185784.1:15436824-15451051 GCF_028583685.1 Petaurus breviceps papuanus
GAGAGAGAGAGAGAGAGAGAGAGAGAGAGAGAGAGAGAGAGAGAGAGAGAGAGAGAGAGAGAGAGAGAGAGAGAGAGAGAGAGAGAGAGAGAGAGAGAGAGTCCTGTCTCTTATATGTGTTGTTTGTGGGACCATGGGCAAATCACTTTGCCAGTCAGTGACCTAGGAAACACTCCAAAACCACAAATCACAGAGAAGAGGTCAAACTGTATTGGGTGAGGGAGGTTTGTATACCAGGAGTTCTCTGAACCTGAAATAATTGGATATAAATACACATACACACATATACAAATGTATGATTATATACATATATAGTTATACACAAAATGGTCATATACATGCATTCACATGTGTATGCAGAGAAACCATTTTCATACTTCTAGGTTTCATATATTCAAGTTTTTAAAGAGTTGACTCTTATTCGGTAGGTAGGGCATCTAGGGTCAAATCTTGCCCTTTATGCTTACTTTGAGCAGTCACTTGCTCTCCCTAGGCCTCAGTTTCCTCATCTGTAAAAAGAGGGGGTAAGACCAGGTGTCTTCTGAGGTTCCTTCCAGCTTTCTGTGCTACAGAATAGTACATACCTGGCATATCAGATGAAGCCATTCCTTGCTAATGCTTGAGGAGATGTGGCCTAGCAATTGGTTCTGCAGGGGCTGTAGCACCTACCCCTCCCCTTCCTCCTTCCCTGTCCATATTCACAGTTACTGAAGACCCAAGGGAAAAAAACGGGTTTGCCAGTGAAGTCCTTAGCACAGTAAAGTGGCTGAGTATCAGAAAGATGTAGTTTTTATCAATGAAATAAAATTAAAGAAGATACATTATTCTCTTGCAAACTGAGGACCACTGGGTCTCTCTATCTGATTTGCAGATAAAACTTTCAATGATAAAAATAATAATAAAAACTAACATTTAAATGGTGCTTTATTGTTGGCAAAGCACTTTGTAAATATCTCATCTGATCTCACACCAACCACGAGAAAAAGGTGCTTTTATTATCCCCATTTTACAGGTGAGGAAACTGAGGCAAGCAGAAGTTAAGTGATTTATACAGGGTTATGCAAAGGAAGTGTCTGAGGTTGGATTTGAACTCAGTTCTTCCTGATTACAGATCTAACACTATTCACTCAGCTGCCTAATTATGCATTTGTGTCTCCCTCTGTTAGAATTAACATTCCTTGACAGCTATGGTCTATCTTGTTTTCCTATGAGTCTTAGAGGTTAGCAGAGTGCTTGGCCTGTAAATGTTTAATAAATGTTTTTCTTTTTAAAAATTCATTCGTTCATTCTTTGCATGAAAAGAAGGGGGAAGAGTGCCAGGTGAGCCAAAAGAAGAGAAATACAATGAACCTATACCAAGCTCCAAACCAGGGAACACAAAAGAGTGGAGTAACCATGAAGACAGCAAAACTAGAAGTTAGAAGACACAAGTGCTGGGATGAGGTTACAGGGTCAAGGTAAGCCAAAGGAATTCAGAAAAGGGAAGAAGCTTGTGGGGTGGATAGAGCTGCACTTGGAATGAAAAAGACCTAGGTCCAAATGCCACCCCTGATACATTAGCTGCGTGACCTTGGGTGAGTCACCTAATTTCTCTGTGCTTTAGTTTCCTCATCTGTAAATGAGTGAGTTGGAGTATGTTCTCTAAGAATCTATGATCCTGGGGCAGCTAGGTGGCTCAGTGAATAGAGCACTGGCCTTGGAGTTAGGAGGACCTGAGTTCAAATCCTGCTTCAGACACAATACAAAATTAGCTGTGTGACCTTGGGCAAGTCACTTAACCCCAACTGCCCTCCAAAAAGCAAAAAAAAAAAAAAAAGAATCTATGATCCTATGATCCTGAATAGCATTCAGTTCTAGCCCATGTGACGGCTATATTCCCTCATGTCTCTCAAAGGTGAAATAACATAGAAAAAAGAGTTGGCAAACCTAAATCTCTATGATAATGCTAGCTATTATTATTATACTCGTAGTGATCTTTGCTTAAAGAAGACAACTGGTCAGATGCTAGGACCTTGTGCAACTTGAAAGTTGGGGCAGAGGGACAGACGTAAGATGCCTGGAACATTTTTAAATAACTTTTCTTGTTGTGATAGGAAATGGCAGTGTAATAAAACAAATCCCAACCATATCAAGGAAGGAAGGAAACCTCAACGTGAAGTCCATCCAGGGAAACCACCGATGGAGAAGTAGGCTGTGGTGCCAGGACTCAATAAAGCCCAAGAGGGGGTGTGGAAGCCGGAGCAATTTGAGGCAGTTCAGGCCTCTCCAAATTCTATCTCCTAAGAGGCATTATGTATAATAGCCGATAAACAAAATAAAAGTCAGGATTTTTTTTTTTCCGAAGCTTATTCAAACCTAGCCCAGCACGACAGTAAAGGTGGCAAGGTGCCCTCTCCAGCTTGGGCCCGTCCTCTTCATGCTTACTTTCCTTCCCTTACTTATCATGTCTCCCCCCCCCCCCCCTTTTCCTTCTTTGTTGTCTTGGTTACATGGCCAGACTCCTGATATGCTGCTAGTTTTCCTTTTAATGATATGTTCTTGTAAAGCACAATATTTTACTTCAATTGCATGTGTCACTGGATAAATTCCTCAGGCACGTCTGACATTTGTGTATCAGCTGACTGAGTCTGCCGAACGAGTCGGGGTGTTTCCAAAGCACTTTTCTTGATTTTAATGTCTTTGCATCTTAATTTATGATCTGGATCTTTCTATGCAAAAATATATATACACACATGATTCAAAAAAAAGTGGTTCATATATCAATAAATTTTAAACTGGCAAAGCTTCTTTAAAACCATCTCCCTGATTTACGTGTGCTGGTGATGATCATTTGGGGAAGAGTCGGGTTGCCTGGGGCTCTTGCAGGGGGCCCTCTCTCTTGAAACATCTCCAAGCATGGTTCCAGAACTAGAAGGACACTCATTCTTTACCCTCACCTTTAGGGCACAAGTGAAACGCAGATATGCAAGGAGTCCCAAAAGTCTTGGTGCAGCAGTAAGTTATTAACATCTTTTATCAGGGGGTAGCCTGGTATGATGGGGAAGGGGGGAGAGAGAAAGAAAGAAGGAAAGAAAAAGAAAAAATTTGGACTCAAGAGTCAAAAAGCCTAGGTTTGAGTCCTGGCTTTGACATTTAAAACTTACCAGCCATGTGGCCATAAATAAGTTGATTAGCCATTTTGAGCTTCTCTTTTGTTATTTACAAAATGAAGATAGTGCCTGACCTATCTTCTTTGCAGGGTTATTATTAGGAAAGAAATTTTGGAAAAAGTAACAATAGTATATGAACTGCTATAATTGTATTAATAATAAAATCAGGAGTGCTACAAGGATACAAGACTGTTCCCACTTGAACCCCACTGAAAAAGAGAATAAGAAAGCTAATAGAAATAGGAAATTCTGCACCTTACCCAAAATGTAGAATCTTACAGGATTCCCAAAAGTTCTAAGAGAGGTTAATTAACTTGCCTAGGGTCATACAGTTGGCAGCAGCACCTGAACTCAGGTCTGCCTGAGCTATAAGATCTGCTCTCTCTATATTAGCTCAGACCTAATCTCTGAGGCGCACGTATTGTGTGACCTTGGACCAGTCACTCCATTTCTTCCTGTCAGCTTCCTCATCTGTTAAAATAATCCATAATAATATTGAAGGAGATGGGGCAGCTAGGTGGTGCAGTGAATAGAGCATGGGTCCTGGAGTCAGGAGGACCTGAGTTCAAATCCAGCCTCAGACACTTAACACAAAAACTAGCCATGTGACCTTGGGCAAGTCACTTAATCCCAATTGCCCTACAAAATGAAAAAAATAATAATAATATTGAAAGAGCAATAGCAGATACAATAAAAGAACATTCTCGATATATCTATTGCTCTAATTACTATTAGAAAACCAAGTTCAGGGTAGGGAACAATTTGAAAGATGTACAATAAATCAGAAGGGTCAAGGCCAAAGCAAGGAAAAGAAATAAAATCAGAAAAAAAAAATGGGATAGATGAGGAAAGGTTAAAAATAAAATTATTATTTAACTGGGAAAAGAGGAATTGAGTGGGAACTTAAAAATGACTTTCAAGAATATGAATGCCTATAAAAAAAGAATAGTGACCAGCTGTTCTCTATTTCATCTAAGAACAAAATGGGTAAACAAACTGAATTTGCAACAGAAGGAACTGAGATCAAGAATGAGGAAGAACTTTGTCAATAAATAGATTATATGATAGAAGTGTCTGCCAGAAAGTCTCTGAAATCTTCTGGCTTGGAGAATTTAGAGACAGATTCTCTCAAGAAGCTGTCTGCTTCCAGAGTCTGGGCAGGAGGATGCACACCTCGATAAGGAAGCCAGTACAGTTATTCTTCCACAAGGTAGGGGCCAGGGGCATGGCACCCCATGATCTGGAAAATCTATGTAAAATTGTTTGGCCCTCCTTTTGTACCAGGGAAGAAGTTCGAATTTTCCCTTTTTCTTTTATGAAGCGTTTACAGTACCTTATTGTAAAATTTGGATTGATAACATACAATACTGTACATATATTTTATGCATTTCTGAGTTTCTAAACTTTTTCTGGATTGTCTGCTAGCCTTTGCATGTTGTCTGAGGCTTCCACAAAATTTCTCAAGAATTCCCAATTCATTTCTTATGTCAACCTGTGATACATCAAAACCAGGATAGGGAAAGTCATGATACTGAAGGGATAACTGCTTTCTATGCACACACTAGTCACCTCAACAACCTTCCTCCTGAGTACTCTACCCAATACCTGTTTGCATTCCACAAGTTAAACCTCAATCTAGACCTGGTCCTTCCTTCTGACTAGGGAAAAGGCAAGACAGACTTTCAGCTGTTTGTTTGTTTTCCCAGTAGTGAGGATGGTTTGCACTCATTGTCCCGGTCGCTGTCATGGCTAAGACCATGTCCAGCCTCGGTGAAGACTCAGCTGTGAATGTGAGACAGAGCAAGGCTAACTGCTTCACACGGGGATCAAATGTTAGAGCTTGCCTTCGTTGGCCCCATGCTCCGATTCAACAATTCCTGTTCTTTGGAATTTGGACACCCTGCCAATGGTGCGAGTCACCTGTCTACTTCCTTCTCTGAAAACAAAATCAACAAAGAAATCTTCAGTGACATGTTATTGTTCTTGAGCCATTTTTCAGTCATGTTTGACTCTTTGTGACCCCTTTTGGATTTTTCTTGGCAAAGACACTTCTCCAGCTCGTTTTACAGATGAGGAAACTGAGGCAAACAAGGTTAAGTGACTCGCCCAGGGTCACACAGCTAGTAAGTGTTTGTGGCCAGATTTTAATTCAGGTCTTCTTGACTCTGGGTCTGGCACTCTATCCACTGTGGCACCTAGCTGCACTCAATGGCATATCTTGATTTTTATTTCATATGCCATAAAGTTAGAGAGATTTTAGAAAGAATTCCAAGATATATATATTGAGGTAACTGGGAACATTTAGGGTGTTGCATGACTGGAAATGGTCACTGGCTTAGACATAGAAGAAAGATATGCTCATACAAAAACACACTTACAAACAATAATTTTGGGAACAAAGTTTAATTTTCTTGTCACCCAAGATACTTGTGGTGCCACATAGTGTGAGCTCAGAGAATGTATATAAACTGATTTTTTTAATAAGATAAGAAAAAATGTGAAGGTCAAATCTGCTGAAAGCAGATATAATATATAATAATAGCTAAGATGCAGAGGATGTTTAGGCTTGCAAATCACTTCATGTTTATTATCTCATTTTATACTTACAAACCTGGGAAATGCATGCTACTATTGTCCCCATTTTGTGGATGAGAAAAATGAGGCAAGCATCAATTAAATGATTTGCCTAGGATCATAATACCAGTAAATTTCTTAGATAGGATTCAAACTCAGGTCTTCCTCACTCCAAGTCCAGTGTTCGATTAATATCGCCCCAATCCAAATATAAATTTTCTTTGCATTATCAATTGTTTTTGATTCCATACCAATGCTCCCCTTCAACCATGGAAATGCTATACCCATATATTATACTTCATAGCTAATATGTACAGATATATTACACACATGTTAAACATTCTAGTGTTGCCTAAATGACTAAGCTGGGAGAAGCAGCCCCAAATTATCCTGGAAGGTTCAAGGGCCAACATCTGTTCATTGGTACCCAAAACCATGAACCCCCACTCTCCTTGAGCTACGTTTTATCAAATCAGCCCTCCCTCACTTAAATCCAATTCACTAGCAAGTCGTGGCATCATCTTCTTGATGTCGTGGTCCTTTTCGAGAATGAAGGACAAACCACACAGAATTTATCAAATCAAGCAGGAACGATACAACCCACCTCCAGCGGCATTTTATGAGGAGATATGCTGGGTTACATAGCATATTAACTGCCTCACTTCTGGGTCTAGTATGACCAACTCTGGGTTCTCAAAGTCTATGCCAAGTGGGATCTAAGGTCCCACTAAGCTGGAAGAAAATTAAGTGCAGGTCTACCAATGGCCTGTGTGTACTGCCTGATGACCAGTGGAGCTGTTATCTGAGAGGCTCCTGATCAGCACTGTCCAGTGGATATTATTTTTTGAAGAGGCCATAGCAACCCATGATGAATCAATCTCTTTTAAAGCCTGAAAGGGCTGTGATTTATACAGGTCTAGGACAGGGGTGGGGATGATTACCTTTTTTATGTGATAGACTACTTTGGCAGGCTAGTGAGACCTATGGACCCCTTCTCAGAATCACATTTTTAAATGAATAAAATAAAATTCATAAGATTACAAAGGAAATGGAGGTATTCAGGTATTTGAAAGGCAAGTTCAGGGCCCCCAGATTAAGGCCCTCTGATGGAGGGGGAAGGAGCATTCACATAAGTGAAAACAAGTATACTTGAAGTACTGGAGATAAGTATAGAGCAAAGCCAGGAGGTAGATAGACAGGAAGATGTACAGACAGATAGTTTAGAAAGAAAGATTTAAAGGGTATGGGGGGAGAGAGCCTCTTCTGAGACAGGATAGATCTAGTGACTCCCCATCCAATATGCCAAGGGCTTTCAGAGAGGCTCTGCAGATGCACCTGCAGCCAGTCAAAACAGCATTTTTCCTTAAGATTTTTCTTTTAAACCAGAGGTTGAAATCTTAATAGGTCGTGCCTTCTGGCTAAGGACCCCACAAAAGCTGACGTCTGTCACGCTGATACAGCATATCTCTAGCATGCACATGCATGTAAAACTTAGCTTTTGAAACAGGCTGGCAATATCATCTACAGCATACACAACATAAAACAAAAGCAAAGGGGGGGCATTTAAAGTGGCAGTTCCCCAACCTTCTCCCCCCCCCACTCTCCCCATGTGCACAACACAGTCTATAAGAAATTACGGTAATCAGAAACAAGGCTGCAATGATTAGGATGTACCCCTTTCAGATATAATCAACAGTCAGCAATTTGAAGGCTGTCCTCAGAGTGAACCTGGACGGAGTGTAGCTTCTGGACCCCTGAAAACATCTACTGAAACCCCCTCGCCCTCAGACCCATACACATGCCCACTTACGCCCACACTCGCCACTCCGAGTCCTCTGTCACACTGCAGAGAGCTCTGAAAGGCACTGGATAAGCACAGGGGATTATTACAGGGTTCAGGGAAGGCAACTCTGTAATTATGGCTGCACTGTGATTTCCATTATTCTAACCCCCTGGTTTTCAGCAGCTCACAAAACTTCCTGCAAAATCCTCTTCAGCATGAAAGCTTTTCACACCTGGTCTTTTGCCCAAAGGTGATTTTGGTCCAGATAACCTCTGCGAAAAGCAGGCCTGAGTTATTACAAGGAAAGGGAATAGGGGTGGGAATGGAGGCTGGGGTGGGGGGGTGGTATGTGACATTCTATTGTTTGGGGAAAAATAAATAAATAAACTTGCTACTTTCATTTTTTATTATTTCAAACAACAAACCCAAAGGCCCGGCTTTCCGTTCCCAACTCAGACAGTCCCTCTGGGGCTTCTGTGCTGACTGGCCACATGAACTATGGCTGGGATTTGGCAATATTATTAAAAAGTGCCACCATTCCAAAGTTTTGTGGCTGAGTAGACCTTGCTTTCCTCTCCAGGGTTACCATTGATCATTTCCCTCCATGGGACCAAGGGTTCAGCTCTTTCCCTTCAGGTGTGTATAACTCCACCCCCTTTACCCGGGAAATTAAATGTTGAAACACTGAAAGACTGTAGAACTCTGATAAATATAATGACAAACCATGATATATAAAGGACTGAAGATGAAACACACCCTTCACTTCCTTCCAGAAAAGCAACGGACTTAAAATCGTGAATTAGGCATGTATATTTGGGGGTGGGTAATGTGGAAATTTGTTTTGCTAGACTATTGAGTATTCATTATTAGGGTTTTGTGGGGGGGTTTTGGTTGTTGTTTTTTTGTTTGTTTGTTTTATTGTTCTATGGAGGAGGGGAAGGTTGCAGAGAGAGATAATAATTGCAAAAAAATAATTTTTAAAATAAAAAACTTTTTAAAAATTACTTTTTCTCCTTTCCCTTGTCACACCCCAAAAAGAAATTAAAAACTGAGTTTTCCAGGTGACTGAAACAGTGACACTCACCTACATAAACCTACTAAAATCTCACATTAGAAAATGCTAAGACCCTAACTACTCCCTGTCTGAACATCACTATTCATGGGGAAACTGACTGATCTTCAGATGAGTTTTATAAGCCACAGCCTTTCCCCTAGTTTTTCCCAGAAGGCCTTACTCTCTTCAGAATCCTGGAGATTTTGGCCTTGGCTCCTAAAGATCACACAGCCCTTTGATGAGGAAGATGACACTGTTGACCCAGCTTCCCGAGGACAAGGGATATGGAAATCTCTTTTCAAGAAAGAGCCAGTCACGCTCTCATGGCCCATCTCCTTTGATGTGATCAACTGATCCAATCCAATCCAAAAAAAATTAGCTACGTGCCTACCATGTTCTAGTCACTGCATTAAGCACTGGCTTTCTCTGTGCTAAACAACTGGCCTGCAAGGCCACTGAATCCTTAAGTGACCTCATTACTTAATTTCTCAATTAGTTAGTCCCTTCCCCAGCACCCAGTAGAATGCTTTCTTGGTACTTAGTAGGTATTTCATAAATGTTTCTTAAATGAATGAACAAATTCTCTAAAGAGCCCAGACAATATTCCAATTTACATCAGAAGACAGGGTCAATTAGATGTTGCCAGAAAGTCACTGTTAGCAAATGAGAAGGTCTTTCAGGCTACCTGAATTAGTTTGTGCCCCGTAAAGCACTTGAATCCTTGCCTCATGGTCTCCTTGAGTTAAAGCGCTTTGCAGATTGTTGTACTTGCTGTTCAGGTTGCTTACAGATCAACTGGACCTGGCCAAATACGTCCTAATTGTACATTACATATTATGCTTTTAAAAGTATATATAGTATAGCTCACTTAGCCAACTGGCTAAAATGCAGTCAAGAACCAGAAAGTTGTTTTAAAAAAAGATCTGTTAGGAGTGGAAATAAAGGTTTTACAAGTCTGTTTGCTAAAGCTCAACGCATTTTACTCATCGGCAAGTCCATAGGCATTCATCTAAATTCCATCTATTCTTGCTCTACAGACAATTCTAACAAGCTTGGTTGTCTGGTTTCCCAGGTCATAGATGGTTAAGGACTAGACCTGTGGTTTTGATGTTAGAAGGAACTCCAGGTACGGAAACTCCCTTTACCACTGAAGGTCATCACCTTGTCTGTAACTTAAGAGTTGCCTGGGTCAAGTGGCTTGCCCAGGGTTACACAGCTGGTATAGATCAGAGGCAGCCAATTCAAAGCTATAAAATAAGGTACAGTTGGGGGAGGAGAGGACTACTAAAAGCAGGCACACAGTCAACAGGAAGAAGATGCCCAGTGATCGAGGAGGAAGAAGAATTACAGGAGTGAAACCCAAGGAATGAAAGAGTATGACAATCTGGAGCCACCAACAGCCAGGTCCATTTCCATAGCTTCTGATGGCTCCACTTCTTTTCAACGCAGTGCAATAACTCATGTTTGTAACAATCAATAATCATACCAAATGTACAAATTACATTTGGCATACTATGTACAGAAGAGGTAGAAGGGTGCCATGATGTTTAGAAGGACTTTCATAAAAATAAAAACATTTTAGGAGATAAGGGTATGTACTTCAGTTATCTGGGGAAAGAGGACCAATAAGGAATACCTCATTGCTGCATGATTCTGGATAAGTGAGGCCCTATTGCACACCATCTTTGCCCAGAATAAACAGGAAATGACTGACATATTTTCACCCACCTACATTTCTTTTCCAGGAACCAGCCATGAAAGAGAACCGCCTTGACTCCAGTTGTCTCCTCAGTTTTCTATAGGCTCTGCTACAGAGGACAGAATGTCTAAAACAAAACAATCTTGACCTGGCTACTCATACCATATGATATCTCATATACGATCACTGAGAATTTGTACAGAGTGTTTCTGCTCTGGAGATCTGTGGTCACAGCCCAGGCATACAATAGAGAAAAAGGAAGGAACACAGAGCATCTGCTTCATGTCAGAGAGGACTGTTTCACTCTCGCCTGATTTCCCCTAATTTCTAGTGTATCTCACATATCCAATTGCCTTGCTGTGGCATGGAGGTGACTCTAGGCTTCCAAAGCCCTGTGCCAGCAGAGCCCTGGCAGGCCCTATCAAGCTGGGAAGGCTTCGAGGACAGGCCTGGTGGCAGATAGACTGTTCGCCTATCATCTAAAAAATAACCTTTCTGTGTGGAGAGAGGCTCATCCCCAGGTCACGATTTCTTTTAGTTACTGCCATTCATGAAACATGGAGGCCATGCAATTTCTGCTGGAGTATGGGGTGCACACCAGCAAAATGATAGGTTTTTCAAAGAATCACAATTGCAGCCTATGCAAAACAAGCATTTCTTGAGCTCCACATGCAGTCAGAATTTATCTTGGCAAAGAATGTGGTTCAATTTTTAGCCAACAAAAGGGGTTCACATTATATACAGTCACAAAAAGGCTTGGATGCCAACTTAAGGGGTACGTGTCATACACCGCGTATAATGTGGTATGGCCCTGGCTCATTCAGCTCCAGAGCCACTAACAACCCACCACCGAAGTGACAGTATTCTGGCAACACTCAATGCTCTCACCAGAGGTCTTCACTGCTGTGGCATCACCCACACCCAGAAAGCCTCGATGGAATTACAATAAAAAGTTAGGTGTAGTTTATCCCTGGGAGAAATAACAAATCCCTTATAGAACTCGCCTTTGATGGCACCTGCGGCTGACAGCCCCATACCAAATTTACATCTACCTGTCCTCATTCAGAGCCATTGGCCAGGGAAGGGAACAGTTTGACTGCCCCCTTTAGCAGCTCCAATGTTTTCTACTCTTTCTTCACCTTGCCCTAATAGAAGTCTTGGCATTCCCAAATGCACCTGCCAACTCAAGTCACCACAGTCAGAGTCACAGGAACCCCACCAAACCATGGCACTTCCAGAGCTGCCCCCTTTAGTTAAATTCCGACACCTCATCACCTGTAGCCAAAGTTACAGAGCATGTTCTGGGCCCAAGGAAAGACAGGGTAAGTCAATAATGGTTTTGTGTGCCTGCTGGATGATGCCTGCTTTCAGTTCTAAGACTGATAAAGTTGTGGTTGCTTGCTAACATTAGTCTCCAAGCAGGAAGAGACAACTGTACCTCTAGAAGGTCACCGCTGGTCACTATCATATCATTAACTCATTTCCTTAGCTCAGTCAAACCAAGCACAAGGTATAAAAAAATGAGACCTTATGGTGTATCTAGTCCTAAATTCCTATACCTACCTCCTTACTGGACTCATGTTTTATTGAGGTTGCTCCAATTCTACTTTCCAGAGGTTTTCCCCAAACCAAGACTACTATCATTCCTTGACCATTCTTAGGTAGAAGACAAGCACTTCTTCTCTGCTTGTCCCAAATAACTCACATAAAATATATAGGATCAATGGAACCTTTTAGTAGTCAAAAATTAGGCACACACAAAAATAATTCTGTACCTTACCAGGATCTGTAATTTTATTAATGGGCCATCCCACCTACTGATGCAGATTAAAACCACCCGTCCCAAGTTGTCACATTTTAGCAGATGTTCTTTCTGGAATTGTGGGGCCAAAAAACATATATAAACACCTGGTGGCCATCCTTTTTCTATTCATATAAAAGTGGAAACAGAAATAAAGACAGCACGATAAGGCATTCAGGGCTTAGCTATGTTAGCAATGATACCAGCGCCCTCTTCTATCTCTTCCAAGTGTTTCCCAGTTTTTCTTCATCTCTCTTTTTAACCACCTGGTCCCAAGCAACACTCTTTTCTTTCTGAGGCTGACAACACTCTCCTTCCAATCATTCTTTCTCTTTAGAGACATAATAGACAGCATACTCAATTTTGCTCCCCTTCCTCTCCATATATATGAATGTGATCACCTACCCATCTAGGGCAGGAAGGCAAAGGAAACAGATCATAACCATTCTGACCCTTTGGAATCAATTTCTTAACTCAAGGTATCTGTAAAGTTCCATAAGACACAAAACAAGATAACTTTAGGACCCTAGGCATCCTTAGGAAATAGGAAACAGATGCAGAGACAGGCCAAGGGGCTTTCAGAAGGTCTCACTGCAGTTCAGTTGAAGAACTAGGGATGATCTAGTTCAGAACCACAGAAATACCCCACTGGCAAAGTTCCTACCTTTTTCAGCTTTCCACTCTTGGTGCCCACGAAAGCCAGTGAGTGCTCCTTGTAAACATAGGCGATGACTGAGGTCATTCGGTCCCTGTCCTCCGTAAAGATGGGCATGCCACGCACCATTTCTGAAACGCCAAGGGGTGCATTCATATCCAGGCCACAGAAGTTATCATCAATGGTCAGGAGCTGAGGATGGCAAAAGAGGAAAATCAGGGGAGATCAGGGCCATAGAAAGAGCACAGAATTCCTTCCTCCCTTTTCCACATTTCATTGGCCTAGAGTGTCTGTCCATTATCGCCACCATTCTCATCTTCCTCCTCAGCATCATCCAAAGCAACTCTGAGGCATAGAGAGATTTCCACTTTCACAGGTGGTAGAAATTCACACCCATGTGAAATCATAGATCTTTCTCTAATATTAAAGTAAGTAATTCAATGGAGTGTGCATCCTACTCATTCCAGGCAGGAGAGTAACATAAAAAAGAAGATCTCTCTATCACGCAGAGGTACCTTTCAAGAGTGGGGAACAAGGACCAGAACCTAGCTGAGATTAGGAGGCCAAGCGCTGAAAGAGTAGAAAGTTATATAAGTTACGTATCCAAATCAAATGGCATGGCAGGAAGTGGAGAGGACTTACTGCCCCAGCCTTCAGTTTTTGTTCACTCTTTGTTGTCATTGCTGTTCATTCATTTTACTCCCATCCAATTCTTTGTGACTCTATTTGGGATCTTCTTGGCAAAGATATTGGAATCATTTTTCATTTCCTTCTCTAGACCATTCTGCAGATGAGGAAACTGGAAAATGGGGTAAAATGACTTGCCCAGGGTCACATAGTGAGTATCTGAGGCCACATTTTAATTCATGCCCTCCTGGCTAGAGACCTGGTACTCTATTCATTTTGCCACCTTCATTCAGTCTTAGCTTTCTAGTAAGAGAAGGCACCAAATTGTCTTGTACTCAGTCCTCCATTCTGAGCTAGCAGAAAGCAATCCTTGGGAGTGTAGAATTTTTATTCCTAGCCCTGTCACTGATCTCGGGAAAGTTAGTTAACCTTTCTGTATATCTGATTTCTACTCTATAAAAACAGCTAGAAGTATCTAAACCTTCTACTGGGGCTCCCATAAAGATTACTGAGATCATGTGGGTAAAAAGTCTTTGAGTTCCTCAGGGAGAGGTGTGAGATAAAATACAAGTTGTCATTTTTCAAAAGACTTCAGTTGAGCCAAATGAAAAGGCATCTGGAGAACAGCGGGAGGGATCCTGCCAACAGAGCAATGTGACATTAGACAACTTGATGCTTTCCAAATTCCCAAGCAAGGTTCCTTCTTAAAACACACATACACACACACACACAAACATCACAGCACAACACAACACACACCTGAGTGGCCAGGCTCCCAGAAGATTCTGTGCGTTGAGTAGGCATGGGGTGGGGGTGGGGGAAGAATTTCCTACCAAAACCTCTCTGTGGCCTCCCCTTCATCAATATAAGGAAAAGTGAGCCTCT
>NW_027185784.1:15451061-15505127 GCF_028583685.1 Petaurus breviceps papuanus
GGCAATCGGTTAACCTCAATAGGCCTTTTTCTTCATATGAAAAATGAATGGGATTTAAATTCAGGTTTTCTAACTCTGAGTCCAGTGCTCTTAAGCAGGAGAAAGGGTAAAAGTGGCCAAGTTAGTAAAGCGCCAATAGACCAGTTATGGGAGGCACAGGCATACAAACACCTGGGCCCTCTATTTGCTAAGAAACACAGGTTAGGGGAGACTAGGTGGTGCAGTGAATAGAGCACCTGCCCTGGAGTCAGGAGGACCTGAGTTCAAATCCAGTCTCAGATACTTAACACAAAAACTAGCCATGTGATTTTGGGCAAGTCACTTAACTCCAATTGCCCTATCTTCCCCCCTCCAAAAAAAAAAAAAAAAGAAACACAGGTTATCTACTCAAGTCATTCCACAGGTTGGAACTGTTTTTTATTTACAGAGAAAGGAAGGGAGACAGTCATGTGTGTGGTTATTAGCCCTGGTGCAGCCCCACCTCAAGACCCCCATTAATAATAAGATGAGGGCAGCAATGAGGAACTCACAAAACATGAAGTGCAAACCAGTGAGGGGCACAGGGGCAGGCAAAGAGTATTCATGTTCCCCTATTGTAGCCCCACTGTATTCTGCCCTGAGGAGCACCAGCTAAGGCTTCCTGCTCCCCCACATATGTCCCTTAGCAAGGAAAATATCACTCCAGGATAACGTAGCCATGGGGCCATGTTCAGTGCTATAATGCTTAATTATCAAGGGAAACATCTATTGCTAAAGAGATAACAAATGAACCTTAGATTCCCACATGTTCATTTTGGCCTGTTCTATGAAGCAGGAAGCACCTCTGATGCCAACGACCTTAACATAGATGTTTTAGGCAACACACTGAAATGTAAACTGTGCTGGACTTGTAGTTAGCTGTCACTGAGCCTTTATTAAGCACCTACTATGTGCCAGACATGGTGTTAAACTGGATTGCTACAAAGGCAAAAACCAGTTCCTGCTCTCTGTAAGGGTTATGGGATTTAAAGATCTTCCATGCCCCATTGTACTTGCTGATGTAGCAGTGTAATGGGAATGCAAATTTGGAAGATCTTCCCTGCCCCTAAGCTAAAGTGCCCCTGAAGCCTGGGGTGGGAGGCTTGTTTTTCAGTAGATACTTCTTGATTGGCCAGTGAGTCAATAAGGTTGTTACATTCTCTGAGCCAGGAGAAGGCTATATAAGCCCTGATGTGTAGCTTTGTTTTGGGGCTCACTTTGAGAAGTGTTCTGTGATTTGATCTGTATTCTGGGAAGCCGTTGTCCAGGGTCCCCCTGGCTTTGAAAAACCCAGATGTGGAAACCCAGATGTTGACTGGGTATGGATGTAATGGTTGGACAGTTTGGAAATCTGTCTACTTGATCTGTTTCTGTCTTGATAATTCTGCCTGTATACTTTGAAGTTCGGGGTGCTGACCTTTTCTCCTGAACAAGGTAAACGATATATGTCTGACTGATTAAAGTAAGCTTGTTAACCCATTTTGAGTTGCTTTCCTTTAACAAAGCAGATCCAAGAACCTGTGGTGGCAGCGACCCTGAGGGCTTGGGGTGCTTTGTATGGGCAGCAAACCCTGAGGACGTGCTTGGGGTGCTTGCCGCTACAAGCAGGAAGGGGCAGAGCAAGAGGAAGAGGAAGCCAAGCTAGAGTTCTTGCAGCGGCTAGCAGTGGCGCTGATGGCGGCAGCAGCAGCAGAGGCAGCGGCAGCAGAAGCGCAAACCCCATTTTGAGTCAGCCAGAATTTCTGCTAAGGACTCCTGCTGAGGACTGCCTGGGGCCGGAGCTGCTGGGAGCACGCTTCCTGGACTCTGGGTGGTTGCTGTGAGTGGGGATAGGAGGACCTTTGCCTGAGGTAGCCTGTTCTGTTTTAAAGGCTTGAGAATGTGGGTGCTTTCTGCTTTATCTGCCTGTGCCAATTTCATAACGACTCTAATGGCTTTGATTTTCTGGTTTTGGGACTCAGTCTTTTGGTATTTTAGAACATTTAATAAATGTTCTAGCTTATTCCCCCATATAGAAGGCCTGATATATTTTGTGATTGATAACTTCATCAGCATATCTGTAATTTCCGTAGGCATTGTGAATATTGCATTGCTGATATACTCTCCAGGACCTCATGGGAAGCAACATGCAAAGAAACATGTACAAACAGGTACATACAGGACAAATCGGAGATCATCTGTAGAAGAATGAGCATGGAATGATCAGTAGACCTGGAGTCAAGACTTTAGTTTGAATCCCATCTTTGATATTTATTAGCTGTGTGTCATGGGCAAGACATACTTTAATTTCCTCATGTATCATATGAGGGGGACAGACTAAATGACCCCTGAAATACCTCCTACCTCTAAATCAAAGATCCTATGATCCCACCCCCAAGTCTCACTTTCCTCATCTATAAAAGGGGAATAATAAAGCCTATCTCAGAGAATTATAGTGAGGTTAAAATGAGATAATATACCTAAAAGTACTTAGAAAACCTTCAAATGCTAGACCATCCTTTTTTTTAGCTTTCCTCACAAGAATCACATGAGGTAGGCAGCACTAGCATCATGATCTCACATGTTTCAGGCAATGGAAATAAAGTCAGAGAAGTTAGGTAATTTGTCCTTGGGAAAATGTCTAATGCTTTTAGTCATCCTAAATTCCTGAAGCAAAGATTAATCTCTTTAAACACAAATGTCTTCCCACTCATGCTGTTGTATTGCAAGTCTCGAGATATACAGTCTCAGAGGAACTGAAGAAACCTCCAAATGACAATGGAGAGATGCATGGTGGGCATGACTACACTATAGTAGTCTTTCAGGCATGGTCTCTACACAAAAAATAGTTTAAGAATCATCCCTGAAGAAATGTCATCAGAAAAGAGTGAGTGACAACAGGTGAATGATCAGAGTGTTCCATTGGTACAAATGACCATCAACATTTAATAATTAATTGTTAATACATTGATAAAAAGACCTAGAACAGAGGTGCTTAACTTTTTTTGTGTCATGGACCCCTTTGGCAGTCTGGTGAAGCCTATGGACCCCTTCTCAGAATCATGTTTTTAAATGCATAAAATAAAACCCATAGTAGGATTACAAAGGAACCCAATTATATTGAAGTATTATTATTGAAATATTTTTAAAATTATTGAATCTTTTTTAAAAATCCATAGACTCAAAGTTAAGAGCCCCTAGTCTAGATGAAAGGTGTCAGCAGATTAGGGAGCTCCAGTATGGAGGATAAGAAACTTCTGGTTCAGTCATTTTAGCTGCATCTAATTCTTCATGACCCCATCTGGTGCTTTCATGGCAGAGTTACTTGGAGAGGTTTGCCATTTCCTTCTCCAGATCATTTTACAGATAAAGAAAACAAGGCAGACAAGGTTAAATGACTTGCCCAGGGTCATACAGCTGAGGCCAGATTTGAACTCTATCCACTTCACCACCTAGGTACCCTTGAATAAGAATACCATGGAATGAGAAGTCCCTCATATCATGCAGGGAAGGCCAAAGTTGACAAGATCTCAAGCCTACTCAACTACTACTTTAAGAATAATATATTTGATGACAGATTGAGGGTGGAGAAGTATTCACCAACTTGTACTTCCCACATCACAGAGTTTTGAGGAAAATGCTTTGTGAACTCCAATTCAAATGAGAGTTGTTTCGATGACTACCAACTGAGCCTTGGGAATCCTTTCTGCGATGATTCCCAGTCACCTATATTAAGAGTAGTTGAATCTCTTTGATGAGAACTGTTTATAAAGAGGCTTGAATGAGAGGCAGTATGGCACAGTAGATAGAGGGCCAGTGTAGAAGTCAGGAAAATGTGGGTCCAATCTTGTTTCTGCACTATACATGCTGTATAACTGTAGGCAAGTCCTTGGAGGGTCTACGTGGTCCCTGGGATTCCTTCCAGTTCTAGAATGGACCAGAGGACCTTTAAGATCCCTTTTTGTGGGGATTCTGTAGAAGAATATGGACAAGAGATCACACTGGCAGCCAGCCCTCTGGCGATCACACAGGTCCCACCCTGTTTTTGCCCTGGAGAGTCTCCCACTGGGGCATCTTTCCACAGGGAGCCCCCCCCCTCCCCAGCCAAAGCAGCTGCAGCTTAGAGAAGCCAGAGCTGACCCTCAGAATGACAATCTAATAGCTTACCTCGCTTCATTCCTGCCTCAGCAGCAAAGGTTACCGTGCAATTACGTGTCGCTACATACAAATGACAAGAGTCGTTACGGTTACTTTACCAATTACGGGGAAATTGCTCCCACTCTGCTGAAACACTCCCACTCCAAAACTCTCCACTGTCACAGAGAGCCAGATTTAAAAGACAGACAATACTACTCCCCAGTGGTAGCCACTAAGGGTTCTAAGATAGAGCTGAGAGATGCCTTGAGGATCAATGCCAAGATTTAAGGGGAGAGCAGTTATGTCCCAGTGGAATGTGCCCTCAGCACTCACTTCAGGAGGATGGACTGAGAGAATGTATTTGGAGCATTGGCCCTGTGAGATGGAGGCTGGGAATATGCAGAGCCTTCCCTGGAGTTCTGAAAGTTCTAGTCTACAGTTTTTTAACCTGGGATCCACAGTCTTTCAAGGGGTCTGTGGAGAGATTTCAGGAGTCTGTGACCTTGGATGGGGAAAAAAAAAATCACATCATTTTTTGAAGGGGGGAAAGGCAAGGCAATGTGGGCTGAATGACTTGCCCAAGGTCACACAGCTAGTAAATGTGTCATGTGTCTGAGGCCAGATTTGAACTCAGGTCCTCCTGAGTTCAGGGCCGGTACTCTATTCACCGTGCTACCTAGCTGTTCCCAACATCATTATTTTCACTGACCTTTGACTGAAATTTGGCATTTCCTTCCATTATTTAAAAACATTTTTCTTTTCTGAGAAAGGTTTCTTGGGTTTCACCAGACTGCCCAAGGGGTCCATGACATAAACAAGGCTAAGAGACCCCCTGCTCTGGTTGCAATCATAAGGGAGCTAATGAGCATCCCTCCACCCTCAATTCCTCCTTCATCTGAGAAGGTGGGGAGGGAGGAGGCTCTCCTTTGTTCAATTCCCTCCCTCCCTCTCCCCAGTTGGCCCATTTCCCAGCTCAGCCACTTGTTCCTTGTCTCACTTCCCTATCTTAAAACCAGGGAGTTTCATCTCAGGCCTCAACACTTACAGCACCCCTGCTCACTGGCCTCAGCAGAACAATTCCAGCATTTCAGATTTGGACAGGACCTCAGAAGTGGACTAGTCCAATCCATACCTGAACAGGTCTTTGTAAAGCCAGTTATCTGAGCTGGCCAATGGCCAGAGTTAATGAGATCAAGGTCATAGGCTGCATCCATGGAGTCTGCTTACCTTTCCCCCCAAGAAAAATACCCAGGTGTCCTCCCAGCCATGGGCAATATTCCTGACCCCCAAGCTGCCTTGTGATAATGTATGCTGCTACAATGAGTCAAAAGGAGGACAAGAAGTGAGCTAGCATGGGTCATAGGGGGTCACAGACAAAGAGCTGGAAGGGATCTTAGACGCAGATTTTACAGATGAGGAAACTGAGACCAAGAGAAGTTAAGCAACTAGCCTAGGTCATGAGGGTAGTAAGTGATAGAAGCAAGTGGAAGACTAGGCAGCACAGTGGATAAAAGTGCTGGGCCTGGAATTAGGAAGATCCAAGTTCAAATCCAGCCTCAGACATTTACTTGCTGTGTGATCCTGGATAAGTCACTTAACCTTGGTCTGCCTCAGTTTCCTCATCTGTAAAATGGGGATGATAATAGCATCTACCTCCCAGGACTTGAGGAAAGATCAAATGAGACAATAATTGTAAAGCACTCAGCACAGTGCCAGGCACATAATGATTTATAAATATCAGCCATTATTAATAACATCATCATCATTACTGGTGCTGGGCCAGTAACACATATTCTCACCCAAGGGTAGCATATACAAAGTTAAGCCTGATCTTTGAGGGGATTTATGGCTGCCTGAGTTGTTCCTGGCTGCCCAGGGTAATGAAGAGACACAATTCTGAGTAAACTTCACTCATCTTGCCCTCTCCCATAATGGGATTAATAATGTTCAGCTTCGTCCTGAGGACTCCGAAGCTGAAAGCACTCCATCAACATAAAAACCAGAGCACCTTTCCCGAGCCCCCGGGAGCCTGGGAGTAATCGTCTCCATCCCAGTTTATAGGAGGAAAGGGAATTGGGACCTGTCCAAGCTCCGCCGGTAAAGGAGTCCTAGTTCCTGGCTCTTAGCCCCTAGCCAGGACAATAAAAGACTGAGGGTGAGAGGACAAGGGAAGATGAACAGCCCGATGGCTCTCCAGAAAGGATGTGAACAGAAGCCTGGCCTTATTCTGAGTGGAGATTCATCTTGCTGGGCAAAGGAGGCCATGGATCATGGACAGAGACACTGCATTCCCTGAGGCTAGGGAGGGAAAACATGGGAGACAGTGATAAGACAAGACATTTGTGCACCCTGAGCAAAGGGTGGAAAGGAAGGAAGCTGCTGTGGGCCAATGGGTAAGCCTTGGTGGCAGAAAAACCTGGACTCCACTCCCGCCTCTTACACATGCTACTTATGTTAGTGGACAAGTAACTAAATCTCTCAGTGTCCCTAGACCACTCTATGATAGGACTTCTTCACCTGGGGTCCATGAACTCCCAAGAGATCTGTGGATAGATTTTAGGGGATCTGTGAACTTGGACTAGGGGAAAAGTTACAGTTGTATTTTTCCAATATATTTGGTTTCTTTTTGTAATCCTGTTTTTTATTTTATTCTATGCATTTAAAAAGATGATTCTGGAAAAGAGTCTATAAGCTTAATCAGACTACCAAAGGGGCCTATGACACACCAATAAAAGCTGAAGAACCCCTACTCTAAGATGCTGATGTTTTACAGAAGAGTTGCCCATCAGTACCCCTTTAGGGACGTTTCTTACCTGAAGTTCCCCTATACTGGTGTATAATCACAGATCCTAGACCAAAAAAAAAAAAAAACCCAAGGTAGAAAATAGTGCCTACTATGTAGTGTGGTCCACAGAGTTTGTTATCAGAGTCTGGACTAGAACCCCATATTTACAGCATCATAGCTTCATAGCAGGAGGAAGGGACCCAGAAATCATCCACTCCAATGCCCTTATTTTACAAGGGAGAAAACTGTGGTCAGGGGAGGCGGTGACTTGCATGAGATTAACCCAAATTTCCTAACTCCCCAGACAATGCTCAATGCTCAAAAAACAAAAAAGACATGGGATCTGAACTCGGGCGAGGGCTTGACCCTACAGTAAGACTCTAAGATTTATTCTTTCAGGAGACTTAGAATATAAGAGAGAAACAGAATCAAGGAAAGGAACACTCAGAGAAATCTCAGAGAAGTAGTCATGACCAATCCTGTCATTAATCCTAGGTTAATTAATTAAATTAATTAATCATAGGATCATAGGTTTAGAGTTTGAAAGAACTCTAGAGGCTTTGATCCATTCATTTTACTGATGAGAAAATTGAGGTTCAGCGATTTACCCAAGGCCACACAGCAGAAAGTATGAGTAGACATTCTACACATGCCTTGGCCTTCTATGACTACTGGTGGAAAGACAAAAGTTCAGTGGGATGAGCCCCCAAAATGCTCCTTTTGACTCTCAGGCCAGTGTTCACTACCTAAGGCCATATTACCCTGAAGCAATGTAGTTAGGGGCAGGAGAACACAGAGGAGAAATGGAAAGGAAGATAGGAGGAGGAAAAGGTTTATTAAGTTCCTAGAGAATGGATGAGGGAAGGGTAGGAACTTCAGGCCCTTCCCACTCTGCAGCCTCAAATTTCCCATCATTATTTCACATGCACTCACAGCTCACCACAGTAAACCTACCTAGTAAGTGGCTAATCAGGGAAGTGAGCACGTGGGGATTTCTTTTTAAAAGGGAGGTATTGATCAGATAAGCTGTAACCTTTCTTGTCTAAGTGCAGATTCCAATTGTGCAGCTCTCTGTGGTGGGGAATGATAATGATCCCCCATTTATGGGAAATCATATCTCCCGAGTATGTACTGACCCTGGCGGATTCCATAAATATATCTGGCAGCAGAGGGAGCTGCCCAAAACGCAGGCCCCTCTTGGGAGGCCCCACAGCACAGCTGCCAAGCACCAGTCCTCATAGGGATAACAGAAGGTGCTGAGCCCCTTGGAAAGACAGGGTCTTCTAGAGAACAGACGTGCATTTGCCAGAAGAGACCGTGCTCCTGAAGTGCTTTGCAAACCTGGAAGGGCTATGGGCTATTCGTTTAGCTCAAGAATAATTGATTAAGTTCCTGCTATGGACTAGATGCTGGGTGCTAGAGATCGAAGTCAAAAATAAAACCTGCCTTTGAGAAGCTTGCAGTCCACTTAGTGGGGAACAGTATATACAAAAATAAGCAATTAAAATAAATACAAAACAATGTGGGGTAGCATTAACAATGGGGAGTGGGGACTAGTTAAAGGCTTCATGTGGGAGGAAGCCTTGAAAACAGCTAGAGAGTCAGAGGCAAAAATGTAGAGGAAGAGCAGACCAGGCACAGGGGGATCATTCATACCAAGGTCGGAAGGTAGGAAATACATTGCATCATAATGTGATGTACAGGGCAGATTGAGTTGACTAGTTTGGCTGAAATGCATATGAATGTTACTTGTATCAGACTGGTATAGTGGAGTCTCAGAGCCGGGATGACCTGGGTTCAAATCCTCCTTCTGATAACTATTGGTGGTGTGATTGAGGGAAAGCGCTTAAGCTCTAAGTTCTAAGACTTTAAGTTGTAGTGAAGGATGTTATTCAGTTCTTTTTCAATCATGTCCAACTCTTTGTGGCCCCATTTGGGGTGTTCCTGGAAGAGATAATGGAGTGGTTTGCCTTTTCCTTTTCCAGCTCATTTTACAGATGAGGAAACTGACAGGGTGAAGTGACTTGCCCAGGGTCACACAGCCAATAAGCATCTGAGGCAAGATTTGAACTCAGGAAGAGGGGTCTTCTTGACTCCAAGCCTGGGCACTCTATCCACCACATCACCCTAGCTACCCTTTATGCTAGTAGAAGGAGTTTTCTTTTCTAGAAGTTTTTTTTAGATCAATGAAATCATCTGTTCAGTCCTGATACTATCGTTGTCATCATCTTTAATAATATTGATGTAATTTTTATTGTTGTTATTTATTATTATTATTATTTGCAAAACTCAAAATTATGTTAGGCTTGTAGCTTATCAGAATGACCACTTCTCTCTGGGGGAAAAAAAGAAAATCCAAGTTACTGTGACAGGGAGAGCTTTTCCTTATTCTCTTCCCTCATTGAAACTATAGGGCCAACTCCTCCTGGAGTCACATGCCAGCTGAGGGATGACCCAAGCTCTTCTGGCTGTGTGTGTACCCTCCAGAAGAGATGGTAGGTGTGAATAAAGAGCCCATCCACTTAGTTACTAATGCATTATCTTGGGATGATTCTTTGTAGTGTCTTTCTCAATGAGATTGTGGAGGAAATGAATGTGTAGGGAAGGAGAGCCAGCCAGCCACAGTCAAAGCCCCGGTAACCTCCTTAGACAAATAGGTTTTTGAAACAGCTTAGCCAAAAGTATCTTGGGGATTGCACACACACACACACACACACACACACACACACACACACACACACACTCTACTAAAATATATCCAATTCAAATTACATTACATCCTAATAGAGTATAAGCTGCCTGAGGGAGGAAATTAGCTTTTAAATTTGCATGCTCATTAGGTAGAACAGTGTCTGACACATAGAAGTGTTTAATACGTGCTTGTCAATTGATTAACTAACCTAAGCTATCCAAAGGCCCCAATATTCTCTCCCCTTTTCTTCCCCAACCTTCCAATTCGGAAATGACATTTAAAACAACAGCCATTAATTTTGTAAGAACATTTTGGACCTGGCATTTGCCATTTGCCAAAATGTTGTTGTTGTTCAGTTATGTCTGGCTCTTACCCTATTTGGGGTTTTCTTGGAAGAGATATTAGGTTGGGCCATTTCCTCCTCCAGTTCATTTAAGAGATGAAGAAACAGAGACTAACAGGTTTAAGTGATTTGCCCAGGGTCATACAGTTAGCAAGAGTCCAAGGCCAGATTTGAACTCAGGAAGAGGGGTCTTCCTAACTCTAGAACCAGCTCTCTGCCATTGCACCAAGGACACATAAATACACACACTCAGCTACCTGGAACCCACCACATGCTCTGCTCACATACACACACGTACATGTACACACACATACAGAGACATATAGGCAGACATATATAGATATATTCCTCTATATGTATATGTACATACACACACACACACACATATATATATACACGTACACACATACATTGCTTTTGACATGGGCTTCATGACCATCTGTGAGCCAGCCGCACGCCTCCCTGAATGGTCTTTCAGTAATAACGATAACATCCTGTTCTTCACTCATGAAATCAATGCTATTGACCCACCCTAAATAGGACATGAGCTATGTCTGTCTGCCTCTTAGGGCACCTCTTGTTTTCTGTCTTAGACAATGGCTATTTATGCACTCATCTTATTTCTTCTACGAGACTACAAACTTCTTGAAAGCAAGTATCGTGTCTTTGTACCCTCAGGAAGTACCTTGCATGGTGCCTTGCCCAGGGTAGGGATTCAAAAAATGCTTGTTGAATGAAAAAGAATCAGAGAGTGGGAATGGGCCGCATTGAGCCAGCCACACTCTTTCATCCAATCCCTGTTGTGATCAACAGCCTATATTCATGAAATGACTGGCTGGAATAGGGGTACAATCTGTCCTTGGCTGAGAAAACAGGGCAAAACTAATTGGCTCCTGTGGTAGTTGAACCTATAACCTTGGCCTCATTAGCACCACACTCTAACCTGCTGAGCTAACTGGCCCAGACAAGCCAATAGCTGTATTACAGTGACCTGTGAAGGGTCTGATTTTCTGAATATTCTGCAGGACTAGGTCAGCAAGAGGAATTCAAACGATGCTGTTGTCTATGCTGATCAAATAGGATTTTTAGTTTGTTTGGTTTTCCCTTCAATTAACCAAATGCAGCCTTTTTTTTTTAAACGGGAAAAGAAAAAAAAAACAGGGATATATTCTCAGTACCATGAAAGAAAGACACTAACCAAAAAGTCCCCAACATCTGCCTCTCTTTATTGGTGCTTCCATTAGTAGCGTTCCTCTGTCAAGGGAAGATAAATCCCACACAGCCCATTAATCCCACAGTTCCAACTCTCTCTCCCAGAGTTCATAGCATAAAATCTCAGCCACCACCAGGACTGTAATTGAAGCTGGGGAACGCCACAATGATTAAGTTTGTGTGTTCTAGCAGGAGCTTGGAGGCAGTGGCCCAGCTCCTCAAGTTGACTTATGGCATAGGTCATTCCCTCGTTAGCGGGAATAAGTTTTATTATCCCCACTCTTGCCACCATGTGTCTTCTTCTCTTGCTCCTTGGTTTTGTGTGTGGCGGGGTAACATCTCTAGCTTGCTGGATAAATCAGCTGAACACATCCCATTATGTCTTGGAACGCTGACAGAGACATGATAACGACTCTGAAATCAGGGAAAGATGTGGACTTTTTTTTCAATCCTGTGTCATCTACATAGGTAGCACATTGGATCAAATTTGCTAGAGGGAAAATTATTTTTTAAACTAGAGAAAAGACAAGGGATTTCTTGGTAGTACCCTTTTATCCCCCCCCTCCCACAATAATGACAGTAATGAGGGAAAAAAACATACTTGTTATACTACTGTTCTGTCATTACATTCTATCTTACTTTAAGTGCTAGCCTAAGTTAAGAGCAGGTAGGTTCTGATTTTGAATGAGGGAAATGGCCTCCAGTTCAAAATACCATAATTTAACATCCATAATAAGTGCATTATGCTAAGGGAGAAAACAAAAGGATCATAGGCCCATAGATTTATAGGTGGAAGGGACCTTAGAGGCTAACTCCTTCCATTTAATAGATCAGAAAATTGAGACCCAAAGGGGGAAAATTATTTGCCTGAGGTCCCACATGTAGTCATTTAAACCCACAATCCCTGACTCTAATAATTTTCCAAAGTCTAAGACATTATATGTGGGTCTACATTAAGCATGATGAAGATCTTTTAGAAGCAGATGTGGTTGGAGGGTGGGAGTTATAAATCAGGGCGTGTTATAGGTGTGAATGTATTGTGAGTTTACTAAAATTAATAATCCTCCACTTATTTCACAGAGTTGAGAATTAATTGAGACAGTTTATGTGACAGTGCATTGAAAACTGTGAAGTACTAATATGAATGTAACACTACAGTAATAATAATTTATAGATTTCCCTTCCTAAGGAATAATTCCACTTCCCTGTCCAAATTTACCTATTTCTGAGGGTACCATTATCATTCCAGTCATCCAGGTATAAGACTTTAGTGTTAGCTTTGACTAACTTCACTCCTCCTCACCGATTGGTTACCAATTATCACCTTTTCTATCTCCACAGTATCTTTTGGATCTGATTCCTTGTCTGTACTCATCCAGCTATCATGCCTAGCTCACTTCCTAATCAGCTCTCACCAATCAACTCTTCTCATCAACTCTCACCAGCACAATTACTTGTAGGCTCTTAATTGATCTCCCTGTCTCTAAAGTTTTTTTCTCACCAATGCATCCACCATATGACTTCCTAAAGTCCAGGTCTGACCATGTTAATCCCCTACTCGATAAACTCCAATGATTGCCTATTTCTTCTAAGATCAAATTTAAGCTCTTTTCTTTAACCTTTAAAGTCCTTCATTCCAACCTTATTCTGTAATATTCCCCTTCCCATACTCTATGGTCTGGCCAAACTAATCTCTTTGATGTTCACCATTATCGTCGTCATGATCATGGCATTTATATGGCACTTTAATGTTTGAAAAGCATTTTATGAATATTATCTCATTTGATTCTCATAATAATCCTGGGAGGTAGGTAGTACCATTATTCCATTTTGCAGATGAAGAAACTGAAGCAGGGGCAGCTAGATGGTGCAGTGAATAGAGCACCAGCCCTGGAGTCAGGAGAACCTGAGTTCAAATTTGATCTCAGATGCTTGACACACTTACTAGCTGTGTGACCTTCAGCAAGTCACTTAACCCCAATTGCCTTGGCTTTCCCCTCAAAAAAGAAAAAAAAAACAAACTGAAGGAATCAGAAATTAAGTGATTTGCCCAGTATCTCTGGTGTTGGATTTGAATACAGGCCTTCCCCATACATGACACTCCATTTTCTATCTCCATGCTTTTTCAATGACTGTCCTCATTCCTTCCTCATTTCTACCTTTTAGAATGCCTCATTATCTTCAAAACTCTGCTTGTCAATTACATTTCTGGTAGGTGTTATTATTACCCCCATTTTACAGATGAAGAAACAGAGAAAGGTTAAGTGACTTGCTCAGGGTCACACAGCTAATCAATACCTGAAGTCAAGTAGAAGCAACACTTTCTTTATAATACATTTTCTGATCTTCTCACCAGCTTAGTGCCCTCTCTACCAAAATTTGCCTTTTATTTATTTCACGTATGCTTCTTTACGTACATGTCATCTTTCCTGATAGAATGTAAGCTTACTGAGGACAGGGCCTGCTTCACTTTTGTCTTTGTATCCCCACTGCACATAGCATAATGCCTGACACTAATAGGTGTTTAATAAATATTGGTTCATTGATTAATCTTTCAATTAAGCCATTTTACCCAGATGATCTACTATTCCAAAAGACTTTATCGCCCTCATTTTACAGAGAGAGAGCCTGAGGTTCACTTGTAAAATGAGTGGGCGGGACTAAGAAATCAGAGCTGTATAATCAGAACAATCACAGCAGTCCAAACGAGCCACATCTGTCATTGGAGCCCTTTGTGCAAAGGCTAAATAACCACTTCTTGTGTAGGTTGTAGAAGGGATTCTTCTCACAGTTAGCCTTTCCAGATCTCAGGGGCTACGGTGCGTCGCCCCTGCCATCTGGAAAATCCTTGTGCAATGTTGTGTCCCTCCCTTTGTACCAGAGAAGTCTGAATTTTGTCTTTTTCTTTTTATGGGGTGTTTACAGCACCTTATTGTCAAATTTTGGTTAAGTATTTGGTCATACGCTCTATGTCATCTGCTGACCTTTGTGTGCTGTCTGCAGCTCCCACAAAACTCCCCCCAAATTCCCATTTAATTTCTTATGCCAACCTGCGATAGCACAGAACCATGATAGGGAAAGTCACGATGTGGAAGGGATAACTGTATTGTTGCTATTACTACTAGTTGCTGCTGTTGTGGTGGTTGTGGTGGTACCTTCTAACCTGGGGCGGAGTGATTCTGCAACTGCAGTTCTTCCTTTCATCATTCCAACTCAGAATTAGTCTCTGTTCGTGTCTGGGTTGAAGTAGATTGCCACAGAGTCCCCCAAATTCTGTGCTGCTGTGAGTTAATCTCTAAGGCTCTTTTCCAGCTCTGACAGTCTATTATCCTAAAAATTCCTAGCTCACATTTACCCAGCAGTTGGTGATGAGAATGAGACCCAACAGCCCAGGCTGAAGGCACTAGCAGGAGGACCCCACTAAAAGAATCCCTGGGACTAAATAGAAGATAAAAGCTGAGGATGGAAGAAGCCAGATTATCCCACAATTTGGCCTCCTATTTTTCTTGGGCTAATATCGATGTGGTGCCTTACCTCATCGCCACAGCTTTTATATGTGTGCACAGTGCCTTGTAAATACTATCTTATTTAGTCCTCATAGCATCTCTTTGTGGTAGGTGCTATTATTATCCCCATTTCACAGCAGAGGAAACTGAGGCAGAGAGAGGCAGAGTGCCGCGCTCAAGGTCCCACAGTTAATGGGTATCTGCAGTGCAAACTCAGGTCTTTCTGACACCTGGTCCAGTGTTCTATCCATCATGCCTCTACCATTCCTCTTCACTCCCTATTTAATTTAGCGGAGCTCATACCATAAGAGCAGCCAGGTAGTGCAGTGGATAAAGCAGAAGCCCTGGAATCAGGAAGACCTGAGTTCAAATTTCCCCTCAGATACTTCCTAGCGGTGTGACCCTGGGCAAGTCACTTAACTCTGTTTGTCTTAGTTTTGATAAGCTGGAGAAGGAACTGGCAAACCACTCCAGGATCTTTGCCAAGAAAATTCCAAATGGGATCATGAAGAGTCAGACATGACTAACACAAATGAATAACAAAAGTATGTATGTTACAGCCTCCAATAGACTGTGAGCTGGGGGCAGCTAGGTGGTACGGTGGATAGAGTGCATGGCCTGGAATCAAAAAAACTCATCTTTGTGAGTTCAAATTCAGCCTCAGACACTTCCTAGCAGTGTGACCTGGACAAGTCACTTAACCCTGTTTGCCCCAGTTTCCTCATCTATAAAATGAGCTGGAGAAGGAAAGGGCAAATCACTTCAGTCTCTTGGCCAAGAAAACTCCAAATGGGTTCATGAAGAGTCATACACGACTGAAACTACTGAACAACAAAACATAAGTTCATTGATGGTAGGGACAGTTTTATTGTGCTTTTGTGTTTGTATCCCCTGGACCTCTCCCAGCGCCTTATATAGTAGGAGCTTAATAAATGCTTGCAGAATTGAATTAAAATACTATTACTCCCATTTTACAGGTAGAAAAAATTATGCTTGAGAGTTAAAGTGACTTGCTGAGGATCACAAATATCACAACCCCAGACATCACACTATTTCCACTGTCTGTCAAGGATAAAGCATCTTCTAGAGAGTGTCAGGTTTCTGTGAGAACCAGAAAGTGGACATGAATTTGAGAACATGAGCTCTTGGAAGAAAGGGAGATTGTTAATGATGGAGTGGAGTTCACAAAGGGTATAGTAGAGGGACCCAGGAAGGTGGAAGGGGAGGGCTGAGCTAAGCCAGGATAAAAGTTCAGGGAAAGGCTAAAAGGGAAAGGAATTTATCTGAGGGAGAAAACAATTATGACTCATAGGGATTAGGGGAACAGGATCTAGCACTTAGCTAGCCACAGGACAAGAGAAATGCCGATTGCTAATTGGAGCAGGCAGCAGGAGGTGGTCAGAAAGATGAGGTGGTGATGGAGCCCACACATCTTGGGCAGCTACATCACTCCCTTGATCAAAATTCTTGTGAGGGGCTCGTGGTGCCAGGGCCAGGATGGTCCAAGTCAGTAGCATACAAGAGGCCCTGGAGCATGAAGGTCTCCAATTGTAGACGAGAGTGAGAGATCTCAAACACCTCCTATCTGTGTCACCCTAACTTCGGCTTGCCTCAGTTTACCCATATGTATAATGGAGGTAATGATAACACCTGTCACAGGATTGTTGCAAGGATAGCATGAGATGATACATACAAAAGCATCTTACAAACCTTAAAGTGCTGTATAAATGCTAATTATTGTTATTAATATTACTAAACTCAGTCACAACAACAATAACAATAAACAGGAAAAAACCAAATCTAGTTCAGTTCTACTTTCAGGAGAAAGGAAAAGAAAACATCCCTCTAGGGGAAAAAATAAAGTAAGAAGAGTCTTTGGCCTCAGGTGGCTTTTTGCTCATTCTGTATTTTCATGTTCCTGGTGCTGCTACAGGCTGGGGAGGGGGTCAGGAGGAAGAGTGGATATGGGGGAGAGGGCAAATAGGATACCAATAATTTATACATCTTTATTAATATCCTACCATATGCCCAGTGATATTCTAGCTTGGGGGGATAGAAAGGCAAAAGCGGTGATGGTTAGGGAGTGCAGTGGGCCTGGAGTCAGGAAGCCCTGAGTTCAAATGCATCCTCAGACACATTCTAGGCAAGTCACAGACTCAGTTTCCTCAACTGTAAAATAGAATTAATAATAGCACCCACCTAACAGGGTTGTTGTGAGGGAGGAATGAGGTGATACTTGTAAAGCTGTTAGAACAGTGCTTGGTACCTAGTAGGCACTATATAAGGCACTATATACCCTTCTTCTTCCCTTCCCCACTTATCTGTTTCTCCCAATAGAACGTAAGCTTTTGAAGGATAGAACCTACGTATTTTCGTCTCTGCATCCCCAGTTCCTGGTGAAGTGGACAGAAAGCTGGTCTCAAAGCCAGAAGACCAGTGTTTAAGCCAAGCTTTGACACATACTGACTGTGTGTCCCTGGGTGAAGTCACTTGTCAACACTCAAGGCAACTCTCTAAGTATAGAGGGATGGTAAGTCCTTTGGATGACAGCCCAGAGCAGAGGCAGACCTGCATTGGTGGAGAGAATTTCTTCATTTAGGAGTTCTAAGTAACACCAGAGCCTGGCACATAGTAGGTGTTCACATCTTATTAAATTAACTGAATTGAATAAGAGGACTGAGATGATTCCAGAAATGGTGTGACAGGTGGTCTGTGATGTAACTTCAGAAAACAGAATTTGAGGGCCCAGGAGAGGTCTTGGCTACTTTTCTAATGCAGAAGAACATCCCAGGCCACCCCCCCCCCCAGCCCAATGCGGAAGCTGGGTAGTTAAGTAAAAATGAAAGAAGGACATGTTAAGACTTATCATTCTGGCCTGCCCAGGGCTCCAGCTCCTTCCAGAAGCCAAGAACATGGGGACTTCAGGGCTTTCGGACATCAGGAGGCTGCCCGCCTCATCTCAGGGGTCCCAGTCATGATCTGAATGTGCTCTTCAGACCACTTAGAGCAGTTCTGTCACTAACCCAAGTGGTGCCTTGAGATATACATCTGAGGAGACAGCAGAGGGGCCCAGCTGGGGCTGGGTAGAGGGAGGGAAGTGGGCAGTAATCATAAGACCTCAAGGATCACAGACTTGGACCCAAAGGGGACCTCAAAAGCACAACCAAAGCCCCTCTCAGGAATAGAAATTAAATAATTATATCATTAAGCATCCTGAATTATCATTAGTGAAATCAACGTGGGATGTTGTACGTGGGTTTGTTTGTTTTTTTCCTTAGGTCCCCTGGTTCCCATGACAAACGGTTCTGATGACAAACTCCACTGCCATAATACTGCACCTTTCTACTCCTCTCCTTGTGAGAGACTCAGAACAATTTACAGGCTGTTGGTTCTGGGATATTTCTCCTCGTTTGGTAGATGGGGAGCAGGGCAAGGCATAAGAAAAGGAACGCATGGGACAAGGACATTAGGAACTGTCCCCACCCCCACACCTGATCCCAAAGACTGCCTCTGCCCCCCACCCCCACACACACTCTTCACTTCTTTCTCGCAGGGGCTGTGGTTCTGTTCCAAGACAAATAGTTCTGATGACTGATTCCAGTGATGTGATACTGCCCGTCTCCTTCTTGCCCTGGCCCTCTCAGAGAGAGTTACATACACTGACCTGCTTGTTCTGGGGTACCTCCCCTTATTTAGTGACCCTTATTATCTGGGGCGAGGAGAGCAGGGCATCAGAGAAGGCATGCCCAGGACAATGAAGTCAGATAGCTGCCTCTTTCCCTCATGCCTATGGTTCATCTCATGTTGTTTCCCAGGCACTAGACCCTATACCCATCCTGGGATTCACATTTGCAACATCCATTTTTATAGCAGCAGAAATACACCACACACTCCCAGGAGATGGTCTCTTCTAGTTGGCTAACTAGCCCTGATCTCTGATGGGAACAAAGCTAAACTACCACAATTCACTTCAGATTTTTTAAAAGGCCATTAGTGCCCTCTGGGGTCCCCCAGTATGGCAGGCTTCACCTCCCCCCCTTCCACTTGAACTTCAAACCTCTGACTGTACAGGGAGAAACCCCATGGGCATTTTAGGCCAGCTCTGTCTTCCTGCTCAACAGAACCAGAGGTTATAGCGGGACACACTCAGTATAGCTGGTCAGTCCATTCCCCAGAGCTCACAGCCACCTTCCTACTGCCAACCAGGGTTAACAGGCAGATTGCCCACCCTCCCGGTTTCCGGGTAAGATGAATTTAGAGCAGGGAAAGTATGGTCAAGCAAAATTATTTCTTGAAAGTGCATCATGGCATGAAATGTCAAGCTAACTCAAAGTAGGAAGAGCCAAAAAATCATGATAATAAATAACAGATGATTTTATCCCCTTTTTAAGCACCTCTAGGCAAAACCAGAGCATTAAATGCTCGAGGTGACCTTTGTCTTACTGAAATGTTGAAGGTAAATGCCCAATCTTTAATCTTCCTTCTTTTTGCTTTCTTTTGGAGATAGAAATTCCAGGACAGAGACTATCAGTGAAACTTACCTTCCACACATTAGCCATTGAGGAAATTGCAGAATTCTAACAGATCCATCCCCCCAACTCGAAATAGGAAAGCGGGAGGCAGGGGGGGAATTTAACAAGCAGATACTAGAATAGGTCCCATAAAACTGAGTTTCCTCAAGAATGTCGGCATTTCTTAACACCACTAATTCAATACCTGTGTGGTCTGAACCAAGCACAGGTAAATTACAGTCAGAGCATCTAATGAAGGTAAACTGGCTATCAGTCAAATCAAAGGAAACTGATACCATGTGTCAAAGCCTGACTCTGCCTTTTTAGAAAGCCTGGCTGTGAAGAGACAGCTCCAGCCCTGTGTGGGGTTTCCACTGGCCTCCTTCTTGCCTCAGTCCTGAACTTGCCTCAAACTTGAAAGGGCTAATTAAAGCCAAAAGAAAAATCAAAAGCTTCTTATCTGGCTCCATTAAGTCCAGTCCTGGCATCAGTCAGTCCTATTTTCCTGATTATTCTATGAAAGTTTCCAACACGCGGAAGGGAAGGGAAGGAAAGGAACAGGAGAAAGAAGGAGAGAGAGAAAAAGAAAGAAAAGCTTTTATCAATTACCTCCTGTGGCTAGGCATTGTGTTGAGCTCTTTATAACTCCATCTCATCTAATCCTCACAACCCTGTGAAGCAGATACTATTATTACCCCTATTTTATAGTTGGGGAAGCTGAAGCAAACAAAGGGTAAGTGACTTGTGCCCAGAGTACATAGCTAGTAAGTGTCTGAGGCCAGATTTGAACCTGGGGCTTCTTGACTCCAGGCCCAAGGCTCTATTCCCTGTGCCACACAGTTACCCTCAATGAATCAGAGTCTACTTTATGTATGACAGAAAGGACATAGCAATACCCTTCTCCTCTCCCCCCAGCACACCAAGGGGACACCTGTTTGACCCAGGAAACCACTCTTGCTCCAAGAGTCATAACTTTAAAAGGCCTCTCCTGTCAAGTTTCTGAAAGAAAGCAGTCTCCATTTTTATTTGGCATTTCTAGTCCCTGAAGATCTCACAAAAATCTGGTGTTACCAAAGAAATTGCAAAGCGCATGTGTCAATATCTAGACAGCTACACACAGAGAGATTTAGGATGCACTATCAGATATGTAGACACATCCTATAAACCTATTTATTAATGAATACACAGTCAGTAATTGGGAATTGGGAATGCAAACCAAGAGTCTAAGCTCCTAGTGCAGGACCATAGCCAGTTGGTCATCTAAGAAAATCCCTGGAATTAAAAGCCTGGTTTCAACCTCTCATTATAGCCTTTTTAAAATACATTACTTGCTTTCAAGCACTCTTCAGTTCAACCAAACTACTCTTTTTGACATTCCTCACACTTATTATTTCATCTCCCACTTCCATGCTTTTACATAGACTGGTTGTCTTCCTCTGCCTAGAATGCCTTCCCTATTCATCTCTCTCTCTCTTAAAATCCCTAGTTTCCTTCAAAGTTCAACTCAAACACCACCTTTACCATGAGGCATGTCCTAATCTTTCCAGCTACTACCTGCCCCCCCAAAAAAAATTACCTGCAATAATTTTGTATGTACTTTTACACAGACATGTTGTTTCCCCTTATAGAACTTAATGTCCTTGAGGGCAGGTATTCTGTTGTGTGATGCTTAGTTAATCAATCAGTCAACAAGCAATTATTATGTGTTTACCATGTACAGGGCACCATGCTAAGTACCATGACACAAAGAAAAGCAAAAACACACACAAAAAATCCCTGCCTTCAAGCAGCATACATGCTAAAATGGGGGAGATAGCACATGAACAAATACCTACCTACAAGATGGTGACCTTAGAGAGGGACCACTCAAGTAGCTGGCTAGGGGACAAGGAAGAGGAATGTTTGAGTAGAGTATGCAATAGGAGATTAATAAATGCTTGTTGAACAGACTATAACCTAAATTAACCATCATCACTATCTAAGCTCACACTCCTGCTTCTCTAACTGGCCCTTCTCTAGACTTTTCCTGCCTTCATCTCTATTTTTCCCAATGGCACCTTAATAAAAATGGCAGGAATAAAAAGGGAAAGGGTTAATAGTTTTCTAGGAATATCGATATATATGCTACTGGAGTCCCACCCTACTCTCTTATTGTGATGGATAAATGATCCTGGGTTCCTGAAATCTATTGAGCAAGAGAATGAGACCATAAGGATTAAGCCCTGTTAGGTCCTATCAAGTTGGAAAGAAAGGCTTTGACTATGAGCCTGGCAAAACTGTGTGTATGAGGAATGTGGGACAGGGAGAGGGGGAGCAGAGGGCCAGCCTCTATAATTAGGGGAACACCTATAATTAGGTGTAAACCTTCGCCATTTCCATTGATGACTTATTTTAACCCCAGCAACTCATGAAATCATCAATTAAAGATATGGAGGGGTTTACAATCTTTATAAATCAAGTGATTATCACAACTATGAAATCACTGATCATTTAAGTATTAAATTAAATATATTTGTGACAATGTGATATACTGAGTACTTAGAGTTAACTGCATTCACCTGGGAGCAAACAATGCAGAGTCATTACTAGGGCAAGGTAACTGGTACAAACCCCAAGGCATCAAAATTTAGAAGTCAAAAATGTTGTGATGTTTTCTTCAATATTATGCAATATTGCATTCTATTTTATTTACACTTTGAAAGCACTTCCACTTCTTCATGGATATCGAAACAACTGAACATAAAACCTACTTATGATTAGTTAAATTAGGGAGCTAAGAGATTCATCTTCCTCCATCCTATGACAACATCCCAGGAGAGGATTTTGCTGGCCCTGCCCCACATGGTTCCTTCCTAGAAAGACAGCCTTCCTCTAGCAGCCTCAAAGTGTCTAGTGGTTTCTGGGTCAGCCCCATCATGGGCCAGTGCCTAAGGTCTCACTCAAAAGGGGCCAGTATCCTGGGATATCCAATACCTATCATTTGAATGAATTTGTCTTCACTTTTTTTCCTGTATGCTTTTAAACATTCTAAGTTACAGGGCTGATTTGAGGTCATGTTGTTTGTGTGTTTTCCCCAGGCACCAAAACATTTAGTTACAACACAAGCCACAGTCTCCTCAAATCTGAAAAAAAAAACCAACCATCTCACAGATTTGACTTCTCTGAAGCTAGAATTAAATCAGTAGAGAAGAAGAGGAAATGAAAGGAACAAAGGTAAGTATTCCAAAATTCCAGAGCTCCAATTTAATATGCTCATTCACCCATTGATTGCTTCATTCTAAGCTTCTACGAAAATTCATTGTAGATTTGGATTTAGAGAGTCCAACCTCTTAATTTTACAGATGAGAAAACTGAGACCAAGAGAGGTTAAGTAATTTGTCCAGGCTCATATAGCTAGTAAGTATTTAAGGCAGGATTTGAATCAAAGTCTCCCTGATTCCAAATCCAGTGCTCTATCTACTACACCATACTGCCTTACTCACTGCTTAAGATTATGAACTAGAGAGGTATGTCTTTCTTTTAATGTAGGTAATACAGCTTAGCATATTATCTGCTATCTCTGTAGTGTCTGGAATGGGACCAAACATGTGGATATTTCTTCAATATGATTCTCCCCTCTTAGCAGCAATTTCTAATGTTCAATAATTCAAACCAACAATCATTTAGTAAGCCCCTACTATGTGCCACTGTACTAAGTGCTGGGGATACAAAGAAAAAAATGGGAAAAATTCCCTGTCCACAAGAAGCCTCCATTCTGCTAGGGGAAGAGGGGACAATGTATGCACAGGTGGATAGAGCCTTGGAACTAGAGTCAGGAAGACCCAAGTTTAAATCCAGTCTTAGACACTTACTAGCTGTGTGACTCTGGACAAGTCATTTAACTTCTCATCTGTAAAATGGGGATAATGACAGCATGTACTTGCCAGAGTTATGAGGATCAAATGAGACAGTACTTGTAAATGCATTTTGTAAACCTTAAAGTACAATATAAAGGCTGTATTATTATTATTATACCTAGATAATTAAATATAAAATATATTCAGAATCTGTGGTTGTTGTTGTTAGGAGTGGAGGGAAGCACAAACAATGCAGAAGTATGGTTTAATGTAGTGGGAAGAACATGAGACTGGGAGGAAAAAGTCTTAAGTTTCCAGTCTACATCCATCAAGTGGGCTGCAGAAGAAGTGATTTCACTTAGAATCCTATTATCATTCCTACAAACAAGGAAACTGAAGCTTGGGAAAATACAAGGACTCGTTCTTGGTTCCCTCAAGTATAACTGAGGACAGTATTACCTGAACTACCCATTTCACAGAGTGGTTTGTGAAAAAAATAATAAAAAGGGATTATCAATAAATATTTTGTCAATTTGAAGAAGAAGAAGAAAAAAGGAAAATGTTTTCTTGGAGAGGGGAAGATCTGAACACCACTAATACCACCCATTGCTCTGACGTCCCCCTGGTCACCAGTCATATTTTCTGAAGGCCGGCCCTGACTCACCGCACTGCTACAGGGGATATCCTTCACTTTGAGCCAGGCGAGGTCCAGAGTGCCCTCCCCCCTGTAGCAGGACTGTAGCCTCTCCTTGATACGATCATTGATCTGCTTCAGGACAAAGATGCACAGGGCAGACTCATCCAGTGACTTCATTTTCCGCTTTTGACCCTTGGAGAACACAGTGAAGAGAATGTCATCATCTGATCGAACTCCCAAGGTCCGGGCGAGGAAGGCCCCAGCCTTAGAAAGGTAGGCGGCCTGCAGCAGGCGATACTCCACCCCATTGCGCTCACAGCCAATAGGCACCTCCACGTACGAGTTGAAGGCTGTGTCCTCTTTACACAGCCTCACCAACTTGGAGGTATACACTTGTTCCTTGGTGGTGGAGCCTGGCGGAGACATCATTTCTGGCTGGAGGGTCAGGAAATAAACAAAGTTGCCGCTGCTGAATCCATAGACATAATAGATGTCAAAGTCGGGGATGATGGTGAAGGTGTCAGAAGGTATCTTAATCATAGAGGCCACAAACTCGTCATGGAAGACATAAGCGAACATGCCATCAGCTTCAGAATTCTTGGTCAATTTGCGGCTGGAGATAGTAGGAAAGTACTCTGGCTTCCCATCCACGGCAGTGGCAATGAACAACTTATCATCCAGGTTGTTGTAGGAGACAATGACGCCAAAGACAGAGCCACTTTCATTGACCCCAGACAGGTAATGTTCCTTCTTATGAAATGGTTCTCCTAGTTTGAAGAGGTCCTCCAGCCTGAGAAGTTTACAGATACCCTGGTACAGACTCCCACATGCAATCAATCTGTTCTCCTTGTAGTCAATAAGGAGCATTTTGTTGACATTATTGGTGGTTGTGAGGGGCTCGTTGCAGGTCTGGACAATTCGGGGTGGGTAGCACTTGGGGTTATCCTCATCAGGCCCCGTCTGATGGGTCACCAGGACCTTCAAGTCACTGGACAATTTATAGATACGGTTGACAGCCCCCAGGTAGATGTGCCCTGTCCTTTCATCCACCACAAGGTGGTTGAAGCCCTCAGTGGGCTCTGCAGTAAACGTGAGAAAAGAGCGCTTCTGGGGTGAGGATGGGGGCTGTCGGGAGAGGAGGGCTGCAGAACCCATCCCCAACAACAGGAGATGGGAGAGCAGACAAGTCCAGTTCCAAGGCATGGCCTTCATCTCAGAAATGGGTCCTCTTGGCCACAGGAAAAGTCACACACCAAGAGACACTCCAAAGAATCAGGACCCAGGATGGGTCTTCCCCTGTAAGTAGGAAAAAAAAAAGACAAATCAGGGTGGAAAACAATCTATTCCAAAGGTTTTCATTGGGGGTTCTCAGAGCATTTAGTACACACTGAAAGCAGGATCTTTTAGATGAATATGTTAAGAATGCAACCACCATCCCTGAAGTCAGGAGGACCCGAGTTCAAATCTAGACTCAGACCTTAACACTTAACTAGGTGTGTAACCTTGGGCAAGTCACTTAACCCCAATTGCCTTGCCTTCCCTCCTCCAAAAAAAAAAAAAACAATATAAGACAACTAGGTAGCACACTGGCTAAAACCCTGCACTTAGACTCAGAAAGACCTGAATTCAAATCTGGCCTCAGATACTTACTAACTCTGTGTCCCTGGGCCAGTCCCTTAAATTCTCTTTTCCTTTATTTTCTCAGCTGTAAAAATGGGCCTAATTATAGTACCTACCTCCCAGAATTGTTGTGAGGATCAAATGAGATCATTTTATAAAGAGTTTTGCAAACCTTAACATGCTGTATAAATTATCCTTGTTATAAACAGGCATGTCTTGTGCTTAGAGGGCATTTTATGATAACAAAGTACCATATCTCATGCATTACCTTAACTGATATATCTCACAGTGACTTTTTGAGCCAAGCAAGTCAAGCTAAACTATTCCTGCTTTCCAGAGGAGGAAACCCAGTCCCAGAGAAATCCAGTAACTTGACCAAGGTCACACAGCTAGTGAGGAGGCCTGATGAGGATAGAATTCAGGTCTTTGGACTGTTAGAGCCAGTGTTCTTTTCGTTATTCCCTCTCTGACTAGAATCCGGCTGACTCTACTCCCACCATCAATGACGGGGTAGTCATGTCTACAGGGTGGGGAGGTGGTATTGTGGAAACACAAGCAGCTCAACCCAGAGCCACAGACAGAAAAAGAAATCTGCTCTCACACGCACAGCAAAAACTGGAAATTCAAACTCGGTTTCTTGGCTCCCAGGCTATCAGACTATTAATAGAGTAGTTCAATTCAACCAACACGTATTAAGCATCTTCATCCTAGTACATGCTGCCTCTCTCTAGATATTACTGTAGGAGAGCGAGTTTCTGTGTATGTATATCTTCTGTGTAGTTATATGGAGAATGTGTTATTCAGGGTAGGAAAGAGAGAGAGAGAAGGAAACATAAAGAGAGACAGAGACAGAGATATAGAGACAGAGAGAAAGAAAATTTTTTCTCTTTGTATCTCCATCATACAGAGAGAGAATGAGAGAAGGGGTGGGAGTGGGAGGCAGAGAAAGGGTCCATACCCTTACACTAACTTAGTAGATAAATCTATTTGAGCAACTTGGAGCATATAAAAGTTAAATGATTTTGCCCAACCTCTCAAAACCAGGAAGTATCAGAGACAGACTTTTGAATACAGGATCTATCTTTCCCAGTGACTGCTACCACAGTGCTCTATTCCTCATCGGTGATAAACCATCATGTTTTGGTGTCTTTGGACTTACTGTCCCCCATACCTGGAGTGCTCTCCCCTCTTCCTTCCAACTCTTAAAATCCCCAACTTCCTTCAAATTTAGCTGAAATGACAATTTCCACAGGAGGTCCTTCACCATCATCCTGGATAATAGAATCATTCCTTCTAAGATTTTCCTTGTATCTACTTTTAGTTCAAATCTGGCCTCAGACACCGACTAACTGTATGACCCTAGGCAAGTCACTTAATCCTTTTCTTGCCTCAGTTTCCTCATCTGTAAAGTGAGATGGAGAAGAAAAAGGCAAACCACTCCAGTATCTTTGCCAAGAAAACCCCAAATGGGGTCAGGAAGAGTCAGACCCAACTGAAAAATGACTAAACAACAGTTAGTCATTTATATGTTGTCTCCCCCATTAGGGTGTATTCTTCTTGGAGGCAGGAATTATTTTTGCTTTTTCTTTGTTTACTTAGCATACATTAAGCACATAATAAATGCTTGTGGATTGATTGACAGCAGGTATTTAATTACTGCAAGAATGAATGAATTTTTATTCATATCCACACACACACACACACACACACACACACACACATATTCTACTCTAGCACTGGGTTGTTTTTTTTTCCTTCTCCGCCCTCCTCTGATCAGCCAATAAGAGCCAAATTAGAAATCCAAATCCCCAAACCCTCTCAGTTGTGGCAGCGAGCAAACAAAGTCCGCTGGGTAGGCTGCCCAGCTTCAAGCCGTAATGTCATCCTAACAAGGCAGTTCTTGGCTGTGTCCCATTGTAGGGCCTCCTCGGAGAGGTTTTCATTAAAAGGGGGGAAATGCCTTAAGAAGTAGTGGAGTAAATAAATAAATAACTCCCTCTGTAGGAAAACTTTCAGTTCTAATGACCCAATTCATGTCCATTCAAGATGCTTTCTGCCAATTTCCAGAAGACTCTGTTTCTCTTGCTTCCAATTTATGTAAATTCAGGGCAGAAACTGCTAAGGGGTAGGGGGATCAGGGAAGAGTCCCAGTACTGTGGAAATTCCCCTAAAATTGGGTGGGGGGAAGGGGAGCCCCAGGCATCATGGGGAAATGCTAAAAAAAAAGATGCAGTGCAGAAGACTGGAGTACCACAGAGAAAAATGAGCAAAGGTAGAAAGAGTTTAGAAGAAAAAGATAAGATCCAGAAGTGACAACCTCGGCCCAAGTCAGAGCTGTACAGATCTTGTTGCACAAATGAATAGGGCTTCGGGGCTTGTAAATGGAAGTATTCCACCAATAAGTATGAGCTCAGTACTAAACTGAGGCATTCCAGATTTGGAATCAGAGGACCTGAGTTCAAATGTTGGCTCCACTACTTCCTACACTTGTGAACTTTGAAAAGCTGCTTCTCTTCTAGAAGGGAAGGTAGAGGCAGCCAAGTTGGCACAGTGAATAGAGACTGGAGTCAAAAAGATCTGAGTTCAGATCCAGTCTAGCTGTGTGACTCTAGACAAGTCACTTGACCTTTGTCTGCTTCCATTTCTTCAACTATAAAATTGGGATAATAATAGCACCTACCTCCCAGGGTTGTTGTGAAGACCAAATGAAATAATATTTGTAAAGTCCTTAGCAGAGTGGCTGGGACACAGTAAATGCTTAATAAATGCTTGTTTCCCCTTTCCTCTCCTCTCCTCTCCTTTTCTGTCTTTCCTGTCCTTCCTTCTTTCCTTTGTCCCTTCCCTCTCAAAGTGTCAGTTTCCTTATCTATAAATAAAAGGATGAGACTACATCATTGCTTAGGGCCCTTATAGTTATAAATCCTCTGATTCTATAAGCTAACCTGTCGGAGAAAGGGCCACCAGAGGAAGTCAGCAGAGACCCCTGTACTATTGGGAAGGAAAGGCATTCCCCTAAGGGATTGTGAGGACAGGAATTGGGATCACATAGCATGGAATGTGAATAGATGACCTCCAACTCCTCATTTCCTCAAGTGAACAAATCTGCTAGCTTTCCCAATCCTTTCTTCTCTTCTCATTTCAATTATGTCCATGAAAGGTAGGATTGCATGGTGGTTAGGGTATTAAAATGAGAGAATTAGATAAGATGGCTTCCAAGGTTTCTTACACTGATAAATCTATGATCTTATGGCTTCTAGTTGAGACTGGGGGTGGAGGAAGGTTGGGTTATTACGTTTGTGATAGAATTCCATGCTTTGAGGGATCCTTGGAATGGAATGAATTAGGGGAATATCTCCTCCAATTAGAATGATAGCTCTTTGGAAAAAGAGACTACTTCATTTTTTAAATCTATATTCTCACTACCTTTTGGCTTGGCATTCATCCCACAGGAGGAAAGATGCTGGTTCCAGAGTCAGAAGAACTGGGTCAAAACCCCAGTTATGATGTTGCTTGTATAATTTGGGCATATCAGTCTACCTGCCTGGGTCTCAGTTTCCTCATGTATCAAATGAAGGGGTTGACCTAGATGGCCACTGAAGCCCTTTCCAACTCTAATTCTATGATGATATAATCATCCTACCACCGGATGTGAGGAAGTGTTGTTATTGTCACCTAGACTCGTAACAATTTCTGGGATAGGAGAGTATGGAAAGCCCTCTTCTTATTGACACAAATCCAAAAGGCACAGGAACAGAAACACAAATTTCTCAGTCCGGCTGGTGCCTGGAAGGCCTCTAGGAAAGGTAAGCTTGGGAAGGAACTATAACTGCCCAGCAATATTATCATGAGGGCACTTTATGGTAGGAGTGGGGGAGACAACTTCTAATAAAGGAAAGAGACTTCCACCACCCAAGCACTGCCTGGGGGAGGATTCTGTAGTCTTGCAAATTGTCAAGGCTTTGCTAATAGATTCCCTGGCCTTCACATAGAAGTTCAATATTGCTGACCCACTATGAGGATTTTACCCAGGCTGCAGGAAAAAACAAAACGAGACTAAGCTTTCCCACAGGATCTTAATGGAGAAGGAGAATGGGAAGGAATAATCAGACCTGAAACTCTGTTACCTTGCTACCCCCTCACTAGAATCAGATAGTAAGGGAGCTAAGATTAACTTCTTGAAGCAAAAGTACACCCAAACACACACACACACACAAATAAATATATGCACACATACACACATGAGTTAATCTTTCCATAGACACAGGGCACTAATCCAAAGGGAGAAGCCCCTAGGAATATATAAACCAGTATTGCTTCTCGTCAGTGTTTAAACTCCTAAAACCTGAATTCTTGTTCACACATAAGTGGTACTGGTCATGTTTGCTGTAGGAAGTAGAAAGAGATGAGACATATACTCATTCATTGAGTGACAGAGGGAAGAAACCACTGGACTGTCTCTGGACCCCTTCACCAAATGTTCCAGTCTCCTACTCAGGAGAGATACTTAGGGAGATCCCAATCAAGATCCAACCTTCCAAGGGCTGTTGACTTGGAACCCCTCAGGACCCTGGTTGCAGGGTGTATTTGGCCACTTATACTGATTGCTGTATATCCTGCTGTTCTACCTTAAGAATTCCTTCATCTTGCCATCACTTTTACAGCAGAGCTCACCTCTATTTGTTATTTCCCCCAATTAGAATGGTAGCTCTTTGGGAAAAGATATTTTCTCCCTTTTTTAATTTATATTCCCAACACTTAGCCCAGTATGTGGCATGTAGTAAGCAATTAACAAATGCTTTTCCATTCCAAGGATCCCTCAAAGCACAGGATTCCAGGGTTATCACCACAAATGCAATGCCTTCCTCCACCCCTAATCTCAACTAGATAATATAGGATCCTAGATTTATCATCAAGGTGGGGAGGATCCTGGAAGCCATCTTATCCAGCCCCTCCACTTTACAGTTGAAGAAATGTACACTCAGAGAAGTTAAGATCCTCGCCCAAAGTCACACAAGTAGTAAAGGTCAGAGGTCTTCCCGATTCTGAGTCCAATACTCTAACCACCATGTCATCCTGCCTCTCGTGGATATGACTGAAGTGAGGAGAAAAGAAAGGATTGGGAAGGCTAGCAGATCTGTTCACTTGAAAAAATAAAGGAGTTTCACATTTACCCAATGCAAATATGAAGCTTTTCAGTCCCCCTCTAAAAATTTCATAGAATTTCTAGAGCTGAAAGAGACCTAAGGGAAGTGCTAACACAACCTCCTCCTCATTATATAGACTAGGAATCTGAGACCCTGAAACTTAACATGGATTTCCCATTGTCACACAGCTAAGTAATGGCAGAGAGAGAGGAATAGGATCCATTTTTCTTAACTCTTGATCCAGGTCTTTTCTTTTTCAACTGGATCACTCTTTCACCATTTCCCTTCCAATGTGATTCCAGCCCCACTTCAAACCTTTACTCATCATAGGAAGGTAGCTCAGAGGCCATGCAGTCCAACCCTCTTATTTTTACAGGTAAGAAAACGGAAGCCAAGAGAGTTAAGTGACATATAGGATCACAGATTTGGAGCAGGAAGGGACCTTTGGGGACATCAAATCCAACCCCAATCCCTTCATTTTATAAAAAGAAAAAGAGCTCAAGATTGTAAGTGATTTGCCCAGGGTCAACTGTAAGTGTCTGAAGTCAGATTTGAACACAGTTCTTTATGACTCCAAGTTCAGTGTCCTATTTACTACATCATACTTTGTAAGGAAAAGTATATTCCTTGGGGCATCCTTTTGTATTCAGACTAAATCAGCCATCAAAACATCTCCATCATCAAGGAAGATTACAACTGGACTGAATTCAAAATTCAGTACTGATCGATACAAGGTCAAAGCCTGGTTCATCCATCCTTCTAGATGCGAAAACTCTATAAACCATGACACAATCTGTCGCTATTCTTCTGGAAAGATGCTTTCCCCACTACCCACTCTCACTGCAAACACACAAAACCTCAACAAACCAATCTACATTTCTCTAGTTGCCGAAGAGGCGAGACGAGAAAGCCTGTAATTACGAATTTACTGAGCAGAAAGGTACCTCGGCTCATTCTCCATCTTCTATTAGGCACTGAAACGAGACACAGTTATGCATCTCAAACACTTATCACCCTCATCTGGGGATGGGGAAATTACAGAGATGGGAGGGGAAGAAAAAAATCCACAGAAACAATAATGTGTGATAGGAATATCCAGTCTCTCATTTCTCACAACATGAAAGAGACTGATTAAAAAACAAATAATGGGGGAAACCAGAGATAAGCAGAGGACAGAGAAAAACAAAACAAAACCAAAAAAAACTACAAATCCCAACAACAACAAAAAGGGCATGGATTTTGGCTCTTCTCATTACAGAGACTTCCAGGTAGAGCCCCCTCATCCTAAGAGTGCAACTATTCCCTGTAATCTGGATAAGGTCATGCCTGATGGTCCAACTGGCCCTAGCTGCTGCTAAAAGCATGATAAGAGCTAGTTCAATTTCAGGCACCAGTAAGAGGTATAGTCAGGTGGTGCAGAGGATAGAGCACTGGGCCTGGAGCCAAGAAGACCTGAGTTCAAATCTGGCCTCAGATACTTATTAGTTGTGTGACCCTGAGCAAATCACTTAATCTCTGTTTGCCTTAATTTCCTCAACTGTAAAATGGGGATCATAATATGACCTACCTCAAAGGGTTATTGTGAGGATTAAATGAGATAATATCTGTAAGACTGAGTGACTGACACATAGTACCGCTATGGTGTAGTAGGTAGTGCTTATCCCCAGCCCCTTCCCTCCCCTCTTGACAGAAGCAGAGTAGCTAAAGCATGGGGTGATAGTCCCAATACACTCTGCCATAATCAGAGCACATTTGGAGTGTTGTGCTTGGTCACGGATGCCACATTTTTGTAAAGAATGGGACAAGGATGGAATGTACAGAGGAGGACAAACTGGATGGTGAGAAAACTTAAACCTACAACTAACAAGAAATTCTATCACCTGGGGAAAATGTAGTTTGTTTGTGTATTTATCCTGGAAGCTGGCAGAGGACCAAGAGATGCAAAGCCCCCTATCCTAGGTCTGATTCCACATGAGGATTGGCGAAGGGTCCTAAGGATGGTTAATACAGAGAAGAGAAAGATGAAGTAAAACACAATAGCTGCCTTCAAATGTCTGCAGGACCATCCTGTGGAAGAGAGATTATGCAGGGGTTAAGCGTTTTAGTAAACACATGTATGGAGGCTCCTAGAAGTCTTACTACCATGTGAAGCTATTCAAGCTTAAAAGCTTTAACAAATTATAGAAGCTTAAAACTACATTAAGACTTTTGAGATGCCCTGTACATGTACTGCTAAGTCCCAGAGGGCAGATCTGAGTCTAAGTTCCTTGAGGACAGGAGCTATATCCCTTTTATCTTCACATCACCACTTAGCATGGTACCTTAAACATATATGAATATTTGAAGGATCTGTGATTTTGTCCACTGGGGAGAATTCTCAGTGAAGTAACTCTATAATGAGCTCTATGATTTAGTAGCTCATTCCCAGCGAGTTGCCTAAGATACATAGAGGTTAAGTGACTTGCCTAGGGTCACATAGCTAGTGACAGAAGCAGAATTACCTAGGTCTTCTGACTTAAAGCTTAACACTCTAGCCATTGTATCACATTGCCTCCATATGCCTTGCACATAGTAGGTGTTCAATAAATATTAAATGAATCAAAAGCCTGGGGAGGTATCAATTGGGGAATGGCTAAACAAGTTGGGGTATATGATTTTAATGGAATATTATTATTGTGCTATAAGAAATGATGAGCAGATTGATTTTGAAAAAAGACTTACATCAACTGATGCAGAGTGAAATGAGCAGAACCAGGAGAACATTGTACACAGTAGCAGCAATATTGTATGATGATCAACTGTGAATAACTTAGCTATTTTCAGCAATAACCAAGACAATCCCAAAGTACTCATGATGAAAAAATGCTATACACCTACGGAGAAAGAACTGAAGGCATCAGAATACAAACTAAAGCATGCTATTTTTCCCCTACTTTCCTATTTTATTTCTTTTTTTTTTTGGTTCAATTTTTTTCCACAGAATGACTAAGTATGGAAATGTTTTACATGATTGCATATGTATAATCTATGTCAGATTGCTTACCATCTCAAGGAGGGGGGAGGGAAGAGAAGGAAGGATAGAATTTCAAACTCAAAACCTTTTTTAAAATGAATGGGAGGGGTGGCCAGGTGGCACAGTGAGTAAAAGCGCCAGCCCCAGAGTCAGGAAGACCCAGGATCAGTTCTGGCCTCAGATACTTAACACACACACACACACACACACACAAACTGGCCATGTAACCTTGGGCAAGTTACTTAACCCCAATTGCTTTAAAAAAATGAATGTGAAAAGTTGTTCTTACATGTAATTGCAGAAAAAAATAATTTAAAAAAAATCACGGGAGGACCATTAAGCCCATGGTTATAACAATTATATTTTCAGAATCAAAAATTAAGACCTCTGATTGACTAACTTTGCTTTGATGCCACAACTTTGATTATATAAGCAAATATAGCAGAGCGTTTGTGGATATTATGGCAAGAAAGATCATGGGTCACTGCTGCTATGCTTCCTAGGCAGTATGCAATATAGGCTCATACATGGCTAAATGCATACATAATGTGGGTTAGCATTCATGAATAATCCCCCTAACAGCTGCAGACTTGGCATTTCCTGGCCTCAAGGGCAGCTCTCTGGTTCCCTGCCCCTTGCTAAAGGATAGTAGGAACTCCAGTAAACACACACACACACACACACACACACACACACACACATGCACACATGCCACTCTTTCTCTCTGTCTCTCTTTCTCTGCCCTAAGGTTAAGTTTGTTACCTTCACTATTCTAGTATTTTTTTCTAGGGAGAAAAATGTCTCAAGCATGAAAAAGTCAAAGACCTCTTTATTACTCCAGTGAGGATATTATAACCCTTAAATATTTGAGGTTCTACCTCTGATAGACATTTTTTGAAAGGTCTTGTCTTTTTTATATGTAGATGACATTGCTGACCCACAGTGAGGATATGAACCAGCTAGAAGAGAAAAAAATAGATTTTCTAGGGGAATGAGACCTCAGGGGAGAAGGCAGGGAATAAAGCTAGAAGAATCCTATCATGAAGTTAAGTTATCTCACTACTGGACAAATATCTTCCTCACTAAATAATTATGAACCCTAAGCAGCCTGAAGCCACATGTTGGTTCCACACCTGGTCAGTATTTCTATCATCCCAAATCAGGGTTACCTTCTGGGGTCTCTAATCCAGCATCAACTTCATCCTTTGCCCTATACAAGCCAGAGTTCAAGTGAGGTTTACAAGGGCTTATTTAAACGTGAAGATTTAATCCATCCAAAAAACAAAGCATATTAAAAATGTGGTCTCCTTTCTAAGGACATTGAGAATCACTGGCAAGCTCTTCTACATTCAGTCTTTCAGAACTATAAAGGAATCTCTTGAAGTCAACTAGCCCATCCCTTGCCCTTGAACAGCTCCATCCCATGTACCATGGATTATAGAGTTTTTATTTCTTGAAGGATGGATGGACCAGGTCCTGACCTTCTATAGATTAGTACTGAGTTTTTAATTCAGTCCAATTGTAATCTTCCTTGATGGTGGAGATATTCTGATGGCTGATTTAGTCTGAATACAAAATTATACCCAAAGGAATATACTTTTCCTTACAAAGTATGAGATAGTAGATAGGACACTGGACTTGGAGTCATAAAGAACTGTGTTCAAATCTAACCTCAGACACTAACTATATGACTCTGGAAAAATAATTTACCATTTCTAGGCCTCTGTTTTCTTATCTATAAAAGGAAGGGGTTGAGGTAGTCAAGAAGAAGAGTAGTCACAATTCCCATACAGCAGTAGCTGCCCTGATGGTTTCTGGATATAGAAGCCATACACTCACACCATTGGAAGCAGGTGTAGAAGACAGAAATTGCTAAAAATGTCCCCACATGATCATTCACTACACATTGGTCCTCTTTTCATTTCATCTAAGAAAGCCATTCTACAGCAAGGGCCTATCTATCTCTATTGTCTTTGCCACTTACTAAATGTGTGACCTTGAGCAAATCAGTTTCATCATCTATAAAATGTTGAAGTTGGATTCAACGGCCTATGAGGTCCCTTCTAATGCTAAACCTAAGATAACCAAACCAGGGGGAAGTAAAAGGAAATAGTCATCCATCAACGTAATGGATGGACCCGCAAAAAACTTGAATGCTACAAATTATGTGAATTCTGTGCAAAGCATATATCTTCTCTTTAGCCTTACCCTAAAACCATGCTTTGTGTCTTTGTTTGCTCCTCAAACTCTGATCTTGCTATCAATCCCCTACTTCTAATCTATGTACCATGCCTGTTTATGGTCCCTTGGCTCAGTACCCTGTGTCCTTGGCAATGGATTCTGGCTCAATAGAACCAATCTTGTGTTTTTGGTACTTCTCTGAATAGGAACTTCGAATCATGTTCCATCAGTCTCCCACAAAGGAGACTTTAGCTAATGCCATACAAGATTAAAAAGTGTCATCCCATCGTTGATCCCAAACATCCAGAATGATGGCCTCAGCACACAGAGGATTCCTTTCTCTTTGTACCTGTTTCTTTAGGTTTTGAGTTCCTAAAAACTTGGGGCCATAAATTGTTTCATTTTATATTTTCAACCAAATGCTTATGTTCCCAATATCTATGGTCTTAGAGCTTAACTGGTTATAGCAGTGGCAATGTGGCCAAGTTCAATCCCAGAAACTGCCCAATTAGCTTTGGTCTGCTTTATACCTATAGATTACCTTGTAAATAAATACACTGGTCACCTCAGTCAGATACCTAAAAAGCTGGATAATGACTTGTTGGAGGTGTTACAGCAAAGATTCCCACTCAAATAAGGGTTTGACTGGATCTCTCACAACTCTGAGATTCTGTGAAGTGTGTTCTATTCATCATGATGGGGACTGGATGAGGAAATGTGATTCATCACTACAGGCCATCCACATTAGAGATAAGAGCCTAGCTAGACTTTTCACATTCCATCTGCAAAAATCAAGACATATGTCTCCCTGAGAGTAGGTAAGTATCGCTACTTTTGTCTACAAAGATGAAGAGGTGACAGCTTCATAATTATTATTCAAAGGACCATAAAATTAAGAGGTGGGAGGGAACCTAGAGGTCATTTAGTCCCAAACCTCCAACCCTACCCCTAACCATTTTAAAGATGAAGATACTAAGGCCCTAAGAAGCTAAGTTTGACTTGTTCAAAATCACATGGGCATCAGGTCAGAGTCAGAACACAGGTCGAAGTCATAATATCACCAGTCCAAACAGAAAAGTTAATCAATACATGAGGCAATTCCACCACCAGCACCCCCCCCCATTCACTTTCCCCACCCCCTCTACTTCTATTCCAGTGTTCTCAACAATAAGAATCCAGGAGATGTGAGGGGAGGAGGGGGAGAGGCCAGACAAGAGCCAGGCACAGATGCTGAATCCCACTGCCTCCCAGCAACCAACCATCTCCCAGAGAAATTCAGCACCAAGCTCAGCTACTTAATCTCCCTTCTCTGTTAGTCCTGGCTCCTTTTAATAAACCGTGATTACCATGGACAGGGTTTTTTTGGCTGTGGGAAGGAAGGAGTCTCCATGGGGTACTCTGTCAGCAGATCAGACAGAGATCAGAGCCTAGCTGGATCTCTCATGCTCTACCCACAGTTTCCTCTCCTCTCCCTTCTCACTTCCCATCCCCCTCCATCTATCTTCAGCTTCTCTTATTTTTTGGACTTAAGGAAGCTCCCCTATGGAGTCAGGCTACCTTCCCCTAGCCAAGCCCTCAGTCCCCAGCAGAGCAGAGCAGAAACTACAGCACTATCCCAGGGAGCCAAGGATGAAACTTCTTATTATTGCATCGATAGGGCCCTTTATATTCCAGGGACTTTTTGTCTCTGGGTAGTAGAGTCGCTAAGCAATGGCTTTTTTTTTACTCTAGGACTGGCTGTGAAGGTTTTACAGCATAACACTCTCAATGGAGGCGTGGGGTCAGAGTGCAAAATCAGAGACTCCTCTCCAGCTTCTTTTAAAGAAACAGTCCTGCTGGGGATTCAGGGTCAGACACCTCAATTAGACTAGGAGTAGACCTGTCCTCTAAATTCATATTCATGGCAAGGGGTGAAATGGGCACCAACAGGTATGTCCCAAGCCTGTGATGCAGTACTTTCTGTTTGGGGGATGATGGATAAGAGAGAGAGGCATTGGTAGGGATACATGTCTTGGCCAAGGATGGCTCTGGGTCCTCAATGGGTTAAAGAGTCATAGATAAAGATGGAGGAATTTTAAAGGCCATGGGGTACAACCAACCTCATTTTATAGATGAGAAAAATGAGATATAAATGACTTTCCCAGAGTCAAGCAGACAGTGTCAGGAATTGGACTTGAACCCAGGTCTTATTGACGGAGAACAGCTTTCTACCCACTATACTTACCTGGCTTAAAACCACTAGATATCTCCTTTCTTGATGATGCCTTAATTTTCCCACTGGTAAAATGAGAAGGGCAGAGACAAGAAGGGAGAGTATCATCCTCCTTCCCAGGATAGATGGAAGAAAATAACAGAAGCACTTGGCCTTCAAGGAACACTGAGCAATACCAATGTTGCAGGATTACAGAGTGAAGTATACAAAAGGTTCTAGGCTGATACTCATAATTGCGATGATTATAAGACCCAGGGGTGATAATCCCTTGAAAACAAACAAAAAAACCCTTGAGAGAAGCTTATCTCCTGTGACTTTTTCTTTCTCTACGTAATTGGCTTTTAAGCCTAAATTGTTGGGAACCTGGCAGTGGGAGAGGCTGCCATGCAGGGATTCCAAAGCCTGCCTCTTTGGTTCTTCATCATAGTCATCTATAAAGTGGCCCATACATTCTTCTTGGCCTTCAGGGTCTCTACTTGTAAATGGGATGAGGGCAGAGCATGAACTTTGTAATAAAAGTATTGGACCATTCTGGAATCAATTCTACTCAACAAACATTCATCAGGTGACTACTGCAGTGCAATCACTGGGAGAAAACACATCATTTTAGAGTGGATCCTACCATCTAGCAAGGGGGCATGAAAACACACAAACAATTTCAGTATAAAACAATATAGAAGTGTGTGATAGAGATGCAAGCAAAGGATCCTCCAGTGACCCAGACTCCCATCCTGGGTGGCTCTTGACCTGTCACTCTCCTTGACCCCACATATTCTATCTGTTGTTATCTCTTGTCCTTTCTACCTTCTCAACATTCATCTCTTATTTAAGTTTTTTCTACCCTTTGACACAGCTGCCACCCCAGTACAAGATCTAATCAAAAAAAGGCCTGGGCAATTATAATACCCTTTTGGCTGATCTCCCTGCCTCAAGTTTTCTCCCCTCTCTAATCAAGCCTCCTTTCAGCTTCAAAAGGGATCTTCCTAAAACACAGATCGGACCATGTCACCCAATCACCTACTCAGTAAACTACAGTGGCTCCCTATTATCTCCAGGATCAAATATAAAATTCTCCATTTGGCTTTTAAAGCCCTCCACATTTCCAGTCTTCTTACACTTTACTCCCCTCCATGTTACTCTAAGCTCTAGCATAAGAGACCCTGGACTTCTTTCTGCTCCTCTAACATGACACTCAATCTCTCAACTCTGTCTTTTTGCACTGGTTGTTCCTCATGCCTGAAATGATCTTTTTCCTCGCACCTACTCCTTAGCTTCTCTGGCTTCCTCCATGACTTCACTCCAATCCCAGGCCTTCTGCAGAAAGCCTCTCCTAGTGACCCAGAAACTAGTGCCTTGCCAGTGAGATTTCTTTAAATTTACTGCATACATCCTGTTTATGTACATAGTTGTTAACATGTCTCTCCCATTAGAACATGAGCTCCTGGAAACAAGGACCACTTTTTTACCTTTCTTTGTTTCTGGCACATATTAAAAATGTGAAAATGTTTATTGACTTGACTTGAATATGTGAGGGTCTGAAGCTGGGAGGGTAGAACCATTATTTACTGTGGTAGATGAAGGAAGGCTTCGTGGAAGAGGTGACATCTCAAGTTGGCCTTTAAAAAACAGATAGGAAGTCAGCATGTAAAAAATGGAATGGGGGCACATTAACAAATGGAGTCAGATCTTGGCTTGGTGAATTAAGACTTCTATGAGATAGGATCATTGCTCCAGAACTGAAAAGGAACTCAGAGACCAACAAATAAAACACTCTCATTTAACGGATGAGAAAACTAACTCAGAGAGGTTAAGATTCCTGCCTAATCACACAGATAGTAGGTGGCAGAGGTGGGATTTAAACCAAAGTCTTCCTGGCTCAAAGTTGAATACTCTATCAGTTTTCCTCATTTACAAAATGGGAATAATGGCACCTGCCCTATGGAGTTGTTGTAAGGATCATATGAGATAATATTTATAAAACATTTTGCAAACCTTAAAGTGCTATACAAATGTCAGCTATTATTATTATTATTATTCCACTCTGCCTCTCCTGGACATGCTTAAAGAGAGAATGAAAAAGAGAAAGAAGGATAACAGATCTGATCAGCTAAAGAAATAAAGGGTTGGGGGACAGCCAGGTAGCACAGTGAGTAAGAGCACCAGCCCCAGAGTCAGGATGACCTGAGATCAAATCTAGGCTCAGACACTTAGCACCCACCTAGAAACACCTGGCCATGTAACCTTGAGCAAGTTACTTAACCCCAATTGCTTTAATAAAAGAGAGAGGAAAGGAAGAAAGGAAGAAAGGAAGAAAGAAAGAAAGAAAGAAAGAAAGAAAGAAAGAAAGAAAGAAAGAAAGAAAGAAAGAAAGAAAGAAAGAAAGAAAGAAAGAAAGAAAGAAAGAAAGAAAGAAAGAAAGGAAGAAAGGAAGGAAGGAAGGAAGGAAGGAAGGAAGGAAGGAAGGAAGAAAGAAAGAAAGAAAGAAAGAAAGAAAGAAAGAAAGAAAGAAAGAAAGAAAGAAAGGAAGAAAGGAAGGAAGGAAGAAAGAAAGAAAGAAAGAAAGAAAGAAAGAATTGGGATGAGCTATTTCAAAATCACCACATGCAATGCAAGGGTAACTAAGATAGGGTTTCAGCCCACCTCAAAAATGACAATAGAATTTTTAGAGCCCAAAGAGAGCTCAATTCCCTCTTGTGTATATCAGAACACTGGGGTCCAGAGAGGTGAAGGGATTTCTTCACAGGCATACAGCTAGTTAACTGCAGACAGGACCAGGATCCAGGTTGGGTTTTCTAACTATTAATCTTTTTTTTTTCTTACTCTGCCTCTCTCTTCCAGACCTCTAGGGCACCCTTGAGCATTTTGGAGATTCAGCTTACTAAGTAATAAGCAAGAGACCTCCCTCAAAGAAGACCCTTTCTTCTATCACCCACTACCAAGGGTCTAATTTAAACCCAAGAGGGATTCTCCACCCCAGCAGGACCCAGCCCGTTTGCTCTCTGGCAATTGAACCTACCTCTCAGGCTGGTGTGAACGTCTAACTACACTTCCCTTACTAACAAAAGAAAAAGAAAGAAAAGAAAATCAGTAGGTTTGGACATAGAGCTAAATAAAGAATGTTTGTGTTGAAGCAAGCTTGGAGCTCAATCTGAAAGCCAACCCCAGCTCCCAGGGCTCTGGTCACCCCCCCTCAGTTATAAAGTCTCCCCAGCTTTTTCCACTGCTGCCCTACACCCCTGGAGATCATCTTCAAGCTTCCAGTCTTCCAGTGCCAGGGGGGATTTAAACTGGAAGGAACCTATCATTCCACCAAACAGTAGCACTGTGAGGGAGCAGGCTATTTTGGTGTTTGTTCAGGCCAAATGACAGGGTTTCTGTTGCCTTCTAATGTCTAGTGGGTAAGCTCTTGCACCAGCCCCCACTACTTTTCTCCTCCCCCACCCCTCCCTCTTTAATTCTAAGGAAAATCAGGAAGTGAACAGTTGTCTCCCTCACTGGTCTATATTCATGTAATTAGTGCTATTTAATTCTAAGATGAGCCAAGACTCATAAGATACAAAACATATTTCAGCTGCATGCCTCCAATCTTGGCAGGAGCCTCTGCTCCAGCCGGAAGCAGAAACCAGTTATATTCGATCCTTAATTAAAAAAAAAAATTTAAGCTGTATAAAGTTTCATGGCAGGCAAACACTCCTTCCTGAAAGGATCCAGGGAAGAAAGTCTAGGAACTAGGGAGTTGACATATTTGTGGTCCTTACAGAAAATTCCTCAATCCAATAGATGGTTTTGGTTTGGTTTGGTTTTTTTCAAAGCATGCATTATCAGTGAGAGACAGCTTGTACAACCTAGCTTGGTGGAGGAAGGACTGGTCAAGAAGACCTGGGCTGAAATTCTACTTCCGATTAATATTATTTTTTTTGGAGGAAGGGAAGGCAGGGCAGTTGGGGTTAAGTGACTTGCCCAAGGTCACACAGCTAGTAAGTGTTAAGTGTCTGAGGCAGAATTTGAACTCAGGTTCTCCTGACTCCAGGTCCTGTGCTCTACTCACTGAGACAGCTAGCTGTCCCTTCTGATTAATATTAGCCACATAAAACGGGGGCTGTTAACCACTCAGTTAACTCCCAGACAGCTCTCAAAGTCTCTAAGTTATAAAACAATTACCAGCCCTAAGGAGAGGGAGGAGGTCATTGTTTCTATATAGTGAATTCTCTATACCAATGAAAAATCAGGTCTAGGGAAAAAAAAGCAATTCATTAGCCAAGAATATTTTTAAAATATATTATGTACCTATGAGGGTGGAGTGGAAAGGTAGGAGATTCTTCTCAGAGTTAGGAAGACCTGAACTTGAATCCTGCCTCTAACAGATGCTGTCAGTGTGACCCTGGGCAAATCATTTAACTTCTCAGTGTCCCAAATAACACTTTAGACAATAAGTTAAAGAGTAGGGGCCTGGGTACCCATCTGTATTGGTAAAAGGAGCTTTTTCTCTTATGGCCAATGAAATCATTTGTCAGCTCCCATAAAATGATCCTCCTGATTTCTCTCCTACTGACACATGTAAGGTATTCACTTTGGGCTGTATTTCTAGGAATGGAGAAAAGTTTAAGCCAAAGAAATATATTCTCTCTTTCTTTTGATTGCCTCTAGGACACACACACACACACACACACACACACACACACACACACACACACACTTAACAGGTTAGGAAGCAATCTAAGGTCATACTTCAATTTATCCAATACTTTTCCCTCCCCCTTCCCACCCCAAATATCCCTCACATTTTCTTTATTTTTCTTCACAACATCCTTTAAAAAAATCAGAGACATGAATAAATATTACCCCACCCCCCTTTCAAAGAGGTGTAAACCAACACCAACAAGTTGAGAGAATAAAGCTATAGTGAAGAAGGAGGCAGGTCTCCAGTCTCAAATCCCAGTTTCCCTTTCTATTAAGCCTGGTGCTCCCTGAAGCCCAGTTCATAAGGCAGGATAAAAAGCCACCACCCAAAGTATTAAACATTGTTCTCTTTTGCAGCCCTCTCCAGATCTCCGGTTCATTCCCTCAGCACCTCAGTGAGATGAATAGGTGGGATCCTCATTTTCCAGAGGAGGGGAGCAAGGACAAGGAGAGGAAATGACTTGATTTCGATCCCAGGGTGAGATTAAGTCAGAGACTAGATGAAAGCTAGAGACCAGATGATACATATAGCCTTGACTCTCAGAGGGCAGGACTTTACTTCTGCCTGCTCAAGAATTGTGTAAGTGGAAATGGAAGAAGGCAAATAACTGCCAAAGGTCAGGTCATGAAGTTATATATCCTGAGGAAAGAAAACCAAGATGATTTTGTATAAACTTATGTATTCAAGGCAATTCCTTCTTTGCTCCATATCTTAACTTCTCCCTGAATTTACTTTGCACATGACTCACTGGTTAGAAGAAAAGCCAGCTGCTTCCATACTGGGACATAAGGACCGGTCCATGTGGTCCCAACTGCCTACTCTGGCAACCCTTCCAACAATACCTGGACTGAAATTCACAACACTGTAATTATTCCTTGGGAACCTATAATAATAATGCTCCACATTCCTATGATACTTTATGATATAATATTTTCCTTGTAACACTACGGTGAGGTGATTATTACTGTAATATCCCCATTTTGTGGATAATAAAACTGAGGCTCAGGATCCTTAAATAACTTATTATGATCACAATGCTAATTTAGGGTCAGAGTTAAGATTCAAATCCAGGTATGCTTTAACTCCCAGACCAACATTATCTTTGTTATGAAATTCTCTACAATAGGAATATTGCATCCCAAAAGGCCACTGGAAAATAGATTTATTATTTGAGAGAACGAAGTGCTCTCATCAGCATTTTAGTCCATCTGCTAAACTAATCAGACTAATTATCACCATGTGAAAAGCACAGAAAGCCTGGCTTGATGAGATACAGAATTGGTGGTGGTCATTGTAATTAGCGGTAGCATCATTGTGCATTTGTCCAGAAGTATCTATAAATTCCAAGGTGAATTCATATCCATCCTCTTGTTTATCCTCACAAAGAATGATATGAAGTAGGTAGAAGAGGTATTACTATCCCAAATTTACAAAAGAGGAAACTAAAGACCAGAGAAGAGCGGTGATTGACCCAAGAGCACAGAGTGAGTGGCACGAGTGTCTCTTGATGCCCAGTCCCTTATGGAACAAATAAGTTTCCATGAAGAAATTGCTTATTCTCATTTTTTAGATGGAGAACTTGATGCTCAGAGAGGTTCTTCAATTTGCCTGTGGTCACACAGCTAGTTAAGTATCTGATCTGGGATTCACATCCAGGTCCCCCCCATTCCCAAGTCTAACATCCTGTCCTTTCTCTGAAACTTCCTCTCTTGGGACAAGCAAGGAGACCTCATAGATAACAAATTTTGCCTCTGTTATGACTCTGCATCAGGATGACCACAAGCTAAAGACCACAGCTGACAAATTAACAGTCCTCAAACACAAGACTGCCTCCATCACTTCACTACTCAAGATCCTTCAGTGAGGATAAGACCTGGACTCCTTTGTTTGCCATTTTAAGCCGTCTGCAACCTTACCAGTCTACCTGTCCACAAGTATTCCTCTTCACGTTCTGTATGTTCCTGCCATCGTGCCTCCTTATTAGGATTCCATCTCCTGTGTCTTTGCACAGACTATCCTGTGGTCACTGGGGCTGTCTCCAGTCATTCTGATCTATATCTGGCCACTAGAACCAGATGGCTCTGGAGGAGAAAGTGAGGCTGGTGACCTTGCACAGCCCTCCCTCACTTAAATCCTCTTCAAGAACAAACAACAACCTGTGGCCATACCTTGAACTTACTCTTGGAATCTCAAGCTTCCCTCAAGGTTTAATGCAATTGGCATGTCTTTTGGTAGCCCTTTCCTGACACCTTCTTCCCATTGTTGTCCTTCGTTTTCTCCCCAGTATAACTTGGTATATATTTCATATTTCAACATCTATGTGAAGATGTTTCTACCCCAGTAGAAATTAAGCTTCTTGAGGGCAGGGACTATTATTTGTTTTGTCTTTGTTTCCCCTTAGCACAGCACCTGGGACTTTGTTGTTGTTCAGTCATTTCAGTCATGTCCAACTCTTCATGGTCCCATTTTGGGAATTTCTTGGCAAAGATATTGGACTGGATTACCATTTCCTTCTCCAGCTCATTTTACAGATGCAGCAACTAGGATTAAGTGACTTGCCCAGGGTCACACAACTAGTAAGTGTCTGAGACCAGATTTGAACTTAAGAAGATGAGTCTTCCTGACTCCAGGCCCCCTGCTCTATCTGCTTTGCCACCTATAATGCCTGAGACTTAGTAGGTGCTTAATACATGTTTATTGAATAAATGAATGAATGACATGTCTTAGATTAGAAGTGTCAAATGTGTGGCCCCTAGGCTTCAATCCCTGAGTGCTAAGGGAACCAGATTAAAATGTAATTGGGAAATTTTCAACAAAATAAAAATACAACATAGATAGTGTCAATTTGTGATATTCTAAATTAATATGCAGCCCACAGGGATTCCTTTTTTTAGTTTGTCATCATTGCCTTAGGTTCTCCCAGAGGAGTAAATCAATCAATAAGCATTTATTAATTGCCTATTAAATATCAGACATTGTACTGGGTGCCAGAAATTCAGATATTAAAAGAGAAACAATCCCTGCTCTCAAAGAGCTTACAGTCTATTGGGGGAGACAATAGGTACCATATATAAATATGCAAAATAAATATAAGATATTAAGTACAAGGTAATTTGGAAGGGAGGGTTTCAAGCAGTTGTGGGGAATCAAGACAAGCTTCATGTAGAACAGAGGTTATTAATCTGTGGTCTGTGAACTTTAATTTTTTAACATTTTAATAACTATTTCAATGTAATTAGTTTCCTTTTTAATTGTATGTATTTTATTTTACTCATTTGAAAACATTATTTTGTGAAAGGATCCCACAGTTTTGACCAGACTGCCAAAGGATCCATGACACAACAAAGATTAAGGATGCCTGGTATAGAACATGGTGTTTGAGTCACTCAATAAACATTTATTAAGCGCCTACTGTGTGTCAGGCACTGGGAGGCAGAGAATGGGGGAATTTCAGAGTGAGAAGGGGCCTTAGGGAGCAGCTAACCCAATCCTATCAGAGCAGGGGGCCCTTCCACAACATCCCTGGGACCAGTCATTCATCTTCTCCCTAAAGATCTCCAATGGAGAATACACATTCTACTCCACTTTGTATGGTACTGACTACTAGGAAGTTCTTTATTTTGAGAGGTAGCAGCATGCAGGAACAATGGGAAACAGGGAGTGGGAGAAATAAGGAAGGAAGGAATAAAATAATCCCCTTGAGTGCTTGGAGATTCAAGAAAGGGTGACACTTCCTATGGTGAATGACTAGAGCCTAGGGGTAGTTGGCAGAAAGAGTTTCTTTATATTCTTTGCTTGAGGGCTTGGGAGTTTAAAATGTATGCCCCAGGGGAGAAGAATTATTAAAGAACATCTGTTTCATTGAGAAGAAAATTGTATATGCTTAGGAAACACACTGTTCTGGGTGCCACATTTTAGAAGGGACGTTGACAAGCTGGATGGTGTCCAAAGGGAGATAACTGAGATGATGAAGCCACTCGAAATCATGCCAGGAGAACAGTTCAAGGAGTTGGGGATGTTTAGCCTGGAGAAGAAAAGCAGTCTTCAAATATTTGAAGACTATTTAAACCTGGGGAAGATGAACCAGAAATGTTTTACCGACAACTGACTCAAGTGCATAAAGGGACCATATGGAAGAATCAGAGCCCTTGGCATCCAGAAGTGAGCCATGGGAAGCGAGTGGAAATAGTTTTGCACATGTAGTCACAGAGCCTGAATTCACACCCTGGTTCTGTCACTTTCCATTGGGGCGACTTTGGAAAGTTTCCCCTTCTCTTGATGCCCTGGTTTCCTCATGTGTAAAGTGAGGGGGAAGGGGAGCAGGGGAGTCAAGCAAGTTGATTTTTAAGGTCATTTCCCATCTCTCCATCTCTGAATCTATAATTACAGTTCTATGTTGCATGCACTTCCAAAGCATTTTCCCATCTATTATCTCAGTTAATCCCAACAACAGCCCAATGAAAGATAAGTTTAAATATTATTTATCCCCATTTTAGAGATGGGGAAAATGCGATTCAGAAGAGTGACTGGGATAGAGAGAGGATCAAGTACTTGGAAGGAGTAAAGGGCTAGCGACCCTGGTGAACAGTCATGCATACAAAGTACCAAATAGAAAAATACAAAACAAAAGAGAATTTAAACAAAATGAAAAAAAAATCTCTAATGACCAGGTAAACCAGAAGCAGTTAGCAAGGAATCAGTGAGGCAAAAACAGCTGGCCTGTGAAAATCAGTGACAAGAGACCAGTGACCTGTTCTCCCTCTTGTATTTGTATCTGATTAAGTCAGAGTCTGTTTGTTCTAACCCAGGCCACCTGCCCTGTGACCCTGACACATTCCCTTGCTTGGCTTCCCCAACCAGAAAAGTGTTTCCAAATACTCTTAGGAGGAAGGGAGAAGAAGGTACACCCCACCAAGGTCAGAAAACCTGAATTCAAGCCCTAGTTCTATAGCTGTGTGACACTGGGCAAATCCTTCCACCTCTCTGTTTTCCTCTTCACCCACTGTCCTAATTTTTTTTTAATCTAAGAATACGTGAAGGGCTTGTGATTTCAGCTTAGGGGACTTCCACAACCTGGCTATGACTTAACTAGGAAGTTCTAGGGAGTTACTTACAGCTTAGACTTAGCTCATGATCAAAGCAACAAACATTAAATGCTTGTCGTGCCAGGAAGTGCAAAAAGACAAAAACCAAAACAGCAGGTACCCCCAAGGAGCTTACATTCTAATGGGGGACACAACCTGCTTGTGTAAGGGCAGTAAAGTGAAACCTGAAAACTGCACTAGGATATTTGGGACACCTCCAATGTACAAAACATGTAGAAAACAGATAAAATGTAACCTTGGATGGGGAGCCTGGGACCCCCCAGGGAACCAGAAAAGGCAGGAAGAAAGCAGTACTTGAGCTGAGTCCTGATAGATACCAGGGAGGTGAGAAAGAGGGCATTCCAGGCAAGGGGGACAGTCAGTACAGAAGTGTAAAAAGAGAGACTGTCAAAGACAGGATATGAATTCACGTCCTCCTGCCTCCAAGCCCAAACTCCATCCACTCTGCAACTAACCTTAATGTTGGAACGATAACTATCCCATCTATCTTACTGGGTTTCTCTGAGGGTAAATTTGAGGGGAAACCCCTTTATTACATGAAATAATAAAACACTTGGAGAAGCATAAGGTTCTATATGAATCATAGAATGTTAACACTGGAAAGAGATTATCTAGGCTAACACTTGGGATCTTACAGATGAGGAAACAAAAGAATGAGACCCAGATAAATTGCATGATCTTCCCAAGGACACACAGCTAGCTTATGTCATTAAGAAGACTAAAATGCATTGGTCCACCAATTTTTTTCTCATCTGGGTAGAACATGCCCTGCTCTTTTTAGACGACTATACTATATCTCCTGGTTGCTTACCCCTAGCAGTGCAGAGACCACCATGTTGAGTGACCTGCCCCAAACAAAATTTCTTAATTTTATTTTTTTTTTAATTTTTTTTAAATTTTGTTTTTGGAGGGGGGGAAGGCAAGGCAATTGGGGTTAAGTGACTTGCCTAAGGTCACCCAGCTAGTAAGTGTGTCAAGTGTCTGAGGCTGTATTTGAACTCAGGTCCCCATGAGTCCAGGGACAGTGCTCTACTCACTGCGCCACCTAGCTATCCCCCAAATTTCTTAATTTTAAAAGAAAAAAATGAACTGTTTGTACATGTAAAATCAAGATAAACACTTCTGATGGTTCTGGCGCCCATACAGCAGTGATCTAGCAAATGTTTAACAACTGGCTTGGGCGGGGGGGGGGGGGTAGGAATATACTGACAATGTACTTTAAAGTTTAATCTGCTCAGTAACCATCACTTTCTTAGTCTACACAATCAACAAAGTAATAAATCAAGCCCTGATTGGTGGCATTTTCAAAGTTGTGAGTTGTAAATATTCACACTAAAAATCTGACAATTGACTCTGGAAAGCCAAAGTAACTTTAACAGATCCCACTACCACAGCCACTTATAACAATGGAGCCACAGCACAAGGCAGCATTAGCAGACTGATACTTAATTCTTTTTCTCCCTCCTTGATGAAAGTTGAAGGGGTGGGGTGGGGAATAGGGATAGAGTTGAATCCTTCTAATACCTTTCCTGTGGGGCAGCTAGGTGGCACAGTGGATAGAGTGCCAGGCCTGGAGCTAGGAAGATTCATCTTCTTGAGTTCAAATATGGCCTCAGATACTTATTAGCTGTGTGGCCCTGGGCAAGTCACTTAACCCTGTTGGTCTCAGTTTCCTCATCTGTAAAAGGAGCTGGAGAAGAAACAAACCACTCTGGTATGTTTGCCGAGAAAATCCCAAATGGGGTCATGAAGAGTTGGTCACAACAATAGCAAAAGACCTTTCCTGACTCCTCCCCAGAGAGGTGATCTAAGGAATGTCATCTATCTTCCAGTCCCCAAGAAAATTCCTGACCTGTCTGCCAAAGCCCTGCAAAGGCACTGAAGACATCCAAAGACTACATAAAAGGTGCCATGGAGAAGAGGCGAGTTGAGGGCCTCTGTTGTTGCTGTTGCTGTTCAGTCGTTTCATTCATGTCCAACTCTTCATGGCCCCATTTGGGGTTTTCTTGGCAGAGATAATGGAGTGATTTGCCATTTCCTTCCCCAGCTCATTTTACAGATGAGGAAACTGAGGCAAACAGGGTTAAGTGACTTGCTCAGGGTCACCCAGCTAGCAAGTGCCTGAGGTTGGATTTGAACTCAGGTCCTGTTGATTCCTGGTCTGGTGCTCCATCCACTTAGCTGCCCCCAAAGAAGTGGGCAGGGCCTACAAAAGGTCAATCCCTGAACCCTAGAATGGTTTAAAAGTCACATGGGGTAGTAGGCAAGGATCTTCAGAAATCTAACAGCATCATAAATTCAAAGCTAGATGAGGCCTCTGAGATCATTTGGTCGAAATATTTTTTACCAATAAAATAGGGCATTGATCATGACTTGGTCTAATCCTGCCGCTTTATAATAGAGGAAACTGAGGCCCAGAGAGAATGGAAGGATCATCGGTACAGAGCTCTAATAGAACAGAGAGGCCACCTATTCCAACTTCATTTATATCAGGAGCCAGGAAAATTAAATAACTTGTCCGAGGTCACACAAGTAAGAAGCACTAAAGACAGGATTTGAACCCAGGTCCGGCTGCTTTAGAATCAGAGTGTGAGGGACTTGCCCCAGGATACACAGGCAATAAGCAGAGGAGGCCAGGACCTCTGACTGCAGAAGATTCCAGCACTTGGGCTACTACCCTATGCTTACATTGCTCAAAGGAATCCTTTGAATCAGGCAGGGGCTGACTCCCCCACCTCAGTTACCCTCCCTCTGAATGGTGTAAGTTTGGAGTAGGAAACCTCTAAGGTCCCTTCCAGCCCTAGCGCTCAGAGACAATGCGCCCCCAGCGATCCAAAGGTCCTCCTCTCTCTCAGCATTCCCAGGGGTTTGCTTAAAGAAGAAAGCCCTGGCTTTCAGACAATACTATTTTTCTCTCATTTGATGCTTTTGGGTTTCTGCTTTCCTCTTTCTGTACTCTGACTAAGGCCCTGCAGCTGCCCTTCCTACCTTGGGGAGTTCTACCTCAGTGGACTCATCAGCTGCTTCTTTCCAGGAGCACACAAATACATCCACCCAGCCCCGAGATTCTTTCAGGTCCCTTTCTGATGATTCTTTCATCCCTCCGATCCTTCTTTCTCTTCCAACCTCCAGGGCCCAGTCTGGGTATCCTGTTTGTCCCCAAGCCCACTCACTCCTCGTCCTGAACAGATGAACCCTCATTTCCTTCACCCTTTACAGGAAAAGTGTGGACTTTGGGGTCTCAGGAAAACTGCGAACCAGCAAGGTCTTCATCTCATGCAGTTTTGGCTGCTTTGCTGGAAATAGAGTGGGCAACGTGTCCCACAGAGATTTATTTTGGTTTGCTTTCTGGGGCAGCCAGATCAAGCAAAAAAAAAAAAAAAAAACCTCTCCCTTACACATAGTATAGAGAATACCTGAGCATGAGAGGGAGAATTTGTGTGCAAATGTCATCTTGCTAATAATTCACTAGGTGGCTTTGGGCAAGTCCCCTCCCTTCTCTGGACCTCAGTCTTCCCATAAGGAGGTGTAAAATAAAGGGAGCCAAAAATATCTACATTCCCTTCCAATTCCAAAACTCAGGATCCTCCCAGAGCAGAGGTTATCAGATTCTCGGATCTCTCTTATTTGAACTACTTTCCAATTCTCTTCTCCCCCCCCCCCCCAATACATTGTAAGCTCCTTGAGGGCAGTAATTGTCCTTTGCCTCTTCTTGTACCTTCAGAGCTTAGCAAAATGCCTGGCATATAGTCTGCATTAATAAATGTTTATTAATTGATTTTTCATAGATACTTAATAAAATAGGTGCTAAATAAATACTTCTTGACTTGTCCTGGACATAGGGCAAGTTTAACCTCTCTGAGCCTCAGTTCCCTCATCTGTAAAAAGAGGATGATATAACTCAGGATTGTTATGAGGTTCAAATGAGATAATATACATAAAATTCTTTGCAAACCTCAAACAACCAAACTTTTATTAACTACTTTGCAGCAGCCAATGGGCTATGTGCTGAATAAAAATATCAGAAATTATTACTCAATACAGGTCAGTAGGGAGAGAGTACCAAGGCACTGGAAACCAAAAGAAAGAAAAGAAAAAGCAAAAAAAAGGAGGGGTAAGGGGAAGGCACCCTAGAGAGTGGGAAAGTTTGCCTGGGCCTGGCCTTACTTAGAAGAAAAGCTGTTCTAAACACAAAGCTATTAAGAACCACAGAATGGGGCACTTGTTGCTGAGAAGTAGTGGGTCACCCAAAGTGAACGAGGAAGTAAAATGCCTTTCCTCTGGGTGGTTTCTGGGCAAAAGTGTAACCACCAGGTGTTATTTAACCAGCAAAACAGTCCTCCCCTACCCACAAATATCAGGGCTAAGAGTTTGGCCCAGTGCTGGTTCTCTCCCTTCTGCTCCTTCCTAGGCTGAAATTGCCATCAATATAGGATAACTTTTATTTTTTTATCTTAAAAAATGTATTGGGCTTTAGACTTTCTTTTGTACTCTTAGGTACGTGAATGACCCCGGATGAAAGGGCAGGGGGTGGAGATGAGGTAGAATCTCCACATTTATGATCCACTGAAATATTGAAAAAAAATTAGAGTTTTGGTTTGGCTAAATAGTTTTTTATCAGGTGCTGGGCTATCATCTTGAACGGCTCACTGCTTCCTTATAGCAGCAGATTTTATGACTTCATTCAGACAAGTCAGTCCCATGGAAAAGTTTAAATTCCCTTTCTTACATAGAATAACTTTTTAGAAGTGGGGATCTTAGAAATTACCTAGTAATAATAGCTTATCTAGTACTTTGGGGCTTACAGAGAGCTTTCCTCACAATGACCCTATAAGGTAGGTGGGTAGTGTAAATAGAATTTTCCCTATTGTACAAATGAGAAAACTGAGACTCAGGGCAGTTTGCCCAGGGTGATGTAGAGAGTTAATATTACCCAAGTTTTCTTATTCCTTTTGATCTGGCATATAGCTTGTTGGTACATATTTCTTTCCATATTGCTTCCTCCATTAGATTGTAAGCTCCTCAAGGAAGGGACTGACTTTTGCCTTCATATCTCTATCACTTAGCAAAGGGCTTGGCACATAGTAAGCATTTAATAAATGCTTATTAACTGACTGACTTTTCAAGGTCACCATTGTTACCATTTGGAGGGTCTATGAAATAATCCCATCAGGTATGGTTTCTTTTCCTGGGGCCCATGAATTTTTAAAAATACATATTTCAATTATAATAAATAAATGAGAACTAATATTTATATAGTACTTACTATGTGCCAGGCACTAATTATTATTGTGTTCTAATTTGATCCTAATGATGGCCCCGTGAGGTAGGTGCTATGATTATCCCCATTTTGCAGATGGGGAAACTGAGACAAACAGAGGTTAAGTGACTTGCTCAAGGTCACACAGCTAGTGTCTGAGGTCAGATTTTAATTCAGATCTTCCTAATTCCAGGCTATAGATATAGCTATGATCCAAATCATAGTAGTATAAATACATAGGAGAGGTCAAATAAGGCCATATGATAGATTGGTATAGAGGAAGATCACTTCTAACTCTGATAGAAGCTGTCCCTAAGATGGTAAAGGAAGGATTTCAGTCAGCAAAGACATCGTGGGTAGTCAGTTTCAGGCATAAAGGAAAGCCTGTATACATTCATGGTGCTGGAAGAAGCCAGGAAAAGGTGGAGAGGTCTGGCTACAAGGCCAAGGGCAGAATGGGGGGAGTATGTGATCAAGCTGCTATGGCAGGTTGAAACCTGATTATGAACAGCCTTGAATGTTAGGCTAGGCTAAGGAGATTGTATTTCATTTGGCAAGGAATGGGGAAATAGCTGATGTGTGGGGCTTCATTTTTTAAAGCAGAGAAGTAAAGGTATCAAGCCTGAAAATTAGGAAGGTTACTTTGGAAAGGGTATGAAGAATGTATTAGAGCAGGAAGAGTCTAGAATCAGGGAGATTAGTTGAAAGGCTGTTAGAATAATTTTAGGTGTGAGATAATGATGGCCTAAGCCAGGGTGGTGGCAGCAGAGGTGGAAATGAGGGCATTGAAGTGAGATATATTGGAGGCAAAATCAACAGGACTTGGCATTTGATTGGATGTAAGGATGGTGAGGGAGACAGGAGTCAAAGACGAAGTCAAGGTTTCTAGCCCGGGTGACTGGGAGGACGATGGCTCCATCAATAGAAAGAGGAGAAGGTTGTCAGGGGAAATGATGAGTTCACTTTGGGACATGTTGGGCACATGTCAAATGTCCCACAGGCACTGCAGCTATAGATTCAGAACTCATCTGCACAGAGGTGATAATTGAAGCCATGGAAGTGGATGGGATTGGTTAAGGAAAGAATTGTTGAGCAACAATGTGGTGGAGAGAGAGAGAGACAGAGAGAGAGAGAGAGAGAGAGAGAGAGAGAGAGAGAGAGAGAGAGAGAGAGAGAGAGAGAGAGAGAGAGAGA
>NW_027185784.1:15505527-15548852 GCF_028583685.1 Petaurus breviceps papuanus
AGAGAGAGAGACAGAGACAGAGACAGAGAGAGAGACAGAGAGACAGAGAGAGACAGAGACAGAGAGAGACAGAGAGAGAGAGACAGAGAGAGACAGAGACAGAGAGAGACAGAGACAGAGAGAGAGACAGAGACAGAGAAACACTGGATCTATAGTCAGAGAACCTGGATTCAAATTATACTTCTAGCACTTGCTGCCTTGTTACCATGATGATGATCCCTTAAATTCTCTGGGCTTCACTTTCCTCATCTGTAAAATGAGAGGCGTGGATTAGATGACCTCTAAGGTCCTCTTAAGTTCTAAATTTATGATCCCATAAGACAAAATGAAGTCTTTGGCAGAACCTTGAAAAAAATTTCCCCACTCCTCCCTATTCCCCTTTGTAGGAAGAAAGGGACATTGAAGAAATGATCAGAAAGGGAAGAGATCCAAGAAAGAGCAATGACTCTAGGGAAGGACGAGAAGGGGTCAGTTTCTCACTAAGATGGGAGTAGAGGCTTCTTAGGATAGAGCACCAGTACTAGAGTCAGGAAGACTCATCTCCCTGATTTAAAATCTGGTCTCAGACACTTCCTAGCTGTGTGACCTCGGGCAAGTCACTTAACTCCATTTGCCTCAGTTTCCTCATCTAAAAAATGAGCTAGAGAAGGAAATGGCAAACCACTCCAGTATCTCTGCCAAGAAAAACTTCAAATGGGGTCACAAAGAGGTGGACATGACTGAACAACAAAAATGAGAGTTCTGCTGAGACACAGGGAGTAGAGATGGAGCTAAGAGCTGGAAGAACAGAAGGTTTGGGACCACTGCTAGGGGAAAATGTGATAGGGAAGCAAGAGATTACAGTAATAAAAGGGAGGCAGCTTGGTACACTGTAAAGGACCCTAGACACTCAGAGGCCATCTAATCCATTCCCATGAGATGAAGCATAAATTCCCTCTACATATAATATCCCCAACAAGTAGCCACCCAACTTCTGCTTGAAGACTTCCCAGTAATGGGAAATTCACTACTGCCTAAGGTAACCAATTCCAATCATTGGTGATTAAATGTCCTCTCACATATCTCCTGTCAAGTGGTCCTCCTTCTGTCCTCTGGTGCCAGGCACGGGTCTAACCCCCTCCCATCCAAAAGACAAGTATTTGAAGATAGTGATCACATCTTCCCTGGGCCTTTCCTTTTCCAGGCTAAGAATCCCCAGTTACATCATAGTCTTGTTTCTTAGAGTCTTCCCCATCTTGGCCACTCTTCTCTGGACATGTTACTCTTGTTAGTATCATTTCTAAAAAATGGAGAAACAATACTCCCATTGTAGTCTGGCCAATAGAGACAGCAGTATCAGCTCCCTCATTCTGGGACATCTATTACTATTTATACAGCATAAGATCAAATTCCTTTTGGGGGCTGCCATATTGGCATTGGTACATGTTGAACTAATAATCCACTAAAATGCTTGTCTTTTTCTCATGAACTGTCTCCTTACCATACCACTGTCATCTTTCCCTTGGTCAGTTGACCTTTTTTTTTTTTCAAACCAAAGGACTTTGCATTTCACCCTATTAAATTTCATCTTGTTAAGAGTCAGCCTATTATTTCAGGCTGACCATTTCTTTTCATATCCCAATTCTGTCATCCAGTGCATTAACTATCTCTCTCAGCTTCATGTCATCCAAAAATAAGATAAGCATTCCTCTTATGCCTACATCTAAGTAATCCAAGTTATTTGACCCTGACAAATGGTCATCTACCCATCAGAAACTGACACCTTGATCCCTAATCAAGAGCGGCATTGTCAAAAACTGGTTGTGCATCCCATCTGATCTCCCCACTTGGTGGAATGGGCCCCCTGGTCTCATTCACACCAAAATAAGGTATTCCAGAAAATTCAGAGCAGTGGGTTTGACATGAATAGAGATAAGAAGAGGAGGAGGATCAAGGGAGGGCAAAAATAAATAGTTCAGAATTCTCTCTTCCGTCTTCACAATGGTCCCTTTCCTAGTCCTCCACCTACTGAGGGCAAGGACTGTTTGCTTTTGTCAATGTATCCCTAGCATCTTGGATGCTACGGCATCTAGTAAGCATTTAATAAATGGGTCATACTGATTTATTGTTCTTCCATGACCAAGACCCTTAAGTTGAGTTATGACTTTCCCTTTGCTGTCCTGGCTTCTCACCATTGTGCTAAGCCCTCTTAAGCTTGAGCCATAAGGGAGAAGCAGGCAGCTCTGGAAGGTTTTTATTTTCTTTTGAGGATTGCCTTAATTAGACTACCATGATGTTGTTTACCTCCAAGGAGACACATTTGTTCGGTAGACTTTTGCCATTCACTTTCTCAGGAAAGTTTCACCTACAGCTGCTGCATTTTACTGAGGTAGAGGATGAATTGGGAAATAGTGAAAAATCTAGAAGAAGGTCCATTCCTCCACATTCCAAGATTCATGCTGGCTTCGTTTTTTTAAGTCCAGGGCCTATAATTTCCATCAGCATAAGGAAACCCACCTGTGATGATCCCTCCAATGACATAGTATGGGATTCATCTGACACTTTCAGTCTAAGAGTGCCTCCTGGAGCAATGAGAAGATAAGTGATTTGTCTAGGATCATACTGTCAGGATATGTCAAAGGCATAACTCAAACCCAGGTCTTCCTTACTCTGGAGACAGTTGTCTACTCACTACTCTCCCCTTGGTACTATCAGGGTCCTCATGCCAAGTCCACCTCTCTCTTTTTACTATTTAGGGACACCCTGTTTTCAGAACTAAGACCTGGAAAGCAGGCTGTGTCCTGAGCTTGACATAACAACAATCCTTTGTGGTTCACTCTCTAGATGAACTAGCCACAGCAAAAGCCCAGAATTGTTTCACACCAGCATCCAGTGGTCCATGAGTTTGTACAAGCACCTGTAGTACCCGTGTTTTGGTCATGAAACCCTGCTATGAATCAAACTGGTCTCACTGTTGCTGTTGTCCCTCATTATCAGGGCTATAGATCACTGCACAGTCACTAGTGTAAGTACTGAGATTTGTTCACGCTAAAACAGATCTCATTCTGGGAGTGGGGGGGAGAGCAGCACATATGTATCTAGTTTCCCTCCTCCAACAGAATAAAACTACTTACTTATGACCACTGTTAGCTCTTTGGTTTGGTCTGGTTTTTAGCATTAACTGTGGTTTTGATAACCTGTGTAAGCTCTCTGGGAGGTTTTGGGTTTTTATAGCCTTAAAAACAGGTGCAGAGCTCCTATGGCTCTGGTCACTTGGTCAGTAGTTAGAGATTTCAAAATATATTTTGCTCAGAACCTTTTCTGTGTGTTTTCAGGGCTTTCTGTGTTTACTTTTTTTTTCTTTTTCCCACCTCCAAGATTCCCTTCCCTTCCAAATACACACTTGAAATAAGAATCAAGATATTTCTAGCATTAGTCCCAAATCGTCATTACTTCCCCTTAGAAATTCTCCTCCAGCCTCTAGTCTTTATCCCTTCCACTTAGTCCTAACCTGTCCTTTCTATTTTTTTCATCCTTGAGGAATTGCGCACAATTTATAAGGAAAAAAATCCAATTCCTTGTCCCACCCCAACTCACCACACACACACACACACACCACACCACACACACACACCACACACACTCACACACACCATACCACACCCCACACACACCACACACCACACATACTACACACACAGCACACCATACACACACTGCACATCACACACCACACACACAACACACCACAACACACACCACACACATACACACACCACACCACATACACACCACACACACAAACACCACACCACACACACACACACACACCACACTTCTGCTGTGCTACTGCTACTAGTATTCTAACTCGAGTTCAGGATGATGAAACCAGCATTTGGAAATTGCACAAATTAAATAGTCCAAAAGGGAGAGAAGGAGTTTGGGGATGAACTTTCTCTGAAACACTTGGGCAGAGCCGCTAGGAGCCCTTTCCAATCACAGTAAACATGCCAGATATAGGCAGCTCTAGTGGGGCTTCAAGACACCTAGAGATTAATTAGGAAGCCAGTCCTTTAATGAAGCATCCCAGAGTAACCAACCAGGAAGCAGTTGCTGAGAGAAACTGGAAGGCTTGAGAATCACGAGGACCTCAAGGAAAACAGAAGAGTGTGGTGGAAAAAGGGACGGATTTGGAGCCTGAGGGCCTGGATTTGAATCCCGATGTTGACCACCTACAGACCCTTGGATGAGTTGCTTCATTTGTAAAATGATCCTATAAGTTTTAGGGTTATGGGTCTAGAACTGGAAGGAACCTCAGAGATTAAATTTTACAGATGAGTAAACTGAGGCCCACATAGGGTAAATAACTTGCGAAGGGCACCAAAGGTATTATGCATCAGAGGTGAGATTGGAACCCAGCTTCCCTGAGTGCAGAGGCACTGCTCTTTCCATGGTCCTACAAAGAGTTGCCTGGCTCAGCGAAGGCCCCATTCTTCGACTACTTGTGGCTGAGTTTTAGACCATTTTCAATAAAGATGTTTGCACCATACTAAAGACCTGCACCCCAGATTTTATGAAGTTGCAACTCCTCAGTTTCCACTGTCTCCATCCCTATCTGGGATACCCAGATTTCCCCAGCCTTCCAAATATAAGTAAGAAATAAAAACACATTTCCTTAATCTGATTAAGATTTGTGAATTACGTACAACACTATATTAGGTTCTAGGGGAGATACATGGCAGCGCATAAACAAATCATAAGATCACAGAATTAGAAGGAATCTCAGAGAACATCTAGATTCACTGAAAAAATCTTGTTTCTTGTTGTAAATCTTGTTCTGTGATGTTTGGATTCAGCCAAGAGGCCACTCTTGAGGACCTAGAGGGACACATGTGGCCTCGAGGCCACAGGTTCCCTGCACCCAGCCCAATCCCCCACAAGACGTGCCCCTACCCTCATAGAGCTTACAGTCTTGTAGAGAAGTATGAACCATGCTCAGGTAATCATAATACAAAATAATACACTATTAGTGTATTAAAGAAATGCAAAGTATTATGAAATGACCCTGGGGCAAAAAGTCTTTCTCAACTGGAACAGGAGAGTAAGGAAAATTCTACTGTAGTGAACAATTAAAGAGGGAGGTAAGACCAAATAAACAAATGGCCTAAGATTCAGTGGTTGGGAGTCATTCTTTTCTTCTATCTATCTATCTATCTATCTATCTATCTATCTATCTATCTCTCATCTATTTCTCTATCCAGGATCCCAAAGACATGAACGTTTTTATCAGAACTCTTAAAAAGATTTGACAAAACAGGAAAATGATAAATGTTGGAGAAGATGTGGGAAAGTTGGAACACTAATTCATTGTTGGTGGAGTTGTGAACTGATACAATCATTCTGTAAAGCAATTTGGAACTATTCCCAAAGGGCTATAAAAATGTACATACTCTCTGACCCAGCAATACCACTTCTAGGGCTGTATCCCAAAGAGATCATAAAAATGGGAAAGGGACATACATGTACAAAAATATTTCTAACAGCTCTTTTCATGGTGGCCAAGAACTGGGAATTGCGGGGATGCCCATCAATTGGGTAATGGCTGAACAAATTATAGTATATGAATGTAATGGAATACAATTGTGCTATAAATGATGAACAGACTTCAGAAAAACCTGGAAAGACTTATATGAACTGATGTTAAATGAAATGAGCAGAACCAGGAGAACATTGTACACAATAACAGCCACATTGTGCAATGATTGACTTTGATAAACTTAGCTCTTCTCAGCAATGAAAGGATCTAAGACAAATCCAAAAGACTCATGGTAGAAAATTCCATCCATATTCAGAGAAAGAACTATGGAGTCTGAATGCAGAGAGAAGCAGACTATTTTCTTTTTTGTTTTGTTTTGTTTTTCTTTCTTGTGGTTCCTCCTATTCATTCTGGTTCTTCTATACAACACGACTAATGTAAAAGTATGTTTAATGGGAATGTATGTGTAGAATCTATATCAGATTGCATGCCGTTTGGGGGTGGGAAGGATGGAAGGGAGGGGGAGAATATTCAAAACTTAGAGAAGTCAACTTTTGAAAACTAAAAATAAATTAACTCTAAAAAAATATGGCTTAAAAATGAATACTCCTCCCTGCCCCCCAAAAAATCTTCCTGGAAGTGAATTTCAACGAAAATATCAGTCTATCGATGAAAAAATAGAGCTCATCTTTTGGAGGTATCCCTTAGCCCTTTCCATTCAAAGAGAATTGCTAAATGCTACCTTAGGCGTATGCAAGATTAAAAGAAATTTAAGAAAATATTTCCTAATTTATAAGTATTACCCAAAAAGCGATTAAAATGTCCATCTCCTTGGACCCAGAGTTCCCACTGTAAAGTGTACATCCCTAAGGTAGCCAAAGACAAAGAGTAAGTTCCTATATATACTACAGTACTCAAAGCAGTATTTTGCAGTAATAAAAGCCTGGAAATGGAAACAAAGTAGATGCCTATTAATTGTATAATGGCTAACAAATTTTGGTACTTGAATATAACGGAATATCCCCATAATATGACAAAAAATAAATATTAAGAATTCAGAAGAACATGGCAAGCTTTATATATAAACTGAAAAAAAATAAACAGAGCTGGGAAAATAATATACACTATGACTTCAACTATGTAAATGGAATGATTAACAATTTTAAAAATATGAACAGTGCTCAACAATTATAAGAACAAAGAAGCCTGTCCCTGGAGAACGGTTGAAAAAATGTTTCTCTCTCCTTTGAAGGAGTGGGGGACCAACAGTCTGGAACCCTACACACATTATGAGGTTCAACTGATGTTTTGGTTTTGCTAAACTGCTCCCCCAAACACCTTTAAATTAAAAAAAAAAAACTTTGGTCATAAGGAAAGGCTTGCTAGGTAGAAGAGGGAAGATGGATTTATGGGAAATTAAGGTGATTTTTAAAAAATATATATATATTAATTAAAGCATTTCAAGTGATTCACCCAAGCCTCAGAGTTTGGGGCAGGTCATAGAAAAGAACTTGAAGAGTTTATCTAATCCAATACCCTTATTTTATAGATGAGAAGATTGAATGAGCCCTGGAGAGGCAAAGGAGCTTTTTTCAAGGTCACTCAGCCAATAAGTGGCTGAAGTTAGTGGCTGAGGAAAAATTCAAATGCTGATTTCCTGACTCCAAATTCAGGGCTTTTTCTGCTACCCCCACAATAGTTTTCTGAAAGTTAGCTTACAGAGCTAATGACCAGTGACTTCAAGGTGTTCATGAACCGAACCATTCACCTAGCCAAGACTGGAGCCAAGGTAATCAGAAGACTTTCACTAGCAAGTCCTATTAATATTTGGTTAGGAAAAACAGTGGAGAGAGAAAAGAGAAGGAAAGAAACCAGGAAACAGGATGGCAACAGATAACATAGAAAAGCCAAGGTCACAGAGCTCCCTGAAAACGGCATCGTGGGATTATACATTTAAAGTGGGAAGAGAACTTAGATGTATCTAATCTGTTTTACATGTCCCCTGATTTTACAGATGAGAAAACTAAGGCCCAGAGATATTGTGACTTCCATGGTGGTATGTTTGTCCAAGATCTCCGATTTCAGATCCATCACAATAAATGAGAGTGAGATGTCTAACAAAACAACAGCAGCAGCCATGTTTTATGTAGCATTTCAAGATTTACATATTCCGTAACTCTTAGGGCAGCTAGATGGCTCAGGGGAAAGAGCGCTGGGTCTGGAGTCAGGAAGACCTGAATTCAAATCTGACTTCAGACACTTATAAGCTGGGTGATTCTGGGCAAGTCACTCGACCCTGTTTGCCTTAATCCACTGGAGAAGGAAATGATAAATCACTTCAGTATCTTTGCCAAGAAAACCCCATGGACACTATGGTCCACAGGGTAAAGAAGAGTTGGACAGGATTGACAACATTACTGTTACTTATTATCCTATTATTAACTATTTCATTTCCTATTATTACCTACTATATTTCCTATTCTGATCTGTTATACATCTACTATGACCTATTGTGCTATTACACATATTTTCTATTATTACCTATTATGTCAATATTATCTATATTATATACCTATTATGACTTATTATGCTATTATTATCTATTTCATTTCCTATTATTACCTACTATATTTCCTGTTCTGATCTATTACACATCTATTATGACCTATTGTGCTATTACACATATTTCCTATTATTACCTACTATACTAATATATTATTATCTATATCGTATACCTATTATGCTATTATTACTATTTTAGTAATAATACTATTATTATGATTGTGTTATTTATCACCTATTATATACCTATTATACTGCCTATTATGACGTATTATGCTATTATTACTCATATGTCTATTACTCTGCCTATCATTTCCTATTATGCTATTATTACCTATTACATATCTATTATGCTATTATCTATTATATGACCTATAATAATAGCATCTATTATTAACAAGAGGTAATAATACCTCCTTTTATTAATAGGAGGCAATAATAGCACCTGTTAAGATAGGTGTTGCTATTACCTTCATTTTACAGATGAGTAAAGTGAGGTAAATGAAATTAAGTGACTTGCCCAGGGTCACACAGCTAGTAAGTGTCTGAAACAAGTTTAAAACTCAGGTCTTCCTGGCTCCCATCACTCAGTTGACTACACCACCTAGCTACAAATCAAGGAAGAATGGAAAGCTCAGGAGTGAATGAAAGGTAAAGGGCGATAGTTTTTCTCTGGATCAAGCCATCCTCTAATGGCCTGGAGAGCACCCACTGTCAATTTCACGGAGCCACTGGCCACAGCTAGGAGTCTGGATTCCTGACCTTGGACCATTTATCAAACCAGCAGAGGGGAAAATCTCCCATTGAAGACCAGCTTCTACTCAGGATATGGAACGCATGGATCTTACCCTGACCCATGGCCCCTGTGGCATTTCAATTCCACCTAGAAAAGATGTCAAGGGGTCAGTCATCTCTTTCTCTAGCTGATCTATGCCTGCCACCCACGCATACGGAAAGAAAGCTGCATGTCTGGGACTTGGGACTGCCAATGGCAGCCTAAGCTTTTATCTTTCTCTTAGTGTTCCACTGCCAGCTTTCTAGGTAGGTGGAAAACACCATTACTTGGTATTTATAGAGTTGACTTCCCTCCTGGGAACCCAAAGAACTTCAACAATGAGATTGCAGCCTTCCTCACACTTTCAGAACAAGAAAGGGAAGGGGTTTGTGTTCTTTCTTGAAACAGCTCTTTCTCTGAGAGAAACTGGAGCAATTTCTGCAAAGTTTATTTGCTCAAGTTTTCAAGACACATTAACCCCCAAAGCCCTGGGAGGTAATGTGTTTCCCCTCACTTTAACTCTCCAAGGAAAGACTGGCTGACCGCTGTTTTGGGCAGAGGCAAAGAATCATAGAGAGGAGTCTTATGTAAGTTTGGATTGGACTGGGCAGCTTCTGGGCCCCAATCCAGTTCTGAAGTTCTGTGCTCTCCTAGCTGAGGACTCTGTTTTCCCATCTGGTATTAACAACTTTAGACATTCAAGGTACCTCTCAGTTTAAGTGGGAAGAAATACCAGCAGATGCTCTGACATTTGTCACGTCCTCTTCTCACGCCCCAAGAATCAGAGATGATCAGCGAAGGTAGCTCAACCAGTCAGCAATGGAAGCTAATGGAAGCTGATGGAAGCATCTGAACCAATCACCCAAATTCAAAAGCTGAATCAGCAAATTGCAGAGATATTTTCAGTACGTGTGTCTATGTGTGTGTGCATATACACATATATATACACACATGTGTACATATAGAGAGACAGATAAATAGTAGGTAGGTAGATACATATATACATACATACATATATACATAAGACGAAGCTTCCATATCAGTAGAATAGTGGGTCTGCAAGGCTTCCACATTCTATAGGTATACAGAAGTTTTTCCTCAGGACACCAGGTATAGTATGAAGCAGGGGAGACTTTGACTTTTCCTGGGCTTGAGTAAGACCCTTCTTGATTTTGAAAGAGGCTGTGGTATACTGTGGTATAGGGGATAGGGCTCTGGCAAGTCATCTAACCTCTCTGAGTCTCAGTTTCTTCGTCCATAAAAGCAGGGAATTAGACTGGACATGGCCTCCAAGCTCTAACTCTATGACTGCCTTAAACATCTTTGCTCATTCCCTCCTCTTTTTATCATTTGTATAGCTCTCTGTTTAGAGGTTGTCTCCTCCCCTAGCAGAATATAGGGTAGGGGCTTTTCTGCCATTGTATCCACAGTGTGTTACATACAGTAGGTACTTAATAAATGCTTGGTGGATTGACTAGATGCTCTGATGAGATCTCCAGGTCACATTTTCAGTCTCTCAGATGTACATAAGCCGCACATTCACTTTCCCTGGGTATTGACCTACATTTCACGTTATTGTAGCCTGGGAGACTACCTATGAGTTGACTCAGGTGTCATGCAGGGGTCACAGCCTGGGCAGACTGGGTTAGGCACTACAGGAAGTATCCTAATGACAAAGATTCAAAAGCAAAATGTTATTGCAGAGTTTTTTGGTTTTTCTCAAGCAGGAGAGGGCAAAGAGAGCAGAAAGTTGGGGGTGTTAGGAAGCTAAAAGAGATCCTGCCTGGGAAGAGATTTTAGGGCAGAAGATAGAGCTAATCTATGGGCTTATGGGCCTTGTAGAATACCTAGAAAGGTGACTGGACAGCAAGGGGAACAAGAAGGAAGTAATAACAACCCTAAAAGGAAAAAGGACTATTTTCCCAAAGCACCTGCTCTGACCTCCCATTTCCTACCTTCCCAAACTGCCTATTTTCCCTACCTTAGAACTTGTTCTTTATATCTCCCCCCACTCCAGTATAGAGACTGCCCTCCCCTCTCCTCCCCTCCTTGCTCCAATCCCTCCTCCCATAAGAGGTAACTACAAGCGTGTTAAAGTGTTCTTTCTCCCACAAACCATTAAGTTGTCAAACCGAGGTGGAGAACAAACCCAGCAAGAGCTCGGGGCTGGAATGCTAATGGCAAATATGGCAATTATTCTTTCAGTTCTGGACAAGTCCTGCATCAACTTTATTGGCCCCAGGTTATATCTTGTGATCTTTGGATGCTGACGGAAGAGGCATAGCTTGATATGGGAAATAACCAGGAAGATTAAGTCTTGATAGAGAGATAGAGGGAGATAACAAAGAAGTGGGTGGGTTTTTTCCTTTTTCTTAAATATCCACACAGGTGACATGCAATGGTTTCTAGGTATAACCACGGCCACCCCCATCAAAATGAAAAGAAAAAAACTTTCCATAAATACCTTGCCCACGTCAGGAGAACAGCTAGCTGTATTACACACTTGAGTACCATTTTCGAGGACACTTTAAATAGAGCTCTGGTGCCTGACTTCAATTTAACGTGTGAGCGGGAGCTGCTGAGGCAGGTGGGGGTGACAGGGTGCTAGGCCAGGCTTAAGGGTTGGCTCTGTGCAGGGTTCCTGACTGGCCCTCTGGCACCTCAGGCAGTTTGGAGCCAAGGCATATCTAGGATCCCTTTCAGTGTTCACTCCTCTTTTTTTTTTTAATCAAACAGCAATTTGTTAATAGTGAGTTTTTCTCCCTGCCTCTTCCATGAGACCAAAAGACCATGAGTTCAGGTGCATGGGGATGCTAATCTAATGGTGGTGGGAAATGCAGGCTTTATCATTGTAGAAAGCTTTGCTCCAGATAGACAGAAAGATAGATGGATAGATAAACAGACAGATGGATGGTCAGACAGACAGATGAATGGACAGGTGGATAAATAGATGGATGGACGGACGGACGGACAGATAGACGGACAGACAGACTGACAGATAGATAGATGATAGATAGATAGATAGACAGACAGACAGACAGACAGACAGACAGACAGACAGACAGATAGATAGATAGATAGATAGATAGATAGATAGATAGATAGATAGATAGATAGATAGATAGATAAGATAGTTAGTTGGTTTCCCCACTGAATCTGGTCTTTTTGTTAAGCTTCCCCACCTGTCTCATCAGGTCATAGAATAATAGATCTAAGGCTGGAAATTATCTCAGAGGCATCTATTGCAATTCACTCATTTTATCAATGAGTAAACTGTGATCCCTGGGAGTGAAATGACCTGTCCATGGGCAGAGGTGGGGTTTGGACCTAGGCCCTGTGACTCCAAAGCCAGGGTCTTTTCTATTTGATTCTTTTGTAGTTTAGGATCTGACTCTCCTCTGTCCCCTAACTTGGGGTTCTGTTCCTCAGTTCTCAGGCCTTTAATGGGATGGATTGCACCTTGGAATTGCTGATAGACAGGAGCATTCTGTGACAGAATGACAGACATCCCTGGATGCCATACCTGCTAAACCCAACCCTTTCTGGTAGTGTCCCTTGATCCTCAGATCCCATAATCTCCAAGAATTTGGAAGATTAAAATGGAGATAGGATTAATATGCCTCCTCCCTTTTGTATTGGCTCACATCTGAATCTTTCCCTCCCTTTCCCAATGCCTACATATCATCATCATAATTTTTAAAATAATCACGTTTGTATAGCTCTTGCATATACATTATTTCATTTGCTCCTCTAAACAACTCTGTGAAGTTGATAGTACAATTACATTTTCCATTTTGTGTATGAGAAAACTGAGGATCAGAGAAATAAGATTCATTTCCACTCAATTCAAAAAGATTTCTTAAGCACTCTAAGACAGAAAGTACATTGATATATATGCTTTGACCAAAAAAATAGTCATTGTAGGGCAATAACAACAATAATAATAATAATGGGAGGCAGTTGGGTTCAGTAGGTGAAACACCAATATCATTCAGGAAGACTTGGTTTGAGTCCCACTGGCTGTATGAAGATAGGTCTCCCCAAAAGCTCCATCCTGGTCCCTCTTCTCTTTTCACTATAATGTCTCAAGTGGTAAGCTCATCATTATCTCTGTCCCAGATCTGTGTGTCCAGTCTTAGTCTCTCTCCTGAATGATAATCTCACATCACCAAAATTTCAAACTCGATGTCCCATAAGCATCTCAAACTCAACGTGTCCAAAACAGAACTCCTTCTCTTTCTGCCCAAATCCTCCCCTGTTGCTGTCCTGCAGACTGCAGGGTTATCTTTGACTCTTTACTCTCATTCATATCCAATCTGATTTCTATCACCAACACGCGCGCGCGCATATACACACACACACACACACACACACACACACACACACACACACACACACACACCCTTATTTCCACCTCTTCCCTGGACAATTGCAATAGCCTTCTAATTAGTCTCACTGCCTCAAGTCTCCTGTCACTTCAATCTATTCTCTATTTAGCTGCCACGGTGATATTTTTCTAAAGTATCTGTTCGTGTCACTCCCCTGCTCAATGAACTCCAGTGACTCCCTATTACCTCTAGGATCCATTATAAAATCCTATGTTTTATATTTGAAATCCTTCACAACCTGGCTCCATAGAACATTTCTAGTTTTATTATATTTTAATTTACTACAGGAATTCTAGAATCCAGCTACACTAGTCTATTATCTGTTCTCCATCTCCCATCTAAGTGCTTTTACATCCCTTATCCCCCATGCCCTGCAATGCTCTTCCTCTTTACTCCCCCAGTTTCCCGCATGACCCAGCTACAGGCATAATTTCTATAGGAAACCTTTCCAAGTTATTATCCCTTCCATCCCCTCGAGCTACAAGTGCCTTCTCCTCTGAGATTACCTTCTCTCTACTCTATCTACATCTTGTATGCACCTAGTTATTTATATGTTATCTCTGCCTTTAGAATGTGAGCTCCTCGAGGATAGGGATTGTTTTTCCCCTCTTTTAGTATACCCAATGTTTACTTAGTACAATGCCTGGTACATAGCTAACAATTAATAAATGCTTATTGACTGATAACTTCTTAGTGCCCCCCAGACAATCTTTAAGTCTAAGAGTATAAGTTGCTGTAACCCTCTATCAATGTTGATTTATCAGTAGTATTTCTTTATATTGAACCAAAATCAGGCTCTTTACAACTTCCATACATCAGTCCAAGATCTGCCCTCTGGAATTAAGCAGAGTCTTCCACATGATAAGCCTTTATATATTCCAAGTCTGATTCTCTTTTCCAGGCTAAATATTCCCTTTCCTACAATTAACTCACATGTCACACTTTCAAGTACTCTCATCATGCTCTGGACATACTCCTGTTTATCAATGTCCCTTCTAAAATGTGGTAACCAGAACAAGACAAGATTTTTGTTCAGGCACACCCAACTCTTCTTGATCCAATTTAGGGTTTTCTTGGCAGAGACTGGAATGTTTTCCATTTCCTTCTCGAGTTCATTTTATAGATAAGGAAACTGAAGCAAATAGGGTTAAGTGACTTACCCAGGGTCACATAGCTAGTAAAAGTCTAGGGCCAGATTTGAACTCAAGAAGATAGGTCTTCTTGACTCCAAAGCTAGCATTCTATCTACTGTGCCACTAAGTTGCCCCAGACAAAACATTATACTCTAGACTTCTTCTAAGATTAGCCTCTTACCTCTCTTGTCTTGGAAACTAACTTTCTGTTAATGCAACCTAAGATTCAATAAACTTTTTAGTCTGTCATGTTATATGGCTGACATTTTAAGTTTCTGTAAACATACAACAAGAAAATCCTTCTTCAGGGCTTCTGAACCAACAGCAAGGTTCCAAGCCCTCTGCAACAACAGCACTGTCCTTCACCAGTGGACAGAATTCAGTCTCTGTCTGCAGAACAGTCTCAGTAGCTCTGAACCAACAGCAAGGTTCCAAGACATCTGCAACAACAGGACTGTCCTTCACCAGTGGGCAGATCTGGCAAAACAACATCAAAACAGACAGACAAAGTACCAGCATAACAGCCATGTCTCCTCAATCCTTGGCAGCTCTGGGTGGCAGCTCTCAAAAGTCCTGGGCAATTCAAAGTGGCCCTCAGCAATCCTCTCCGTCTCTCTCTGCCTCCAAAGGTGCTGCTTCCAAAAAGTTCTTCTGCCTCTCTCTTGTGTCTCTCCAAATCTACGTCACCAGCTCCTCCCAGTTCAGCCCTCTCTTTTCACGTCAACAAGTCCATCCCACAAGTAGGATTCACAAGCTCTGGGCTTTAACACAATCAAACCAAAAACCAACCCAATACAGGGGGGTCTTTAAATTTCATTACTATTACAGACCCTTAGCTCTTTCCTCCCATGAATTCCTTTTTAACAGGTGTTGTCCATTTAGTACTTGTGAAATTTATTTTTGAACCAGTGGAGGACTTTACATTTGTCTACAAATGAATTCTAATCCCATTTCTCAAGTAAAATTCTCTTCGTGGCTTTCTCTAGTCAAGTAAGATAGGGTTCGGTATATTCTTTTCCCCACATATATAGCTCCATTTTATGGAATAAAGAAAACAACTATCCAAGGGCATGCTTTCTCAGGAATGTTTTCAGAATGTTATTCCAACTTGGAAGGGGAACAGGGATGTCTCCTCTGGGCATCTGTCATCGATACATAGTTATATGTACTGTTCCTTCACCGGGAATCATTTAGTGGTTTGCCTACCCCTGATGAGCTAGAATGTGGTATTTATGGAAGGAATGCCCAGTCCCCACCTAGCTATGTTGGCAAAACACCAAGTTTTGGGTCTGGTGATGGTCATTCTACCCAACAGAACCTGTTCAGTAACAAGGAGGAGAGATGCCCCTAGCAATTTCAGATACACGATGGTGATGATTTCTGAGATAAGTTTAAATAGCACTTTTCATAAGTTATCTCCTCTGATCCTTCCAACAACTCTATTATCATCTCCAACTCACGGTAGAGGAAACTGTGACTCAGAGTAGTTTGTCCATGGTCACAAGGCTAGTAAGTTTTATAGATGGGACTTCAATCCAGGTCTCTCCTGACTCCAGGTCCACCATCCTCATGAGTCTACATCATACTTCCTACCACAAAAAGAGAAGGTGGATGTATGTATGATGTATAATGATCTCTCTGTATGAGGACAAGATTAGTTTGCTTCTAGGGGTGATCAACACACTCAGAAATAATGCAAATGAATCAGGAAAAATCAGCTTAGGAATTCCTTGTTTTGAGGGCAAAAACTATGTAAAGGCAGGGACTTTGCTCAAAAAAAATTATGACTGTGAGACCTGTAATCTCTGGCAAATTCAAGAGAAGAGTTCCCAGGTTCCCTTTTACTAATGACCAAGGTTCTCAGGGCACTGTATCAGAAGCCAAGATATGTAGAGAATGATGGAAAAGTGGGAAGTGATCATGCTGATAACAAAAGGTAACAAGTAGACTATTTCATAATAGCTGTGCAAAGTCCCTTTATGCGTATCTCGTTTGATCTCAGCAATGGTTCTGTAAGGCAAGTACTACAGATGTTATTGTCCCCATTTGGTAGTTGAGGAAACTGAGGCTTAGTTAACTGAGTTCCCCAAGGTCATTCAGCTAGTGTCAGAAGCAGGATTTGAAATCAGGGCTCCCTGCTTTCAAATCCAGCACTTTATCCTCCAAATCATGGTGCCCTCCAAAATCTCTTCTTGCATGCTGCTGAATGCTATTAACAGCCTTCATGGAAAGCAGACCTCAAGTGACCTGTCCACCAGCTTACACTACATAAGCTTGTACATTAAAAAAATCACCTAAGGCCGTGTAACCTTGAGCAAGTTACTTAACCCTGATTGCTTAAAAAAAATCACCTAAAAACAGTGACACAGAAAAGCAAGTTCAGATGATCTTTTAGGGGGTGACTTTTGCTATTATTGTCTATTTGCATTTTCCAAAGCTTTTGTTCAGGTACATTGTGACCAATGGGTTTGTAAGTGGGGAGGTGCTGCCTTCTGCAGTGAATCTCCTCGGTTTCTGCACGGGGACTTAGATTTATTGAAGCATGATCTCCTGAAAGACAATCCTCTCTCTGTCACACCATATGCATATTACACAGTGATTACATGTACATGTGGCTTTGTCTGTCTATAGATCAATAGATAGAAACTCTTGAAAAATTCCAAAAGATTAAGGATTTCATTGGGGTGAGTACCACCAACATGACAATGCAAACTCATTATGCTTTATTAGCATTTGTGAATTGTTATGACCCAAAAAGAAAATCATCACCTAGTGGTCAGACTTTGGGTGACAAGCCTTTCTGAGCTTGCTAAGTTGATCCCTAAATGGCACACAAAGTCTGTAGCTAAAACTTTTCCAGCATGAAAGGATATTGCATTGGCATAGCCAGCCTTATTACATATTACATTATCAAACGATATTTTGCACATAGTAACCACTTAATAAATGCTTCATTTGTTCATTTATATGATAATCTTCATAGTTTCTATGGCTCAGCCAAATTAACCTTCTATTGTTCCTTATATGAAGCAGTACATCTCCCACCACTAGGCCTTTGCACAGGCTGTACCCATGTCTAGAATGCAATCATTCCTACTTTGATCTCTTAAGAATCCCTAATTTCTCAAAAAAAAACCCACCTTCTTTACTTCAAGGTTCACCTCATGAATCTCCTTCTGCATAAATCTTTTCCTGACCCTGACAACTGTTAGTGCCTTTCCCATCCCCCCCCAAAAAATTAACTACATCCTGATTTTATTTTATATACTTGTATAGCTATATGTTGTCTCCTTAGATGATATCATAAACTCCTCAAGGACAAGGATTATCTCACTTTGCATCCCCTGTGCTTAGGACAGTGCCTGGCACAAAGTCTATAGACTTAATCAATGTTTCTGATTAACTAATTGATAGCCTTTAAGAATCCAAGATCTCTTCCATACTACAATGAAGCATCAAAGGAAGATTTAAGAAACATAGCACCCATGCATAGAGGGTGTCTCAAAACTCTTAGCATAGTTTTAAGCTACAAAGCTTAAAACAGCACTAAGAGTTTAGGGATGTCCTGCACATGTGGACATGCATGTGTATGTACACACAAGTTCCTTGTGCATGAATTGGATTTAAACGAGGTTCTCTCATGATGTCATTGGTCCTCTTCAAGAACAAAGAATGAACAACATACAAATCCATGTGTATATTCACTGAAAAAATGCATTTTTTTCAATATAGATCTCCCTCCACCAGCACAAATTCCCACCCATTTATCACTTAGTAAAAAAGTACTGGGGAGTTTCCCAAGCCAGGTAGAGGTTAAATAACTTGCCCAGGGCCAAACCCCTAATGAGTATCAACATCAGGAGTTGAACACTTATCTTGCCTCCCAAGTCCTACTACACTCTTTGATGCTACCTCTCTATATGATTTACGTGCAGAGATGATATGTGTTTCATCTTCTCCATTCCATTAATATCTGTGTCAAAAGTTAGCTACCTATGAAGACATCACTTCTGTTTTCATTATAGAAGTCTGAGAGATGATCTCAGAAAGTAAAATGGCCCTCCAGGAGGAAGTACATAATTCCATCAATAAATGATGGGGCTTGACATCTATCTGATCTATAACTCATGTTTCATCATGAATGGTAACAACAACCAGGCATACCTGTTAAATCAGACTGCTCATAATTCGGGTAACCCCTCTTCCTTCCTTAGCACTTGGACTCAGGAGTCTTACCCTTACCTCCCTGAGCACCCCCCAAGTCCATTTATCCAAACTGACTATTTCAAAACAATCCCTGTGGATCAAGGGCTCTTTAGCTCAGGTCTGTGAAGTTGTTTTCTTAATTATTTAGATAACTCTACTTTATAAACTGGCTTCATTTTGTAATCCTATGGAAGGCAGCTCTACTAAAATTTGGCATATTCATTCCCCAAAAGCCCCAAGTTATTAATAGTGGCAATAAACTCCCCCAACTTATGAGGGGAGATGGGGTTGGGGAACAGCACTCAAAAACTTTGTCAGTGGTACATTAAAAAAAGGATAGGAACCTAATTTTGAAAAGAGGTATAACAGTTTATGCCCATTCAATAGTTAAAAAAAAAACCTACAAAAATACTGTAGTAAAGAGTGGTTGAAATCAGGGGCCTCCAACTGTTCCTCCCCCTGTACCCCACTATAGGAACAGGTTGGGTAGACCACAATCAGGGCCTTCAGACCAGAGGCCCCGGGTGAAGGTGGAAGGTTGGGGCTAGTACTGACCAGCCTTTCTCTGACCACAGCTCCTACCACACCAGAAGATATACAATGAGTACTATGCTTTACCTTGACAAAGACCTGAAATTTGCTGGAAGGGTTGTAGCTTGTGAGTTATTATGAAGTAGCACAGTTTTCCGAGTTCTCTCACTGTTTTCTGCCCAAAATGTCCCTAATATATCAACCAAGTTTGAACAAATTCCCATTTTCAAAATACTCATGATAGCAGATTTATGTTTTATTTTATGCACATGAACTCCTTGGAAGCTAGGACTCTTTGGGCCTTTTTTTCATGTCCCTAGTTCCTGGCACATGAATAAATTCTTGTTGACTTGACTTAAAACCATTATTCTATGAAGGGGCCCCTTGGTTTCACCAGCCTGCTGAACGGATCCTGGATACAGAGAAGTTACAGAAAGATGTCTTGTCCACTTAGAACCAGCTATTGGTTAGTAGAAGTTGGAAACTCACTGAATCAGATATCTGAGGTCTCCTTTAACCTCAGGGAAATGGAAGATCTAGTCTGTCAGAGGAAACTGTGAGTTGTAGTGGAAAAAGACTGCCTCTACCATTGTTTGCATGACCTTAGGTTAAGTCATCTCCCTTTGGAAAGGAGGAGGTGGGTGAGGGAATCAGGTTTCTTATCTACAAAATGAGGAAGTTCAACCTGGGTGACCTATAAGGTCCCTTTCAGTTCTATTCCACTATGCCTAGAACTTAAGTATCCAAGGAAGAAAACAAGCTGGGGGTCATTGCAGATCTACAAGCCTACCCAAAGCATTCTTGAGGACTGGGAAGCCTAAGAGCAAAGGAGTGAACTAAAGTTAACACATTCAATTAATAAACAAACACATTCATTAGGAAACCACTATGTGTAACACAGAAAGTCCTAGTGGATAGAAAGCTGGCACAGAAATCAGGAAAAAAAAAAACTGGGTTCAAGTCCAGTCCCTGACACATACTGGCTGTGAATCCCCAGGCAAAACACTTAACCCTGCAGAACCCTGGGAAGCTCTCTAATTCTGAGTTACAGAGCAGCTAATGAAACAAATGAGTAAAGAAGGTTCCCTCTACCAAGAAAAACGACCCAGCCCCCAAAATGTGTAAAGTGCTAGGGTTAGCTATTGGTTATACCTTTTGTTTAACGACTGTCTCTACCTTAAAGGAATTCAGATTCTACTGGGAGCATACGGCAGACAAGCACGTGTATATAGACATACTATGTACATATCCACTTTATACATATATAATTTTTATACTTTATAGCAAAATTGCTATTCTTTATATACAAATATAAACATACATCTGTAAATATTACATCAATACAAAAATATGCATATAAAATATAAATATACACATATATAAAACGCAGTAATTTTTATATGTGTCCAGTGGTAATGAACTACAAAAATACCTATGTATTTGTAGCTAGGGTCATACATATGTGTATGTAGGTATGTATGTACGTGTGTAGATATATTAGCACATTATTTGGTACATAGTAAACAATAAATGCTTTTTCTGCTCATTAATTCATCTTAGCAAGCTAAGGTGAGATGAAGTAAAAGGGAAGATCCAAACAAATCATGTTTTCAAAAAATTTTGGAGGAGAGAACACTTTCAGCTGGGGAGGGATCAATCAATTTAATATTTAAGCAACCATAATGTGCAAGGCACTATAGATACAGAAAAAAATGAAGGGCTTTTACACTCAAGGAACTTATAGTCTATTTGGAAGAAATAACATGTATATAATTAGGTATATACAGAATAAATAATAGGTAGTTTAGGGAAGGAATGAAATAAACATTTATTACATACCTACTATGTGCCAGGAACTGTTCTAAGCGCTTTACAAATATTATCTCATTTGAGCAACCCTGGGAGGTAGTTGCTGTTAATATTTCTATTGTACAGTTGAGGAAACCAAGGTTAACAAATTAAGTGACTTGCTTGCAGGCTCACACAGCTACCAAGTGTCTGAGGTCAGATTCAAACTCAGGTCTTTCTGACTCCAAGGTCCCATTACTACACTGCCTAGTTGTCTCTAAGGAAGAAGGAAGGAGGACAGAAAAGTCTTCTTGAAGGAGATACTGAATCCTGAAGAAAGTCAAGGTGGCAGTGAGAAGCGAGTATGTTCCAGGCATGGGAGAAGGCCAGTGCAAAGGCATGCAGATAGGAGAGGAAGTGTTGTGCATGAAGACCAATAAGAAGGCCCAGTTTAGCTGGACTTAAGAATTCACAAAGAGGAATCATGTATCTCAAAACTGGAAAGGTAGGCTGGAACCATATGATGGAAGACCTTACAAGCCAAATGGGGCTTGTTCCTACAGGTAATATGGACCCACTGAAGTTTATTGAGCAGTACAGTGACATGATCAAACGTGCAGTTAAGCAAAATTCGATTTGCCAGTTATATAGAGGACAGATGAGAAAGGGGAGAGATTTCAGGCAAGGAGACCAATTTGGAGGCTATGATGATAATTCAGGCAAGAGGTGGGGAGATCCTGAGCTAGAATAATGGTTGTGTGAATAGGAAGAAAAGAACAAATAGGAGAAATGTTGTGGAAGTAGAAAAGAGAAGCTTTGGCAGTTGACTGCATATGTTGGGTGAGAGAGGCAAGGGCAATGCCAGGCTTCAGGGATGGCAGTGTCCACAACAGACAGTAGTTTGGAAAAAGAGTGAATTAAAGAAAATTAGACATATTTTTAGACATGTTAAGTTTAGATTTCTATAATTTGTATAGTTTGTTTTTTTTTTAAGCAATAGGGGTTAAGTAACTTGCTCAAGGTTACACGGCCAGTTATTTCTGGGTGTGGTGCGGAGTATCTGAGTCTGGATTCGATCCCAGATCTCCTGACTCTGGGGCTGGCGCTCTTACTCGCTGAGCCACCTGGCTACCCCTAAGCAATTGGGGTTAAGTAACTTTCTCAAGGTTACATGGCTAGTTATTTCTGGGTGTGGTGCTAAGTATCTGAGCCTGGATTCGATCCCAGATCTCCTGACTCTGGGGCCGGTGCTCTTACTCGCTGAGCCACCTGGCTGCCCCTAAGCAATTGGGGTTAACTAACTTGCTCAAGGTTACATGGCCAGGTGTTTCTGGGTGGGTGCTAAGTGTCTGAGCCCAGATTTGATCCCAGGTCTCCTGACTTTGGGGCCGGTGCTCTTACTCACTGCGCCACCTGGCCGCCCCTGTTTGAATTGTTTAATAAGCAGTTGGTGATAAGTTGACTGGCAAAGTTGGAGAGATGGTACCTAAGTTTATCCATGATAGAAGGTAAAAACAATTTATTTAGTGCCTACTGTGTGTCTACCAAGTACTTTATAAATATCTCATATGATAATGTTTGCAACTATTAAAAAAGAGAAAGATACTAAAAGACACATGAGGAAGAAAGGAATTTCAAGCATCAGGGTAGCCTAGGTGAATGCATGACAGATACATACTAAGTTAAAGGAACTTGTAGTCCAGTTTATCTGGAATAAGTGAATGAAAGGAAATATTGTCAAATAAGGCTAGGAAGGTAGATTGGAGCCAGGTTATAGAGCACCATAAATGACAGACCAAGGAGTTCATGCTTGATCCTAGAGGCAATAGGGATCCTGAAGAAACCTCTTAAGTGAAGGAGGGACAAGGTCAGACCTGTGCCTTAAGATGCTTATTCTGACAGCTGTGTTAAGGGTATGTTAGAGAGAGGAGAGACTGGAGGTAGAGAAACCAATTAGGAGGTAATTGAAATGCCCCAGGAGCAAGGTGATGAGGGCCTGAACTAAGGTGGTGGTCCAGTGAATGGAGAGAAAGGGAATAGATGTAAGAGGTTTTGCAGAAGGGAAATAAATGGAACATGAAAACTAATTGACCAGGGTGGAAGTGGAGGAGGGGAGAAGTCAAAGATTAGGGGAGTCACTCTGACTTTCGCATGCTAAGCCCTCTGAGTATTTCCACTGTAAGTGCTCCCCCATGTTCACTGTATATATCCATCACTCTATCAAAAAAATATATATAGCTGCATTTCTATGCTTTTTGAGAAAGGGAGATCAATAGTAGCACCTTTTGCTTTGTTTTCTCCAGAGGAGAGGTGAGAACAGGCAAGAACTAGAAAGGGGTGATAATGGTGACCAAAGTGATAAGATGAATGATTAGTGAAGGAAGTCAAGGAAAAGCAGCAACAGCAGCAGCAGCAGCAATGGAGTGGGGAAAGGTTGCCTTATTTGAGACTACTGTTTAAACACAGCAAAATAGACATGCAGAGCTGTGCTGCTAGACACACGATCCCAGGAGGTGCCTGGCTATTTGCCTAGCAGCTGATGTAGCAACCTTGAGCATTTAGGGTTGAGGCAGGGCTGTGGGGCAGTTAGAAGCACCAAACGACCTGCCAACCCTGGGATCTGGGCTTAATGACCTATGATCTTAGGTAAACCAAACCAGTTTAATCAAAGCTTTTGACCACCTGTTATGGAGTGAGTATTTGCATTGGATGAACCCATCTCAGGCCCTGGTTTCCCAGGGGCCATCTGTGATATCGAAACCAGGCTCTTGTCCTCTACTGCCGCCATCACCCTAAATTCTGGGACTTCTTCCTGTGGATAAGATCCCTGTACTGTGGCCTTCCTCTTTATGTCTGTGTGGTAATAAGAATATTATGAATCTCCTAGAAAGTCTCAGACAGTAACAAAGAATAAGGAAATCTCAGAATCTCAGGGATATGATATCTCTGCCACAATGTAACCAGCTTCTACTTACATCTTGAATACAAAGCCACCTATTATAGGCATGGGAATTTGAAGAAGAACAGGCTGGTATGGTGGATGGCAAGCTGGTTTCAGGATCAGGGAGATCTGAATTCAAATCTTGCCTCTAAAATATCTGGCACAAACTGTGTGACCCAGCATGTCATATAATCTTGCAGTGCCCCCAGGCAACCTATAATACATCTTCCTGAATTCAAATCTGTCCTCAGACACTTACTAGATGTGTGACCCTGGGCAAGTCACTTAACCCTGGTTGCCTCAGTTTCCTCATCCATAAAAATTATTATAAGCTTCAGAATAGTTTATGAGCTTAATGATTAGAGGAAGTTTTCTCACCAGTAGCTCTACCCCAATGAAATCTTATATCACCACCATCCCCCTAAAAAAAGAGGCCTTGAAAGTTAGGCTAATAACAAGTTTATAGAACAGATATAGAATCCAATAGTTGGAAAAGCACTGAGTTTGGAATATGAAGATCTAAGTTTGAATTCTGACCCTACTACTTAGTAGAACAGGGCTTCTTTCCTTGGGTTCTATGACCTTTTTTTAAGATGTTGATAACTGTATTTCAGTATAATTGGTTTCCTTTATAATTCTATGTATTTTATAAATTTAAAAATACCATCCTGGGGGACGGCTAGGTGGTACAGTGAATAGAGCACTGGCTGTGGAGTCAGGAGGACCTGAGTTCAAATCCGACCTCAAACACTTAACAAAACTAGCCATGTGACCTTGGGCAAGTCACTTAATCCCAATTGCTTTACCTTCCCCCCTCCAAAAAGCAAAAATTAAATAAATAAATAAATAAATAAATAAATAGTACCCATATACTTTTAAAAAAAAAATACCATCCTAAAAATTTTTTTTGATTAAAAAAAAATACCATCCTGAGAAAGAGTCCATGACACAAAAGGTCTGTGTACTAGGGTAGTTTGGGGTAAGTCATTTCACCTTTCTGCCCTTTTTCTTCTTGTCACTGGTAAAATGAGGGCATTGGCCTATAGGGTCCCTTTGGCCCCTTCTAGTTCTAGGACCTACAATGCTACTTCCCAGAAATCTCTATTCTGGGTGTTTCTGCCTAATGCTTCATGTCTATCCTGTGACTAGCCCAAGTCCTTCTTCCACGGCTCCTCAAGAAGGTTTTGTTCTCTTTTCTAGTTCTACAAGGCTCCCATTTCCAGTCCAGAGTCATCTTTCCTATGGATCCCCTGGTCACCCAAAGAAAGACTACAATACTGAATATAACCTAGACCCAACAGTTTCTTCTCTCAACCTTATTACATATCACAACCTATCTATAATTAATAGCCTTACAGACTTGTTGGAGATTCATAGAACTTGGACTTGCCCACAGTCTTACAACTGTAAAATCAGAAAGAGGATTTGAACTTAGATCTTTGTAGGTGGCACAGTGGGCAGATAGGTGGCGCCATAGTTCAGAGAGCGCCAAACCTGGAGTCAGGAGGACTAATCTTCCTGAGTTCAAATCTGACCTCAGACACTTCCTAGCTGTGTGACCCTGGGCAAGTCACTTAACCCTGTTTGCCTCAGTTTTCTCATCTGTCAAATGAACTGGAGAAGGAAATGGCAAACCACTCTAGTATCTTTGACAAGAAAACCCCAAATGGGGTCACAAAAAGTCTGACAACATTGAAAAACAACTGAATTTCCTTATTCCAAATCCATCTCCCTATCTGTTATGCCACACTGTCCTGGAGCTAATATCTATAAATAGTAACTTAGCATATATACACAGAATGCAAATTCATGAACACACTAGGACATTGTAGTATATAGACACAGCCTGTAGGAGCTTTAAACCACTTCCTCTCATCCCCTAACAGGAAACTTCAGGCTGGGAGCTGGGGGGAAAGAGAAGAGATGGCTTTTTCCATCTTCTTCATACTGCGTATTGACTAGTCAAATGTTGGTCACTTTAATCATGGGAATTTTCCCAGCCTACCCTTGAGAAGGTGAGGACCTACCCTTACCTAAAGAACTTCTAGAGTGGGAGTTCTTAATATGGGATCCATGAACTTGTTTCTTTAAAAATATTTTTATAACTGTATTTAATAAAATTTATTTCCTTTGTAATCCTATGTGTTTTGTTTTATGCATTTAAAAAAACATTATTCTGTGAAGGGGTCCATAGGTTACCCCAGACTGCCAAAGGGGTTCATAATTTTAAAAGTAAGGTTAAGGACCTGTGCTTTAGAGACAAAGGAAGCATCTTTTCATTGGGGCTTCCAGGGATAGATGAAGGAAGCTACAAAGCAGTAGTTTGGTACAATGGGGAAAAAAACATTAGCTTTAGAGTCAGAGGACCTGGATTTAACTCCCTCCCTTCTCAGTCACTTGAGTAGCCTATGTGACCTTAGCAAAGTTCTTTCACCTCTCTCTTCATCTGCAAAAAGATGGGGAGATGCTAGGCTAGATGGCTTTTAACCATCACCCTTGCAGCTCAAAAAAGGTAAATCTATGATATTTAATCACATTTTATCCATATAGCACTTTAAAGTTTGTATATATTTAATATATATATATACATGTAATTTATTACATGTAAGTTTATAAGAGAAATCTAATATATAATAGAAATATGTATTATTAGAACCAAGTGATTAATATATATGCACACATTACACACAAATATCACATGGTTCTCGCAACAACTTTGTGCAACACATGGTATTAATATCCTCATTTTCTGGATAAGGAAACTGAGGCTGAGAAGTCATGTGACTTATTCAGGGGTCATACAGCTAGGAAGTGTCTGAAGGAAGGATTTGAACCCAGGCCTTCCTAACTCCATGACTAACACTACCCACTGCTGCCTGACAATCCCATGATCTTCTTGTGTCTATTCAACTTTAGCTTTCCATTTCCTCAAACAAGAGGGAAGAGAAAACCAATTTGTATCAATTATGACGTGTGAAGTAGTTTCATCTTTCTATTTTCCACTTCTGTTGGAGTTGGGACAGCAGGTGTTTTTTTCAGTGTCACACACACATGCAGACACACAGAGATACATAGACACACAAACTCATACACAGACACACACACACACATATACACACACTCCCCCCCACCCCGCCTTCCCTGGGCCCCACGATACCCTACCCCTCTATTTCCTCACCTCTCTGTGGCAGGCAGAATGTGGGTTGGGAAAACTCCTTGAAGTTTTTCAGGCGGTGCCAAATATTAAAAAGCTTCAGAGGACTTAGAGATCCCAGAGGTTACTTGAGGTAAGGTTTTCACACAAGTTTAGGATGTGAATCATTTGGCACATGTCTAAACCCTGTCCTTGAAAAGTAACAGAAGAAGAAAAAGAGATGCTTTTTGTAGTTCTTTCAACCCCCCTCCCTGCTGGGGCTCCAGCGAACATAAAGGTAGTCCTTGAGCTGAATTTCCCTGGAAGGATCAGTACAGAAGAGGATGGTATTGAGTCTGCTGGAGCCAATAAACACCACGACCCAAGTGTTACTATTTTTTACCCTAGCAAAAGGGAAGGGAAAAAAAGGAGGAGGAGGAGGAGGAGGGGAGAGGGAGGCTTGGGGGGGGAAGCTTCGGGTAAGGAGAGCAGCACACAATCACATGAGATTCTTCCTCTTTCTCCTTCCTCTCCATCAATTTTCCCTGTGCCACAGCCCCAGAGAGAGACCTTTTAAGGAGGAAAAAGCAGAGGGACCCATGCCTGCTGCCCTGAATTTACTTGGCACTTCCTTGATCTGGCCCCCCCTTTGCCAGGTCTATGAGTTCCACATGTTTCGCAGCTGGAGTCTGTCAGACGGACGAAAGAAAAGGGAAGGAAATGTAAGAGAAGAAAAGTCTTAAATGAGGGCAGTGGCTTTCCCAGAGTGAAGGCTCTCAGGTGGGAGCCGTTTACAGGGGTATCTGTGAGAACAGCTCTCCAGATAAGAGGGCCTGCAATGTCTGAGACTATTAACTTGGGGCCAGACATTTAGGATCAGGAATAAAAGGGGCCAATGGTGAGCTCACCATAGGAATAGAATTTGTTCAGATATACTAGGGAATGGATGGGACCAACCATTAACGAATACGAGCTTTAAGAGGATTTTTAGCAATATAAGTGTGTGTGTGTGTGTGTGTGTGTGTGTGTGTGTGTTTCCTGATGAGTGTACAAAAAGTCCAGGCACACTCCAGTCTAGGAGATCACCAAGATGAAAAAAAAATTGTTTAAATATGCTGTGAAATGGACTCACTTGGTTTTACTGTCCCCCTTCCCCCCACCAAAAGACACCCAGCTCCATGGAAATAATAGATGAGTTTGTTCAAGCAGCTGTTTTATAGAGTCAACAAAGTGTCTATCTCAGAGTCAGGGAGGCCCAAGCTCAAATCCTGCTTAGATGGTTACCAGCTTGGTGACATTGGACAAGTAAGCATCTGGGTCCCTGTTTCCTCACCAGGTGCTGTTAAGTTGTGTCTGACCATTCATGCCCCTGTTTGGGGTTTTCTTGGCAAAAAATACTTCTGCTCATTCACAGACGAGGAAACTCAGGTAGTCAGGGTTAAGTGACTTGTCCAGGGTCACACAGCTAGGATTGTCTGAGGTCAAATTTGAACTTAGGTCTTCCTGACTCCCCTTCCTCATCTATAAAATGTGGCTAATAATAGCATCTACCTCACACAGTTGTCAGAATCAAATGACATTATATAGGTAAGGCACTTTGCAAACCTTAAAATGCTGTAAGTTAGCAATTATTATTCTGTTATTATTCCTCTCATGAAATAAACAGAAGTGTTGCTGGTGACCCCTTTTGACCATAGGATGAAAAACAAATTAACCAAACATTTACCTGAGGCCTAAATTTACAGAGCCCTTCAGTAAGAGATATAGGTGGGTCCAACAGAAAACAGTTTCCATCCTCAAGTAGTTAGCCATTAAACTGGCGAATATTTTTTTTTAAATACTCACATGAAATAACTTGAGAAATCACATGTAAAGGTGGTCAATCCACCCTCCCATCCCACCCCCAAATTAAGTACAGAAGGCCAGACGTCTGGATTAAATTAATCATCAGCACTACAATTAATGTAAGTAACAAGATGATCTGTGCTAATGCCTTTATCAGGTGAAAATGCCTCTTTGATTGAGACTTTCCCCAATCCTTACACATATAAATACAAAAATGACTACATAGTGGGGTGGGTTTTAATTAAATACATGAAGATGAGAACATGCTTGGTTGTTCAGAAGGGAAAGGGGCCATTCCAGATAGGAGAAATGAATGTAAATGAGCTAAGACAGCAAAGATTGAGAATGGAATTTGCCACAGAAAGATGAGTTCTATTCTCTTAGGAAGCTTGGTAGTGCTGTTCTTGGAATTATGGAGACCTGAGTGTGAATCCTGCCTCAGACACATATTTGTATGACCCTTCACAAATCATTCAACCTATTAGCAGCCTCAGTTTCCTCATATGCAAAACAGGGATAAGAAGAGCTCCTCCCTCACAGGTTTATTGTGAGAATCAGAAGGGATAACAGAGAGAATTCCTTTGTAAGCTTTAAAGAGCTATATGAATACTTGTTGTTGTTATATTTACATACCTAATAAAGGAAAGATGAAAAATCTAGCTGATGGTGAGGAAAGGAGGGGTGAGGGTAAAAACCTCCAGTGATCATGTGGTTCCAAAACAACAAATTCATCAAGTCACTCCCTTGGGCAAGCATCTTTAATGGGTCCCCACGGACTCCATACCAGGATCTCCCAGGAGCCCCAAGGCAGTCTTCTCCAGTGTCAATCAGGCACAGAATTCTCTTGCAGACCTTTTTTGGTTTACCCTGCACATGCAATACAGCCTAGCCAATCAGGTTTTCTTAATGGTCCTCCTATCTCCCATCTCCCATCTCCCATCTCCCATCCCTGTGCCTTTGCACTGACTGTTCTCAGCTCCCAATGCTGAGAAAAACTCCCTCCTCACTTCCAGCTCTTAGCGTGCCCTCTTTCCTTCAAGGATTAGCTCAAATGCTAGATTCTACAGGAAAACTTCTAATACTGCACAGCTGCGAGGGCCTTCCGCTACTACCACCAAAATTAACTTGAAACTATTTTGTGCATGTCTATACATGTGCCCATCTGCTTGGGCTAGATAGAAAGCTCCTTGAAAGCGGGGACTTGTTGAACTTACATCTCCATATACCCTTTGCAGTGAGCACAATATTGTTGTTCAGTTGTTTTTAAATCATGTCTGTCTTTTCCTGACCCCATTTGGGGTTTTCTTGGCAAAGATACTGGAGTGGTTTGTCATTTCCTTTTCCACCTCATTTGACAGATGAGAAAACTGAGGCAAACAGGGTTAAGTGACTTGCTCAGGGTCACACAACCTCACATGGTTGTTGTGAGGATCAGATAAGATATACATAAAGCACACTGCAAACCTCAAGGTACTATGTAAGGCACTAGGTCTTGAGGTCACATTTGAACGCAGGAAGACGAGTCTTCTAGGCCTGGCCCTCTATTCAGTGCACCTCCTACCTACTTCTAACTTAGCACAATATCCCATATTGCCCAAATTATTATTAACTGATTGCCCAAATCAATGTTTAAGGGCCAGGGTCACTCTACCCAGAAATGCAGCTAAAACAGGGTCTCTTTTACCTACAGAGTAGATAAATGTTCTCTGCACCAGGATCTAGGTCATTTGGGAGTCCCTTTGTTCTCACCAAATGACCATTCAGTCTGCCTATCTAGATAGGGTCTTCTTGTTCCTTCCAGAAGCAGCTGACTCCCTTGAACTTAAATTCTTGTCTGTACACCCCGTATATCTGTACCTGATTATCAGTCCTATTTTTCTGGTACCTGCTATCACATCAACAGTATCTCTTAGATCACATCAGGTCAGTGGACTCCTGGTCCTTGACCCCCCTGACCATTCTAGTCTCATTTGCCACATGCCTATGCCCAGTTCCATGAGGATATGCACCATAATTAATTAAAATTTGTATTTCTCCCAGAGCTAAGCACAGTACTATGCACCCAGGAAATATTTAAACATTGAATGAATGAGTCAAAATTGCTTTGCCCGGCTTAATGTGACTCCACTGCACCCACCAGGCCTTATCACCTAAGTAGCCACCCAAAATGAAGTTTCTAGGAGAGGCAGGAAGATTGCTTCATTGTTCCCTCCCCCCACCACCAGCCCCGAACTAATTTGTTCAAGTTGCTCCCCTGGTCTGGAAGGCCTTCCACCTTCCCACTACCTGTCTGCATCCTCATTAGCACCTCTGCAAAAGAAGCAGTGCTCAAGCAGGTCTAACATCTTACTTCTTAGTCACTCATGGAGGTGGAAGGCAAGGCTTATGCTTCTGAGCTATCTGTGAATTTTTATTATCTGCCTTTTCCCCCATTCAACTTTTCCATATTCTTCTCCTGAATATTTCTAAAGAGTATTATCACAGCTCCTTCTCTGTACCTGGATCAGACCCCATTTAACATTAACCAAAGTAAAGGGGCATAAATGTTCCTTGTTATCGTTGCCCCTAACTTTGGCCCCTCAGCCCATTGGAGCAGAGGTTCATGATTTGGAGGTCTCTAGGTAAATATCAGGGGCTCCAATAACTTAGATATGGGGGGAATGGCATTACATATTTTCACTAACTTATTATTCAAATTTAACATTAACTTCAGTTGTTTAAAAATATTATTCTAAGAAGGCCTTGGTCGGTGGGCTTCATCAGACTGACAAAGAGTTCCATATGGTACAAAAGAACCCCAGCCTTGGAGCCTTTGTTTCTAGGACTATTCCTAAGGGCATGTAGTGCTGAGTGTCTGGTGAATGGAGTAGGTGGAGAGGAGTTTGGGAATTGTGTATCTAAGCCCCATCTCATCCTGGGCTCTCCAAGAAAGAGTCAGGACCATAAATCAGAACCTCAACTCATTTACCAGCTGGTGCAGGAGAGTCAAAGGATTGGGATGCTATTAGCCCAGGACAAATAGGACCCCAGAAAAGGAAACAAAAAGTGGGGGAAGGAGTGTATCTAGAAAGTGGGGGGGGTAATGCATCCTAGAGAGAGCTGCTTTGACACTGGACCAAAAATAACCATGAGAATCAGTGAGAGCCACCCCTCTTAGTGAAAGTCCTGGATTACAGCATTGCCTTCTCTCAAAACTTCCTGGACATCAAAGCTGGTTAAGCGTTTGAGTTTGGGAGATGAGGGAGAAGAGAACACATAAAAGCTTGGTCAAGGAGTCTGCCAGTTTGGACACAGCCACCTAATTTAGTGAGAAGAACACTGGATTGGAATCCACGGATTTGATTCTGGATCCTGGTTCAAACACTTACTAGCTGTGTGACTATGGGCAAGTCACACACTTTGTGATCCTCAGTTTCTAAATGTGTACTATGGGAGGGTTAGGCTAAAAATACTCGAAGGGAATCCTACCAACTCTGAAGCTTAAGATCTCCTAAGTGACTTTGCCTTTTGGGGACTCAGTTTCTTCAACTCATTCAGAGTATATATTGTTTCATTCTTTGTTCTTGCATCCCCACTGAGTAGCACAGTGCCTGGCACAAAGTAGGGACTGAATAAGTCCTTGTTAAGATCTGATCAGATCTGCAAAATGAGGAATAGTTTGGTTTGGTTATTTCTGTTTTGACTAGCTGATCTCTATCTAAGGCTCTGACTTTCTCAGTTCCCCGTTCTGAGCCCTCCTCACGAATTCAGCTGCAGGCAGTGACTTTAAAAATGAGCCCCCAGGGGATGAAAGGCTTGGCTTGGCACTGAACTCCAGCAGAGCCAGGCCGCTGAGTGGAAGAGATGCCTCCTCCCTTTGTAGAGACAACAACAAGACCCAAGCAAAGACAGATCACCATGACCAAAATAGGCCAGAAATCCCATCCCTGACGCACACACAGACCCAGGGGAGTCTGGGCAGGGGCTGCTCCGATGCCATCCAAGGAAAAGAGGGAAGAAAAACGTGAAACCCAAGGCACCACTGTGCAAAGCTACAGCCTCAGGCTCTCTTTATCAGAAGCTGAACCCCCAGGGGCGAGCTGAAGAGCTGGGTTCAGAGAACCCAGGCTCAGCGAAGGTCCCTTTTGCAAAGTTTTTTAACTAAAGAGAGTTTCTAGGAATGCCATTTCCCAAAATCAGAGCTGAAATCAGGTGGGGTTTGGTTTCCTGGAGGGCCCTGGATGGGAAATAGCTCTCAATTAATATGCTGGGTTAGGGGAATTCTATACCTCCCTCTTCTTTTTAAATCAAATTAAGGCAGAATTAACTCTAGGCTTGGTAAGAGCCCTCCCCTGCCCTTACTCCCCGGATTGCTGAAAAGCATTTTTTATACTCTCCTGAGAAGCGACAATCAAGGACACCTGTTTGAGTGAGTTACTTGGTTCACGGGTTTTTATGTGGTGGAGGAAAGACGGCAGCACAAGAGGGGCACTCCCCCAGGGGTCAAGCATCAAGGTGGTATAGGAATAGAGCACTAGACTTAGAATGAGGGAGACCTAAATTCCAATCCTTCCTTAGAGCTAACTGGCCAAGTCACTCATCCCTCTGGGTCTCAGTTTCCTATACAATGAGAATAAAGATAGAATCTCTTTCCCAGAGTTGTTGTGAGGATCCAGTGAGATAACATATGTAAAGTATTTGGCCAACCATAAAGCACCATATAAATACTAGCTATTATTATTATTATTACTACTGTGCTATAATTCCAACCTCAAAAGACACCTTCCCCCACCCATTCATGCAATACATTAAGAAACAAGTGAGCTGTACTGGGTTTTTTTTTTCTTTCTTACCTCCCTCACCCACCCCAATCATAGCACCTGACCTGGGAGCTCAAGGTTGGCCCCGTTTCCATCCCAGGTCACCCCAATATTACTACTTCTTGTGATCAATAGACATTTCTTTTTCCAAATCAACAGGTTGGGAACAAAAATCCCATACCTGTTCTTTTTTTTAATTTGCATGAACAAAGGGCTTCCCCAACCCTTGTTACTGGACAGGAAGGGCTTTCCTAATTACTATGTACACCTGAAATCCAGGGTTTCTCCTGCTTGGTACCTTAGTCTAAATTATCCTGCTCAGATCTTTTCCCTCCCTAGTCAGGCCTCCCTAAACTGCTTGTTTCTGTTGGGTCTTTGGTTGTCTCTATAAAAAAATCTTATTATAAATAAAAAACCATCAACAAAAACATTCAAATGAGTAAAAAGTAAAAAAAAAGTCTTTAATGAGGCAGACAATTTTAAAAGAACAAAGAAATTATTTTTATTCCAAGATTTTTGGAAAACCCACCTCCTGGGGCTTTCTTCATTTTCTCTCCCATTTCCCCCTACTTTTCTTCCCCCCTCTCTCCCTTCCCATTTTTCCTCTTCCCTTCTGCCCTCTTCTCCTCCATTCTATCCTCTCCTTATCTCTTCTCTCCCTTCTCTTCCTTCTCATCCTCCCTTTCTCCTTCTCCTCTTCCCTTCTACCCACTTCTCCTTCCTCCAGGTAGTAATGTCAAGAAATCTAGGACTAGAGCTCAGAAGAGAAATTGAGGTAGGATATGTAGATTTGGGGATCATCTACATAGTGATGAGAATTGAAATCATAGCAAGAGAGGGTATCACCAAAGGACAGTGGGGGACAGAGCCTTGAGGGGCACATGGCATGATGCCCTATCTCCCCTAAAACTGCCTCATATTCTTTTTTTCTTTTTTCTTTTTTTTTTTGCTTTTTGGAGGGGCCATTGGGGTTAAGTGATTTGCCCAAGGTCACACGGCTAGTTTTTATGTTAAGTGTCTGAGGTCAGATTTGAACTCAGGTCCTCTGACTCCAAGGCTGATGCTCTATTCACTGTGCCACCTAGATGCCCTCATATTCTTTTTATATATTGACCATCTAGATATAAATGTACATATCATCTCCTCAAATAGAATAAATGGGGCTGTTTCACTTTTGTCTTTGTAACCCTGTCATGTAGCACACTGCCTGGCATAGAGTAGCTGTTTAATATATCTGGCATTGGGGTAGAAGATGAATAGAGTGCTGGACTTGGAGCCAGGAAGACCCAAGTTCAACTTTTATTTCACATACTTCCTAGGTGTGTGGCCTTGGGCAAGTCATGTGACCTCCCTCAACCTCAGTTTCCTCATCTGTAAAATGGTGCTACCTCACATGGTTGTTGTGAGGATCAGATGAGATACATGAAGCACATTTCAAACCTCAAGGCACTATGGAAATCCTAGCTAGTATTAATAGATATTTTGAGTGAGTGAGTGAGTGAATGATAATGGAGAGTTGGAAACGGAATCAGAGGACCTCAGTTCTGTCAAGCTCTGCCTATCACTGTATGAGCACCTCTGGTCAAGACCCTGTGTTCCTCCTTGTCTCTAAGAGGAGACAATTGGACTAGATGACCTCAAAGGCCCCTTCCAGCTGGAGTCTCGGATGCTACAAACAGCCCAATAAGCCAGCACAAAGGAGGAGGGGAGAGGAATCACTGCCCTCCTAGGAGACTGCTCTCATGTCAAAGGCTCCCTGAAAACAACCAGTGAAATCTGCCTCTTCCTAGGATCCCTGACAACTTCCTATTAATCTTTCGTCCTGAGGGACAAGGAGAATGAGAGAAGTAGCTCAGGTGACACCAGGCACTGCCCGTGCTAGATTCCTACTAAGTAGCAATCTCCACACCCAAGTCCAGTTCTGTCTGAAGTCCTGAAGTCTGGAACACAAAAAGCTGGTGTTTGGGACATTCTCCTCATAGCTGAGGAGCTAGAGGACAGCCAGACCGCCTGCCCCGTGCTGGAGGGGAGGGGAGGGGAGGGGAGCACTGCACAGACTCCAAATCAAGGCCTCTTTCCATGGTACCATCCTGTCTCACCCACCTTATGTTAAATATACTTGTTACAGGGATTCTCAGTCCAAGGAACCCCCAAAAAAGGAAAATATTCAGGACAGGAAAGAAGCTCACAAGGAGGCCACTAGTCCATAAGGAGTTTACTAGACTGTAATCTCAAGGGGAGGCACTGGGATTACCTAAATCATATGCTTAATAGCCATTTGACAAATGAATGAATGAATGATACCTCCACAGATGCATTCTACTTTATTTGAGAACCGCACCCCAACCTTTCTTCTAGTTGTTGATTTCCTTAGGTGACCACTTCTCCTTGTGGCACCATCGAGTAGTACCAAAGTCATAAGTATGCCTTCAAGGAAAAGCTTAACACACTTCTTTATATGCATGACTTCATAGTATTACCCTTCTATAAGATTAAAAAAAAACAACTTTTGGTTTTGTTTCTTTGTAGTTTCCTCTGGCTTTTATAACGACAGTCTAGTAGACAAAGCACTCTGTAGATCCGAGGGCTCCTGGGTTCACTTCTCGGAACCACTGCCAGTGGATTCAGCAATTCCATTACCTGACCCACATGGACAGCTCTTCAATGCATAACTAACCCATCTACTCTTTGCCCTTCATGATGAACTCAATGATGCATAGAGCAGAAGGAACCAACAAGCAGTCGTGCAAAAAGTCCCCAAGCAGCAAACTGGTCAATGGCACTTCAGTCCAAAGGCAACGACATACATTATTACGTTCGTCATATTAATAAGTGTGACTTGCCAATTTGTTCTTTGAAAACAATAGTCATCAAGCCAACCAGGCCACTTGCTGTAATGCAGGAGGGTGTGAGGGACTATGTTTATATACAGCCCCCAGCTACCTGACCATCAATTTCTCCACAGAAACAGAAATATATCTCTATAAAGAAAAATGTAGTAAGAATATAGAGTTTACCTTTCTAAGATGTTGGGGACTGTCAAGCAAAGAGATTTAAGCCCTGGGAAAAACCCTGGCCATGTCCTTTTAACATCCAAAACTAATCCTCTTCACACCCGACAGCAATGTTATATAAACAGAAATTTCCATTAACCTGCACCTCTATACACTTTGGAAGAAAAAAAAAGCTCTGTGTCACTCTCCTTTAAATGAATATACTAATTAGTACATTAATAAATAGCTGAATGGAATCAATGAGACATGCAATTAAAGCCTGACCAAGAGTCTAGGCCAAGTTGAAGGGGGGAGGGGAGGGAAGGGAAAGAGAAAGAAAAAAAATCTTATTAGCAGGTTTGTTGAGGAAGGAAATATAAAATCAATGCTCCAAACACAGCTGAGACATAACCAGAGTGACAGTGTATGTAAAGATAAGTGTTTTCTACCTTTCCTCACGGCTGGGGAAGTTTATACAAGGAGGAAGGTGACCCAGGTAGAAAGAAGATGGTTAATTGGGAATGAAAAAGCCACATTCAAACATGCAAAGTGTGTCAGGACCTCAGCTGGGGAGGCTGGCCAGAACTTAGATGCTTGAAAACTGGCTCCCAGGCCTGTCTTTAAAATGTCAGAAGACAAGAGGCTGCTGGTGTTGATTTATTCCCTGAGAAACATCTGCTTTAAAAATGAAACTACAATGAGAGTTATTCTTTTCTCCACATTAGCTGAGATGCCTGACTCTTGTTCCCCAACAAAAGCCCCAGCAAAATGGGCAGCTGCTGGGAGCAGCTCAGCAACATGAGGCAGGTCAGTGGAAATCAGAGGACCAGAGAGACTGGAGGGATCTCCCAGGGGAATCAATTCCAGGTTCTGATTTTCAAAAGCACACCTCCACAACGGCAAAGGATGGGAAAGGGTGCAAAGAAAGGGAATTCCTTTGCGACTCTTGGCAAATGAGTTTCCAGGCTGCGATTGGTGGTCAGATAACCTTCATTTCAGCATACTGGGACAGAGTCAGCAATTCTACACAGAGCGTGAATTCCATAGGATAAAAGAAAAAAGACCTTGGATGTCATCTAGTGATTAGTATCCACCCCTATCCTGCACAGAGATCCCATAATATATTTTTGTGCTTGTTCAGCCATTGTAATAGCGTCTTGACTCTTTGTGACCTCATTTGGGGTTTTCTAGGCAAAGATACTGGAATGGTTTACTATTTCCTTCTCTGGCTCATTTTACAGGTGAGAAATCTAAGGCAAACAGGGTCACACAGCTAGTAAATGTCTAAGTTCAAATTTGAATTCAGGTCTTCCTGACTCTAGGCATGGCACTCTATCCACTGTGCCACCTACCTCCCCCCAGTCCTGAGGCAGGTGCTACTATTATGACCATTTTACAAATGAGGAAACTGAGATTTCCAGATCGAGTTACTTGCCCACAATTTCATAGCTAGTAAGTGAGAGAATTCAAACTCATATCCTTCATGATTCCAAGTCCAGAGTTCTATCCACTATGCCATCTAGCTGCCTATAACTGCTAAACATTAGTAGTCCTGGTTCTGCCCTATAAAGCTATACAGGATAAGTCTATTCCCTTCTCCACGGGACAGCCTTTTAAATACTTGAATACAATTTGACAGATATTTAAACATAACTGTCATGTCCCCTTTACCCCCCTCTACCCCAAGCCTCCACTTCTCTAACCTCAAAAGCTCCAGTTCCTTCAACCTTCTTTCCTGTGACAGTGGTTTCCAGACCTTTCTTGGTCCTAGTCACACTCTTTAGGAAGAAGTCTAATTTATCAGTCAATTTCCATCTTAAAAATGTGATATGACCAGAAGAGAATATAGTGATTTTCATCTCTTACCTCCTTTGATCTGGACCATAGCTATTACTCTAGCCTGAGATGATGGGGACTTTAATAGCAGCCACCTCACACTACTGGAAACAAGAATGCCAGTGAGGAGAGTTTTGTGACTGTCTGGTTAACGTATGAATTGCTGTTGAACCATGTGTACTTGTGCAATTAATTTTTTGAACCTAATTCCAGGACTTTGTCCCTATTAAGTTGTATTGGTTCATCATTCCAACCTAGGAGAATCTTTTCAAACCCTATCTCCACTCTCTAGAGACAGATATCCTTGGGATACAAAATCCCAGAGAAGACTGAATAAAAGCCCACAGAACATTTTCCTCCCAGAGATCTGGCAGGGGATAAAAGACACCCATCTTTACAAGCAGGTTCCCTTGCCCTGAGAGGATTTGGCAGGGATAGCCCTAATCAATTCAATCAAATAAAAATTTATTGAATTCTTATGTTCTAGGCACTGTCTCATGGTGAGCTGGAGGAGGGGGGAAGGGACAGAGTGTGCTTAGTTAGGATCAAGAAATAAGAAAGTAAGGGAAATACTCCTTCATACTCTTCCTACAGGCTCAGGAGTGCCTAGACCCTGCGCTGTTAGGTGTTGCACTGCCTAGAGGACAAAAAGGCTTCTGGAGAAACCTACTGCCTACCAGAATTCTATGCTGCTATAAGATGGGGGGGGGGGGTTTGCAGGACAGAGACAGAGGAGACAGAGAGAGCCAGAGACAGAGACAGAGAGACAGAGACAGATAGACAGAGACAGGGAGACACAGAGAGAGACAGACAGACAAATAGATCCAGAGAGACAGAGCCAGAGAGAGACTGATTCCATCTTATCTCTGATTTGGGGAACTTGCAGATTCTTTATTCACATGTGTCCGGCACCCACGTAGATGTTCTGGAAGCCAAATCCTTCTGGTTGACAGAGTTCCTCTTTTTTCCCCCACCCACAGTGGTACACTGGAACTGTGTTCCTATCCTCAGGAGTGGTCCTGTGATCACAAGCCAGATCAGACTACTAGAATATGGAGGAGAAGGTAGATTTCAAGTTTCAAGTCAGCTGCAGAGTGTCATGCTCCTAGCTTCTTTCTTCAGCCTGTCACCATGTTAGTGTTAATGGTGCTCTGCCCCAGGGGGCTCATCGCTATGATGGATGGAATCTCCTGGTTCCCCAGACCTCAACACACTTGTGGGGAAGTTAGAGGAGAGTACATCAGTCACCTGACCTGTAAATGTAGCACTTTCACATCAGCCGCAGTGTGAAGGAAGTTTGGGAGGAAGGGTGGAGGAAGGGTGCTGGTAGTGGTCTTACAACCAGGAGGAGTTAAGAGAAACAGCAAGTGCTAATGGGAAGACCAGTAGTTTTAAAGTTAGAAGGCTTGAATTTTAATTAATCCTAGCAACAATGTTTTCTAGGTGTATGACCTTAATACTAAACCTCCAAGACTCAGCTTCCTCATCCATAAACTGCCCTATGAAGGCAGCTAGATAGTGAGGTGGATAGTGCAATAGATCTGGAGTCAGGAAGACCTGAGTTCAAATGCAGACCCAGACACTTACCAGCGCTGTGACCCTGGGGAAGTCATGTAACCCGTTTTGCCTCAGTTTCCTCATCTGTAAAATGAGCTGGAGAAGGAAATGGCCAACTATTACAGTGTCTTTTCTATGGGGTCACAAAGAGTCAGACATCACAAACCAGAGAATGACGACAACAAGCAGCCCCACAAGATTGTTGGCAATAAAGTACTTTATAAGCCTTTAAAGTGCTATGTATTCTGGTACTGGAAATGCCATCTGTACCCTCCTCCCTTCCTCCTCTTCCACACCATGCCTAGCCTTCTTTCTCCCATTTAAAGTCCCCCATATTTAGAGATTCATTTCTTTGTGTTAAACATTGCCTTCTCTTTAAGGGCTTCTAATTGCAAAGAGTTCTAGTTCTGAGGTCAGAGGACCTGGATTCTAATTACTACTGCCTTTGTGACCTTTGGCAAGTCACTTAAACTCCGTAAGTCTTATTTTCTTTATCTGTAAAAGGAGAGGGTTAACACAGATGATCTCCGAGGTCCCCTTCAGCTCTGTAGTTACAATCCCAAGAGTCACATGACACCTGATTATAGAAATGTAGAATAGGAAGGGGCCTTAGAGAATATCTGACAGAGTTCCCTTTTTTTCTGGTGGGGAAACTGAGACCCAGAGGGGTTAAGTTACTTGCCCAAGGTTGAACAAACAGGAAGACACCAAATCTGGCATTCCTTATACTACCCCCACACTGTCTCCTTAGTGTCAATTTGTTCACCAGTTTAATTTTCCCTGGGACAGGAAAAATGGCAGACAACTTGGATGATCCATAAGGCCCTTCTTCCAGGACCAAACATGATCTAGTCCCTCCTAGTGTTTAGATGTTATGGGCTCTGGCACAAACCATTACGCTTTCTCTGCAGGGCCTTCCCTTAGTAGAAAGACGACCTCTCTCACAGACTTCCTTGGATCTAGACCCTATTCTCTATAAAAATGATCCAACCACCCAACCTTCTAAACTTCCTCAATCTTCATTAGCTTTGGACTATGGTTTGGTTCCCATTCCTCTCCTAGTTAGCATGAGACAGAGGTCTAAAAAAATGATTTTTATCAGAGGAAATGATATTGCAAAAGATACATTACTCTCCACCTTGCCATTGCATCCTAAAGATTTTGGGACAATGGCATCAGCTCATACCTGAGACCTCCTCTACATGGGGTCTCCCCCTATTAGAATGTGAGTTTCTTGAAGCAGGAGTTATCTTGCTTTTCTATTTGTATACCCAAATCTCAGCACAGTCCTTTGTACACAGTAAGTGCTTCATAAATGCCTTTTCATACGTTTATTCACAAGGTCCATCAATGCTCAAAGTTCAAGCAGTCTGCTGCTCAATTGCACTGAGATACTGGGGCTGAAGTACCCAGAGCTGGACATGCACAGAGATCCAGGGAGCTTCAGGCAAAGAATTTTGCTCGTGAAGCTGGCCACATACCATGAAAACCACAAAAGGCCTATCAGACTGGGCAGGAGGCTCACTTGCCAGCAGCCGGAGACCTGGGGCTAAGAATAGCAGAGAAAAGGTTTTGGTTTTTTGGTTGTTTTTTTTTTCCAACAAACATCCTTGCCACATGTCCACGAATATCTCCAGACACAATCGTGTCATGCAACATTGGATTCATCACCCTCAGTACTTGTTTGATTGGGTTAGCTCCACGGCTTGGTTGCCGGTAAATTAGCAGATGCTCTGGACCTGCAATGCTGTGGGTAATTAGCAGGTAGGCTCCGGGCAATAATTACCTACTAATAGCTAGCAGCAGCCACTGCATTGAGCCAAAGCCAAGATTCCCCATCCACCTCCATCCAAAGCCAAGGGAAGGTCTTGGGCCCGGATGGTGAACTTGAAATGACTGGTAGTAGCGGCATCAGCCACCCCCACCACCTGGTGAGAGTAATGTGTTTGCCAAGAGACTACTGCCACAGACCCTACGAAAACAGAAATAAACTTATAAGTGTGTTTTGGCCCAGAAAAGTAATAATAACAATGTGGTAAAGTTTCTAAAGCCTTGTAGTCTGGAAAACCTGGGTTCAAGTCTTTCTTCTGACAAATACTTGGCTGTGTAACCCTGGAAAGATCGCTGAATTTCTCAGTGCCCTCAGTTAACTCTTAGAATAAAAGCTGCTAATTGAACTGGTGGATGGAGCTTTCTATATCAATGAAATCATAGGGGTCTAGGCTAAAGATAATAATAACCATTAATATAGTGATGGTTCATCACCAACGACCTATAGATACAGTTTCAATTGATCAAAGAGATAGAAGTATAAAATCCCCGGTCTCCACTTCTACAATCTTTAGGAGCTTCTAAGCTATGGTGGTACCTCCTTCCTGCTCTCCTTTCAGTCTGAAGTCTCCTGGTGATGCAGAGGCATACAGTCCAGTAGCCATCTCTGACACCAGTGCCCTACGTAACTGGAGAGGGGCAACCTGGTGTTTGTCGAGTCAATAAGCATTTATTACATGCCTACTTTTTTGCCAGGCACTGTGTGGGTTTGTCTGTCAGCAATGAAATTTAGAAAGTGATGAATGTGGTTGTACTTCATCAGAAGGAAGAAACAAATAAGATTAGCGCCTGGTTAGCAAGAATAATTAGTTAAAAGAAGAAATTACCAGATGGCAAGTTTCCTTTGCCCACCCCCATCAGCTGTACCTCACATGAGCTCCTCCCTCCCTGGAAGCAGCCTTGTGGTATCTGTTTCTTTAACCACAATGCAGTGTTCCATGGTCCTTCCAGGGTCTTTAGTCTCAAAGTATAAAGTCTCTCTCATCAGCTAAGGAACTTTTTTTTTTAATGCTCTCCTTGGGTACCGGAATTGACAGTTATGGCTCTGCCTAAGGCTAAGAGTTGCATCTCCACAATTAACAATCAACAAGGATTTATTAAGTGCTTACTGTATGCCAAGGGTTTACCTGCTCACTTAGGTTACAAAAAGAGAAAGCTCTTTGTCCTCGAGCTGCTCATATTCCATCCAGAGAGACAACATGAACATATTTAATATGTATAGAATAAACACAGAATGATAAACACAAGATACTTTAGAGTGAAGCTATTAGCAACTGGGAGCAATCAAGAAAGGCATCATGTAGAAGGTGACAAGCTGAATTTCAAATGTAAATATGGATTCTAAGAAATACAACTGAGGAGGGTACAATGCCTGACCCATAGTAGATACTTAAGAAATGCTTGTTTCTCTCCTTCCTTCCTTCCTTCTCCCTCTCTCCCTTCTTCCTTCCTTCCTTCCCTCCCTTCTTCCTTACTTTCTTCTTTCCTTTCTT
>NW_027185784.1:15548862-15554162 GCF_028583685.1 Petaurus breviceps papuanus
CTTCCTCCCTTCCTTCCTTCTTTCCTTCCTTCCTTCTTCCCTTCCTTTCTTCCTCCCTCCCTCCTTCCTTCCTTCCTTCCTTCCTTCCTTCCTTCCTTCCTTCCTTCCTTCTTTCCTTCCTTCCTTCCTTCCTTCCTTCCTCTCTGGCCTCTTTGTTTCCCTGGCTCAAACCCCCACCTTCTGCAGGAGCCCTTTCCTACCTACTGGTGTTTTCCCCTCTCAAAGCACTTCTCTGTACATAACTGGTATATACCTGACTATTTTGTATCTTGTCTTCCCTATTAGATTGTGTGCTCCTTGAGGGCAGGGACTGTTTTTGCCTTCTTTTGTGTCCTCAGAGCTTGTCCCAGTGTCTGGCACATGATAAATTCTTAATAATGTTAGTTCACTATTGTTAAGAATCAGCTAATGGACCTCTTTTTCCAGGAGGCATTTCCTGATGCTGCCCCCACCCAAACTGCTAGTGCCTCTAAATTTACTTTTTCTCTTCTTTGCATTTTTCTTGTATGTTCTGATTTATATATGTTGTCTCCCCATTAGAATGTAAGCATCTTGAGGGCAGGAACAATTTTTCTCTGTATCCTTAGCACATCACAGTGCCTGGCAAATAGTGAGCACTTAATAAAAGAGTGTTGATTGATTGACCAATTAGCCAACATCCTCAAGATGGTCCAACTTATTACTGATGAATGTCCTCGTATTGAAACTGAAATTGCTTCCTTTTGTCTTCCCATATATTTTTACAAGTGACCAATCTTCTGAAAAATAAGAGAACCCAAGGTCACAAAGTATCCAAGAGCGTCCAGGTAACTGGTACCCCAGTGAGAAGATGAAGACAGGGCTCTTTTTAGGCTGGATTGTAACCACACCAGGACATTTGAGAGCATTGCCTCATTTGCACCCATCCAAGCTCCAGCTAGATAATATCCTTCTCCTGCAAGTTGCTTATACTGTCCTGTGCTTCCAGACACAGCATGGTATCACTTTATATCATTATTTAATATATTATATATATATGTGCTATATAATATAGCATAATATTGCTAGACTGAAGATTAATGGGTTTGAATCCTGGCTCAAGATGTGACTAGTTGAGTTTCTTTCAATGAGTCAGTTTGCCTCTCTGAGTCTCAGTTTCCTCATCTGTAAAATGAGAGGGTTGGACTAGATGATATCTAAATTCTCTTCTGGATTTAAATCCATAATGTGTCACGTGGACCCATGTTTAGACACATCTGCTTTTATATAACCTTCCCACACTTGTGAGAATTTTTCCATATCATCCCCTCCCAGGTTACCCAGCAAACAGGGTTGCACTGGTAAATATTTAACAATTAGTTCTCTGTAAGGGGTGATGCAGGGAAATGTATTCACAATACACTTTTAAGTTTAATCTGCATTTTCTTGATCACTTTCTTCAATCCAAAAAAATCAACAAAACAATAAACCAAGCCCTGGTTTGTAGCGTTTTGCTTATTTCTGCAGTATAAACGCTAACACCAAAAAATTAACAGTTGGTTGCAGGGCCATTTGGAGATGGCTCCAGCACATCCCTGCCTGCCCATCTTGACAACTGTCCTAGCCCCAGCACGATACCGAGCAGACATCCACTGACCCGCTCCTGACCTTGTGCTATGGCATTGCCACCTTGCACAGAGAATATTCCTCGGCTCCTCCCTGTCTCCAACTCATTGAGACATAGATTCAGCCCTGTCTGTATTCTGAACAGCAATGAGCCCTCAATCAATGCTAAAAGTAATTACAACAGAAACAGCCCTCCATCATATCCAGGCAAGATTGAGCTGTTACCTCTCCCTCGAAAGGTCCCCAAATCAGTAGCCAAGCCACAGACACTCAGCTCAAAGTGAACAGGCAGAAGGGCACCTTCTTCTCCTTGATGTCACCCTGAAATTAAAACTGTCTTTATGGGGCTTGGGCAGATAGGAAGAAAGGGAAGATGAGTAAAGGCCTGCAGAGCCAACTGCTGCATGTCAATCATTCCCTCTCATCTCATCCCTTTGTCTTTTGCCTCATTCTCATTCTCCTTCATCCTTTCCTCTGGTCAATGGCAATGAGGGAGGGGTGCTGTCCAGGGGGTCAAGTTCTTATAGTTTCTTATGGTAGGAAAATACTGACAGCTCTTGCTTCATTATCAGACTACAATGTAAGTCTAGCAGTCAAGGTCCCTGACTGATTAGGTGTTCACACACCACGTCTGTTGTTACTACAGGAAAGTTAAATATAGAATTGAAAATAACCTTTGCAGCTGAAGAATTTATTTGCTCTGTCCCTTGTTCTTCCTCTGTCAAGTGAAGGGATGTCTAGGTCCATCCCAGCTCTGGCATTCTATGGTTTGTGACCTATGATCAAAAAATATAACTATGTACAGACTTTAAAGGAATTATTGTTCAGTCATTACCGACTCTTTGTGACCCCACTTCAGGTTTCTTTGCAAAGATATGGGAGTGGTTTGCCATTTCCTTCTCCAATTCATTTTACAGATGAGGAAACTGAGGCAAACAAGATTAAGTGACTTCCTCAGGATCCCACAGCTAGTAAGTGTCTGAGAACAGATTTGAACTCAGGTGTTCCTGACTCCAGGCCAGTACTCTATGTCTATCTATTTTGTCACCTAGCAACCCTCTTTAAAGAAAGGCATCTTCCTAATTCCAGTGGACTTAGATTTCATTCAATTCCATTCAAACAGCCTTTGCTAAATGTCTCATGTTCCAGGCACAATGCTAGGCACTAAGAATACAGTGTCGAAAAATATAGCCCCGCCTTCAAGGAGTTCATATTCTGCTGAGAATAAACACATGTATTCAGGAAATTACATATGAAATGTACACAAAATAATGTGGGGGAGAATTAAAAAGTGGGGACACTAGGAAAGACATCATACAGGAAATGGCATTTGATCTGAGCTTTGAAAGGGAGATAAGAATTCTTAGCAGCAGGTATAAGGAAGGAGAGCAACCCTCTCCACAGAAGGACATGGAGGTAAGAAATAAATTGTGCTGTACCACGAATAGAGAATAGGCCATTCTGAATTATATTTTCTATTACCCATAAGTTTGGGAACCCAGTGTTTAAGCTGGAGGACAAGTGAGGAACCATGAAGCATGAAACAACTAAGTTCTTGTTAACTTTTCACTCTGTAAAGAATCAGGAAAAGAACAGAAAAGGACATGATAGGGTCAAGTAGCCAACTAAACCACAAGTTTTTAGCCAAGTCTCTTAGACTGCCCAAGTTGAGCTCAAACTAAACCTGTAACCCTTTAAACACTTCCAACGGAGTCAGAGCAAAAAGCAGCAATGAGTTTCTTTTCTTCATCTGTAAAATGAGGGGCTTGAACTCCATGACCTTGGAGGTACCCTCCCCAAAATCTATGAACCTTAAACCCTACAAGAGATATGACCAGCGACTCTCAAATGAAAAGTCAAGTAGATGTTACAAGTCAAAATGAAGTTTGGGGGATGGGGCTGGCGAGTGAGGGTAGAATACTCAGCCGGAAATTCTCCTAAAAAGGCTAAACTGACTCAGTCCTTATTCACCAAACCCAGAGATTCTTGCTTCTGAGAGAGGGGAAGTCCAGGACTGGGGACAAAGCATATGTCAGTTCAATCAACACAATCTTGTTCTATTCTTGGCCCTGCTACAGATTTATCACACTTGTCACTTCCCTTCTTTGGGACCCCATCCACTGGTAGGAAAGTATTTCGCCACCAGATAACACACAGACAATTCACTGGTCTTCCCTTGTACAATAATCGCTGAACGAAAACGTATTGTGTTCTTGAAAAGTAGTGGTTAATGCTGATAGGGGGTGGAGGAAGGAGGTGGGGTGGGAGAGCAGAAATCCTGTCATCTGGGGGGGGGGGGGGCTCTTGAAAAGCTAGATCTCAAAAATACTGAGCCCACTCCTGTTCCCACTCAACCAGAGAGCCGCCAGCACCAGTCATTCATATTAGCAACACCAAGGTACTGAAGAACAATACAGGGAAGACAGCAGCCCTGTTGTTTCACTCCAAATCTCATTTCAACTTTACAGCTAAAGACACTCTTTGGGGCTGCTGGGAGAGTGCAGAGCATTTCAGAACGATGGCCAAACAGTGGCCTTTCTACCTACCATATAGGGTACCATCTAATGATCTCTGAGCACCTCACAGGAATTGTGTGTACTTCTGCATCTGAACAACTGTACAGAAAGCTGGTAGGGAAGCTACGTGATAATGCACTTTAAGGATTGCAAGCCATTTTAGACAAGCTCCTTATGACAAGCCTGGGAGGTTGATGCTATTATTATCCCTACTTTACAGATGAGGAAACTGAGTCTGAGAGAGGTCAAGTGAATTGCCCAGGGTCACACAACTTGCTTAGGGTCACATAGTCAGTTCATGTCTGAGGCAGGATTTGAACTGGGGCCCTTAACCCTAAATCCAGTGTTTAATCCACTGCACCAACTGGCTGCCCCAGTACAGTACAGAGAAAAGAACAGGGGTTCTAAGAATCAAAAGACCTATGGCTCATGTCTTATGTCTGATGATTAATGTCAATTAAACAGGCAAGTTACCTTGGCCAAGTTACTAAGCCTTCTGGGCCTCAGTTTCTTCATCCGTCAAATGAGGGGTTTGGACTACATGGCCTCTGAAGTCCCTTCTGCTTTAAATTAGAGGCATGCAGTCAAAATCCCTCATTTGACAGATTTGTGGGTGAAATTCCTAGTGTGGAAACTCACCCCAGTGGTGTATGTTGATGATGACTCATCTGTCACTTGTTGACTCAGAGATATTATCTGGGGGCACTAAGGGGTTAGGGGACTTAATCGAACCTATGGCCTAACAGCTAGCAGGTCTTCCTGACTTTAGGGCTAGCTCCCTCTCCATTATGCAATGCTTATTTTCAAGGACAAATGCAAGGAACAAATCCATGGGGAGGTACAGGTACTCAGTGAGCCATCCCAACACCAATACACCTCAGGGCCCAGAGAGCTCTTACTCAGAGGTCTGGTGGCCTGACCCATTTGTCACCTGCCACCTCCCCACCATTCCTCCAAAGATCCTTCTTCTCTATCCCTCCCAAATTAGCTTTTTCTCTTTACAAACTCCAGATCCTGGTTCAGAAAATCTATGGAAACTGACCAGGGTATAATAATGAAAGAATCAAACCACTATTTCTCATTCTCTCTCTCTCTCCTTCTGTCTCTCTCTCTCCGTCTGTCTGTCTGTCTGTCTGTCTGTCTGTCTGTCTGTCTCTCTCTCTCTCTCTCTCTCTCTCTCTCTCTCTCTCTCTCTCTCTC
>NW_027185784.1:15554172-15560582 GCF_028583685.1 Petaurus breviceps papuanus
CTCTCTCTCTCTCTCTCTCTCTCTCTCTCTCTCTCTCTCTCTCTCTCCTCCCTATCTCCCTCCCTCTCTCCCTCTCTCTGTCTTCCCCCTATCCCTTGACTCTGGCCTTAAATGACATTTTTAATCTGGGCTGTGCCTAGTTGCTTTATTTAATAACCACATCCTTCCTCACCATATGCCCTGAGTTCAGTCCTTAAAGCCTTCAAGAAGCTATGGGTCCTTCCTCCACTCACTCAGATTGTAACCCCTCTGAAGCTTAAGGACAACTTTTCATCAATTGCTAAATTTGTCACTGAGGGAGCAGCTTTCTGGTGATAAACCTCTCCTAGGGTAGCTAGCCTGGTAATAGAATCACAGACCCAGAGCTGGCAGGAAACTTAGAGGTCATTGAGTCTACCCCCTCATTTTACCAATATGGTCCAGAGAGTTTAAGCTGGGTAGACAGCTGCCAAGCAATCTGAGGCATGTTTCAAATCCAGGGGTTTCTGACTCCAAGGCCAGTACTCTACCTGTGACATAATGTCCACAACGGGATCCAATGCTTGAAGTCTCTGCAGCTCAACAGAACCTTCCAGAGCTCATGCTCTTTCAGAACTGCCTATGAGAACCAAGGCTCTCCATCATGCCATGTATCAGAGTGAGTCTCTAGTTGAGGACCATATGCCCATAGTATGGAAAAACAAGAACGATTCCTCCCAATTTACAGAAAGAGAAACTGAAGTTTAGGCCAGGGAACAGACTTGCTGAGAAAATTTCAACAGAGCCCAAATAATAAGCTAGATGTCTTTATTGCCTAGCCACTGTGGATGGCTGGATGGCTGGATGGGTGGGGGAGCACTCAGGCTTATACTGCAGGTGGGAAGTGGAAGTACAGAGACTGGCCATATATCCAAGGAACTCCATTCAGAGGCCCTATAACTTAGCTAAACTCTTTCCCATTACGCTGCAAATGTCACTGGCAACATGACAGCCTCATAGCCTTCCAAAGGGGCTCCTTTTGTTGTCTTTTCCTACAGATCCCTTAGTAAGGAGAATCAAAAAGAACTCAAGCAGGAAAATAAACTGCATGCCCAGTGCCCACAGAGCCAGATTGCCCTCCAGGGAAGTACAGGAGTCCTTGCTCCCATTCCCCCACCACCCACCCTGGCCCTACCTGCCCTGCTACCCACAAGGCCCCATGTGCCTGCAGTTAAGGAGTTTTGTTGTTGGGGTTGGTTTGGGGTTTCTAGTTTTTTATGAAAACCAACCATTTGTGGCAGAAATGAAGTGGCAATTTCCTTGCATGGCAAGGAATCAATACAGGCTGTTGTCAGGGTTCTTCCTTTCAAAAAGGGTGGCTGCGACTTCTCCAAAGTCAAGAATGACAGAGCTCCCGTGCTTGACTTACAACTGCTTCATCTTGGCGAAATATTTTTAATTTAAAACCTGCTGCTGTTGGGTTCAAACTCAGCTGGGACTTGATTTACTGCTAATTCATTTCTCCGATTCCTATAATTCTAAACTCAGTCACCAAACAGTTTAATGCTGATAGAATCACCAGTGCGATGCTTTATGAATGGGCACCAGGGGAATTTTGTTAGTAAGTGCGTGTTAGCAACTGTTATTCACTTTGGAAAGAAGTAACATTCTGTGGTGCAGCCAAGCAGTCAGCTCTGTATTTGGGAGTAGCGCACTAACAGACGGTGTCTCTAGGTGATCACAACCCAAATAACTCTGGGCTTGAACCCTCCCCCTACCCACAATTCTCTCACACATTCATCACCTAAACAGAATGAATATTCAAAGATAGAAAATGCTTCCTGTGGGAAATTTGAAACTTCAATCTCCAGTATGCCATCGGATCAGGGACACCGTGGGTCTTCCAGTCAATGAAAACAACTAATAGAATATTTAAGTCCCAGTCCAGGTTGGCAGATGCTCCCTCAGTAAAACATTGATTGTGGTGAACCAGGATTTAGAGGGATGCATCTAAACAGCTGAAGCTTTTTTCTTCAATTCCAAACATTTATTTTACCATTTAGTTTGATGCCTCTGATTGAATATCTACAAGTGAAACAAATGTTGCAAGGAAATGTCATTATACTCAACATTCCACAAACATCCATCTTCATTCATTACTTCCATTGGAAAAATGGAAACATTTGCAAGAAACCATTTGGTCTAAGACTGCCAATTCACTTTGTGAAGGTAGTTCCACTAGAAAACATGGCGACTCCTGACAACATTTCACATTAATTCTATGTGAGGCAAACTATGTACGTCCTGGCAACCTACTCTATGCCATTCATAAGCAAATTTTAAGGAAAAGTGCTTCTGGAATTTAAGCATGGGGTGGGGAAGTGGGTGAATCAGGCAGAAAATGTGGCCTTTGGGGGATTTTTTTTTTTATCCCTCCCATCCTAAACTCAAACTAACTCAAAATCTAGACAACTATACTGCCTGGAGTCCAGAAGACTCATCTTCCTGAGTTCATATCCGACCCCAGACACTTACTAGCTGTGTGACCCTGGACAAGGCACTTGTTTGCCTCAATTTCCTCATATGTAAAATGAACTGGAAAGACAAAAGGCAAACCACTCCAGTATCTTTGCCAAGAAAACCCCAAATTGGGTCATGAAGAGTCAGACATGATTGAAAAACAACTGAACAACATTTATCTTTGACCTTAGCACCACCTGAGTATACAACTACTAGTTACAAATATTCTCAGAAAACTCAATTCCAGAAGCCACTATGTTAATGGGCCACCAAAGCCAAGCCAGCCTGGAAATCATCAAATGGTATTGATGGGGTGCCCGTTTGTGCTAAGGACTATAATTTACTTGGCTGAGACCAAAGCCTCACAAGTAGGCAGGAAAGCATGGCCTGATGCAGCTCAGACCACTGCCTTTACCACAAAGAATTTTCCATAAATCTAGTCCAACCTCTATAGATTTTTTACAGGTTTGGAAGCAGAGGTCACGAACTGTCCAAGATCATAGCTAGAAGTCAAGTCATCTAAGTATTAATGTGGTGTTGTCCCCCTCACCCTCTGATGTCAGTTTTGTCTTGGGGGTGGGAGAAGTCTATCTTAATTTTAGTTTTGTTGTTATTGTTGTTGTTATTGTGAACCTTCCATGTCATCAGTGTGGAAAACTACTGGTGTAAGGATTTTCTCTAGGTTATAATTCAGCTTTTCTATGACACTGAGTCTTAAAGATTTGCCTTGGGGCATCCAGAGGTTCAGTCACAGCTAGTATGTGTCAAAAGGCAGGACATGAACCCAAGTTTTTCTGACTCCACCACTAGGTCTCTTACCACTGTACCATACTGATTCTCAATATTTTTTTTTTTTGGAGGCAATTGGGTTTAACTCAAGGTTGAAAGCCTCAAGATCACATGTGGCCTTCTAGGTCCTTGGATATGGCCTTTTGACTGAGCCCAAGTTTTACAGAACAAATTATTTTATTAAGGGAATTTGTTCTGTGAAGTATGGATTCAGTCAAAGGGCTGTGCTTGAAGACCTAGAGGGCCATATGTGGCCTCCAGGCTGTAGGCTCCCCAACCCTGGAAGTGACTTGCCCAGGGCTGCATAGCTAGTAAGTGTCTGAAACCAAATTTGAAGTCAGGTCCTCCTGAGTCCAGGCAGGGGCTCTATCCACTGCACCACCTTGCTGCCCCCCCATCCCTTCTCAATTTTAAAAATAGAGAATAGTAAACAAATATGAATACAATGAAACAACAAACATATAAAATATCAAATTTTACACTATATCCATTTAAGGGAAAGTGAGTTAAATAAGTGGAAAGGAGAAACGGGGAGATACAGGATGACAGTGACCTTGACATGAATGAGAAAGAGACTGAATCAGAAGATTATGTTCCCAAAACTAACATAATGGTTATGTGACCCTGAGCAGATCACCTTACCTCTTTCTGTGCCCCATTTTTCTCATTTATAAAATTAGGATAACAAGACAATGTATATCATAAGGTCACTATGAAGGAAGCACTTAAAAAAATCACTATATGTGGGTGGCTAGATGACACAGTAAAGCACCAGCCCTGGAGTCAGGAGGACCTTAATTGAAATCTGGCCTCAGATACTTAACACTTACTAGCTGTGTGACCTTGGGCAAGTCACTTAACCCCAATTGCCCTTCCAAAAAAGAAAAAGAAAGGATAGGACTTTAGGATCATATGTTTGAGAGCAATCTTAGAAACTAATCCAATCTTTTCATTTTACAGATGAGGAAACTGAGGCTAACAGATTTTTTAAGTGACTTGTCCAAGATTGTATGGGTAGTAAGTGGTAGTAAGGTCATTGAACCCAGGTTATCTGACTTCCAGAGGGATGGTATCCAGAGTTTCATTTAGGGGCTGTGTCCCAGGATTCCCAAAAGAAGGGAGAAAAATACCTACTTCTATGGACATGGCTAGGAAATAAGAAGACTTTGAAGAGATTGGATCAATTCATCAAATAAATATCTAGCTGAGTGACACAAGGAAGGACAGAGGAAGGGAATACACATTTATTAAGCACTTACTACATGCCAGACACTGCTAAGCACTTTATCAATGTTATCTCAGACATGAGTTTAGATGTATGGGAGGGAGGTGGGCAATGTGGGACACTGGGTCTCCCTGTCTCACCCAAGTACTATCACCTCATTGGTGCCTGACTTAGTGAGAACATCCATGATTCGCCTAGCCCTATAGAAGCTCAGAACTTCCCAACTCAACCCATCCACCAGCCTCGTCCTTCCCAGGAGCAGGGATTACACAAGTTCCAGAGTTCAAATTCTGCCTCAGACATTTACCAGCTTCCTGTCCCTGAGCAAATCACTTAACTGCTTAAAGAAAAACCTGAATGCAAATCCTGCCTCAGACATTGACCAGCTGTGTGACTCTAGACAAGTCACTTAACCTCTCTTGGCCTCAGTTTCTTTATCTGTAAAATAGGGATAATAATAGCACCTACCTCTCAAGGCTGCTTTGAAGATCTCAATGAGATAACATCTGCAAAGTACTTCACAAACCTTCAAAAGATATATAAATGCTAGCCATGTTGTTATTATTTATTCAACAAAACCTGTGATTTTATTACTATATACAAAACGTACTGAAGCAGCTCCTTCTACCAATATAAATAATTGCTCTGCAACTTATAGTCTGAGAGAGTTGCCTGAGTTCTAAGAGGTTAACTGATCCACCCCAGTCACATAGTATTGGTCAGGGATAGGGCTTGACCATTTTTCACTCTTTCCTCTCTACTATCTTCTCTCTCCCTTTCTCCTCTTCTTCCTCTCTCCCTTCTCTCTTTCACTCTCTCTTCTCTCCCCTCTCTCTTCTCTTCCTTCTCCCCTTTCTCCTGTTAACCCAATGGAGAGGGTATTGGACTAGGAGTCAAGAAGACTTGAGTTCAAATCCTGAGTCAAATATGTCACAGCTATGGGAAAATTAAACTTAATCTCTCTGGGCCTCAATTTCATCATCTGTAAAAAGAAGGGGTAGAACTTGATGGCCTCTATGGTAAAAGACCCTTAGATCCCTATAGGAACCATGATCCTATCACATGTGACCTGAGCCTATAACCTCCTAATTGAGAGGTAGGTTCTGCAGCCTCTTAAATAGTAAGTTATTATACCAGTTACAAAGCTTTGCACTCAAAGACAAAATTAAAGAGGCCCTCCCCTTGAGGAGCTGGCAGGAGGCCTCAGCAGAAACTGGGAAGCCCAGTAGTCATAGGTAAGTAAAGATGAAGTTCCCGTAAGGTAATGCGGAGCCATGACAAGAGCACAGTATTAAGCACTAGAATCAAAAGTCTCCTATAAGGGCTTGATGACTTGACCAAGGAAAGAAGGGAACAAGCATTTATTAGGCACCTACTACATGCCAGAGACTCTTGTTAGGTGCTTTACAAACATGATCTCATGTGACCCTCACAGCAATCCTGGGAGTAAGGTGCTATAATTATCCCTATTTTATAGTTGAGAAAACTGAGGCTGAGAGAGGTTATGTGACCTGCCCAGAGTCACACATCTAGTGAGTGTCTGAGGCAGGATTAGAACACAGGTTTTCCTGTTGCCAGGCCCAGTACTCTGTTCCCTATGCCACCTACAGATTCTAGGATGTGGAAGGGAGAGGGGATATGATGAATGGCCAGGGTATTTCTGTAGGCAGTGAGGCTGGAGAGAAGCCCTTTGGAAAAAAATTTCACTTGGGAAACTAAAGTTTTAAAAAATATTATCAGTTACTTATTATATCACTTACACAAGTGGCCTTTCCTTAGACCCACTAGGGCTCAGCTACTGTCCTCAGTGAAGAAGCCATTACTTCGTTCATAACCATGAGCTTAACTACCTGGAAAGAAGAGTGAGAGCAAGGAGAGGAGAGGAGAGGAGAGGAGAGGAGAGGAGAGGAGAGGAGAG
>NW_027185784.1:15560982-15579761 GCF_028583685.1 Petaurus breviceps papuanus
AGAGGAGAGGGGAGGGGAGGGGAGGGGAGTGAAAGCAAGAATGAAGAGAGGAGAGAAGAAAGGGAAAAAGAGGAGAGAATGAAAGAAAAAAGGTAGGAGAGAGGAGAAAGGGGAGAAGGGAAAGAAGAAAGGAGTGAAAGAGAAAAGAGAAAGGAGAAAGGAAGAGAAGAGAAGAAAAAAGAAGAGAGAAGAGAAGAAAGAGTAAAAGATAGAAGAGAGAGTAAAAGAGAAAAGAGAGAAGGGAGAGAGAAAGAAGAGAGAGGAGAAAGGGAGAGAGAGGAGAGAAGAAAGGAGAGAGTGAAAGAGAAAAGAGAGAAGGTAGAGAGGAGAAAGGGGGAGTGGAGAAAAGAGAAGACAGAGCAAAACAGAGGAGAAGAGGGGGTGGGGAACTAGCTGCATCTTTGCAAGATGGGATGGATTTCACTCCAGCCTGTCCTGAGGCCTAAATTCAGTTGCATGTCCTATTCATCCACACCTGACTCCCAAAGGGAAGGAAAAAAAGCCACCCCCAATGTTCTGTTTCCAGTCCCTGACCTTGACCTCTGGGCCGCTGCCCAGAAATGCCTCATTCCCCTTCTAGTTACAGAAACCAAATGACCCCCACAGACATCTCCCTCTACCAGTCTGAAATGAGGTAATTGAGTGTACTAAAAGAGAAATGAACAGTGTACTGGGATCATGGAAGCTTTTACATGGCTGGTTTCTTTTCCTAGATTTCTAATGGTTTTTCCTCATATACCTCCTTTGACTCTAACTTTCAGAGGGACTGCTTCTTTCCTATAGGAGCATGGGATTGATTCTGCTAAGGCTGTTCCATACACTGTCTGCCGGAGAATATCCTCTTAGCAAGTGATCTGTTTTGTGTCAGAGGGGACAAAACATCCCCAAATCCAATTTGCTGTATCCAAGGACAAGGCATTGTAGAGAGGGTGGGGGACGCTTCCCAGAGTCCAGAGGGCAGACAGGAAAGTGCTTGCAAGCTTGCAAACACCTGTTAACTGTTAGTCTTCTCAGGGCCCTCTCTTCTGTGGGGATTTAATCCTAGCCTGCCTTTCATTTTGCCAGAAGCTGCTGGGCCAGCAACCGGATAATGAAAATACTCCAACTATACCAAATTATTCCCTTTCCATAAAAGTAACAGTTGGAATATTGGTTAGGCAAAGAAAACCTTATCCATCTAAAAGAGCTGGGAGGAATTTTAGAGACCATCGAGTCATGGGGCCAGCAAACTATGGCCTGTGGGTCAAATCCAGCCTGCTGCCTGTTTTTGTATACTCCTGAGTTAGAATGAGGATTTTTTTGACCTTTGTTAACACAATAAAACTTTATTTAAAAATGTAAAAATCCTTCTCAACTCTAAGGTCATACAAAAGCTCCAGGAAGTAATTTGCTGACCTTGATCTAATCTAACTTGTTTATTTTATAGTTAAGGAAAGATTAAGTGAGATTAGGAGGAAATTAAGTGATTTACCCAGGTTACACAATCCATGTCTACCTACTATATCACATTACCTGGTGGATGTTTGTATCTTTTTAATGTACAAATATGTTATTTTGCATTATAGTGTACATGCCAGATCTCACCCCTGGAGTCTAAGCACTATGAGGTCAGAGACTTGTGTTTTATCCAAACTTTGTCTCTCTCTTAGTGTAGTGTACAATGTTCCACACACTGCTGATGCTAAATAAATATTCATGGATTTAATTTAAATACATATGTAGGCTGAATGTCTTTGTGGAAGGAAAAAAAAGTAACAATAATCCAGAGATAGCTATCCAGGGCTGTTTGCTAGGATAATTGGGTCAGAGAGACAGGAGGTCATCTGGTTCATCTTCATGCCTCTGGGCAAGACTAGACACAACCAATCTCAAGCACATGACTGTATATTCTCAAGATTTTAAGCAAAGGGCTCCCATAATCCTCTCTAGATACTTGCCTGAACATTGTCTTGATCCTCAAAATCAGCAAGCCAGCCCATTTAGTCCTAGTTCATGATCATTATCTCTACAGAACAGCCCATCAGAGGCCTAATGCAGATGCTGCAGGCTAGCCCACCAGAGTTGCCCCCCCAATAGGTCTAAACTAGCCAAAGCCCAAAGGGCAGTTTCTACCAGGGAAGGCATCACAAATCTGCCACACAAAAATGTCCTCCCTACCACACCCCTCAGATTCCAGAATCAGGAACCCTAGAACAAAGTATACTAACAGTATTCAAGCAGCTGCTGAGAGAAGCAAAGGACAGAACAGAAATGGATCCTTCACTTAATATCTTTTCCCCACAACAAAGGGAGAGCCAAATAAATTGTCAGGAATAACTCTGCTCAATACACTATCTACAAGCAAGCTATGGGCACAGTCTTGTGCGAATTTACATCCAAGAATAACTTTGTGGTGAAAAGTGGATTAGATTTAAACCAAGACTCAGGTTATCTTTCCCCACACTGGGCTTTCCATTGTGGTGATTCTTCTTAACTTCCTACAACCCTTTTAAATCAATCAAAGGGCAGCTCACATAGAGTACAACAATCTTGGTTCTTTCCCTTACTGCCTGTATGGCCTCATTTTCATCCTCTGTAATCAAATGTGTTAGATTAAATGACTACAACTTTGAAAAAAAAAGGGAATAGAGTTCCTTCCAGCTTTAAAATCTTGTGATTTTATGCATTTTTCCCATTTTGCATACAAGATAACTGAGTCTTAGAGACTTATATTGAATGTTCCCCCAAGATCATAAAGTTACCAGCGACCAACCCCATGCCCCCGCCAAAAAAAAAAACCCAGGGGCAGAGTCTCTGGATTCATAGATGCATTGAAATTTAGAGCAGGAAGGAACCAGAGATATCATCTAAGCTATTTCCATCATTTTATAGAAGAAGAATTCACAGAAGTTGAGACTCCTCCATGTTCCTCAATAAGGATTCAAATTCTAAGACAACCAGTGCTTTCCCCTACACCATTCTGTATCCTCAAGAGTGGCCCATAGCATCCTTCCTGAATAGATCTTCCTGTTTGTACACAGGACACAGCATAGAATTTTCACGTGGCTTAAAACCAGTGAAAAGATCTATACAGTATTCTCACTTTGGATATCTACTGTCCATCTTTCATTAAGGGGGATCCAATATTAACAACCCATGAGTAATGGACACCTTTCATCCTTAAGGCTCTGATGACTTTCATTCATTCATTCATTCAATAAATATTTATTAAGGGCTTACCTACTATGTACCAGGAACTGTGCTAGATTTTGAGAATCATAGACAAAAACAGAACAATCCCATGTCCTCAAGAAACTTAACCTACTCAGTAGAAATGACATACACACAGATAAAAATAAATATGAAATATATGCAGAGTAAATGCAAAGTGATATGGAAAAGTACTTATGAGTGAAGGGATGGGTGAGGAAATAGGGAGGGTCTCACATAGGAGGTTATCACTTGAGTTGAGGCTTGAAGGAAGGCAGGTATTCTAAGAAGCAGAGAAGAGGACTGAGAACACTCCAGGAATGGAGGAGAGAGAGCCTATGATTTGGCATAGAGGGGGCATGATAGAACCTGTGTAGAAGGGGAATAGTAAATAGACCTCTTCAGCTAGAACAGAGAGTATTTGAAAAGGAATCACATGCAATAACTAGAGAGGTAGGCCAGAGCATGATTGCTAAAAGCCTTTAAATGTTAAAGTGGAGTGATACAGTGAATAGAGAACTAGACATGGAATCAGGAAGACCTAGGTTCAAACCTAGCCTCAGACACTTACTAGCTGTGTGACCTTGAGCAAGTCACTTAACCACTGCCTGCCCCAGTTTCCTCATCTACAACGTGGAGATAATAATAGTACCTTCTCCTAGGATTGTTGTCAGGATGAAATGAGATCATATTTGTAATGTGCTTAGCACAGTGTCTTTTAAGTACATAGTAGGTGCTTAATAAATGTTCACTTCCTTCCCTTCCAGTGTCTCACCCTTGAACCCAATCTGGTACCCAGAAAATCTTGATTCCCAGCTATATAAGCAATCCTGGTAGAATAGAATCTGGGGTGAGGGTGGGGGGGGTTGACTTCTGTCATTGTATTCCCAGCACCTAGCGCTGTTGCTACCACATAGTAGATATTTTAAAGTGCTTGTTGGATTGAATTGAATTTAATATCTACCAAGCAGAGGGGCCAAGCCTCAGGCCCACAGAAGGAGGTCATGTCTCTGCTTTCTGAATCATGATGCCTGCCTTGTTTTCTTTTTTTTTTAAGCCCATCTATTATTGCCTAGCAGCATGGGTTTCCTTTGGTCTCACTGCTGACTCTAGCTTTATGCTTCAACTTTAATGTTATAGACTTGGCAGAGGGGAGGGGAAAGTAGAGAGGGAGGGGGGAGAAGAAAGAGGAAGGGGTGGGGAAGCTATGGGAGTGGAGGTGGTATTTCACTCCTTATTAATAGCCAATGTCTGCATGGCTCTGAATGGACTAAGCAGTGCTCATCAGAGCCTATAGGGCAATTACCCTAATCATGTGGATCTCCTAAACAGCCGCTTGATTTATTAGCCAGACGTCTTTTTAAAATGCCGCTCTTAAATATAAATAACACTTAATCATCCAGCTGTCGTTAAGTTCATGTTATATTGATTTCTTGGAGTGCCACAAATTTGAGGGCCAATGGGCAGGCGGATGTATGCAAAAAGCCAGGAGGTGGATTTGTCAAAGGTGGGAGTTAGGCAGGTGCTTATGTAGAAGGGGAAAGGAGAAGTCTTGTATAAGGACCCTAGAGTCTGGTCCAGCGTCACTTCAGCGGGTACCTTGGACAATGGTGTACTGTTGGCATATTGGTTTCCCTGTGCAGACGCAGCCCATGTTTATAAAACAGAGGTTTTCCTGCATCATCATAATGCCATCCTACTCCTCGTCACATCTTGTATTTTCTAAAGCTGCCATATACATTATTTCATTTAATACTTATATCAAGTCTATCAAGCTTGGCAGGGCTGGCATTATTATCCTCATTTGATAGATGGGGAAACTGAGACCCAGGGAAGAAAAAAAAGATTTGCCCTACTTCATATGACCAATTAATGGCAGAGATGGGACTCAAATCCAGGTCTTCTGGCTGCTAGTTCATTGCTCTGTTTTCTACGTTAAAAAAATTTGATTGTGAACTCCTTGAGGGCAGGGACTTTTGTCTCTTTTTCTATCTTAGCAGTGCCTGGCATATAGTAGGCACTTAATAAATGTTTATTGACTGATTGACACAGCCCTATCAAGAAGTCTCTTATAATACCTCTGGTCCATCACCTCTTATATGCCTTATTTAAATGACCATGGGGAGAATGGGACTAAGATATGCATTTTCTAAAACCTCTCCTTCCCAATCACACATTGGTTATAACTACAAATCCAGGTTACTTGAATTTACCCTTGCCCCATCCACTGATGCCCTCTAAGACTTCATTTCCCAAAAGGTCCTGACTGTAGTCCCAAACAACAGTATGTGTGGTTAAAATAATAGGGGAGATAGAGCGCAGGCCATCCATAGGCTCTGCTATTCAGATTTCACTGTCAGCAGAGAGGAGCAGCAATGAGCAGCAGGAGAAAGGGGAGATGGAGAGAAGGAAAAAGGAAGTAAGTTAACTGTCTCCTAGTCTTCCAAAAAATATTTGCCAAACATCAGTGTGCATCCAAGATAAAGTCCTCTGAAAGTGGGGGAAAAAAGCCTCCAAGAAGGAGGGTAGAAATTCTCTATGGAAGCCCAAGGGCAACTAGCTTTCCAGCACCAACCCAAGAAAGCTTGCAGCACATAAGGCATCCTAGATCTGCCATACATAATCAATTCCTTCATGGCTGGGATTTTTTTTCCAACACAGTTACCTGCAAAATGATTAAGACCCCTGAGAAATTAAAAAGAAAGAAACAGGGGTAGATGATATGTGACATAGTCCAAGGCTGGGCAAGAGAACCAGGAAAATAAGATCCATTACACATAGGTTTTGCACAGATACTAATCAATGCTTGATTTGTACTAGAAACCAATTTTATGTCTATTGCTTAGTGGGAAAATGTAGGGATTTTTGAATCTAGAAGCTTAGCATAACCACTCCTTGCTTTGAATGAAAATGACATCGAAAGCAATCTAAATTCTTCTTTTGTGCAAACACATGAAGTCAGAAGAGATTGAGGGGTAGGGGTGGGATAGTGAAGGAAAACAGGGCTGTAGGGAAGCTAAGAATGGAGCAGGAATCTAGGTGAAAGATCTACAAACATTTGAGAGACCTGTCCCTAAAACCCTTTACCCCAAACAAGGTTTTATGAGGGAATATTTGTTTACCTGGGAGGCATCCCACTGTTGCCATAGTACAATATTTCTATAATAATCCATGTGCTTCTGAATGTTTGGATCAGTTTTCCCTATCTACATAATTTGAGGGCATAAATTCAGGTTCCTGTTGCCAACACAGAAAAGAGACTTGTTCCGGCACTATTGTCAGGCAAGGTTGTACAAGCGGACGTATACAGCCAGGCTCTGAGGGTATGTGTAGAGGAGGAAGTGGGAGGGGGTTGGATGTGTGCAGATTCACACCATTCTGAAAAGGAAAATCATCTTTCCCCCCACTGGGCTCTTTCCATTGTGGTGGCTCTTCTTTATTTCCTTCCACCCTGTTCAATCAATCAAAGGGCAGCTCACATAGCACACAAGAATACAATCCTTCTCCCTGGGTACCAGCTCTGCCTCTCCCTGTCCTAACCGGAGACCTAAAAGCTGAAAAAGTTTGGAAATGCCAGAAAAGGAAACTGGCTGGAAGAGATCACCATTGCAATGCCTTTCTTCAAGGATTTGCAGAAACTATCCCCCAGAAACTCCACCCAACCTTGACCTCTTGTTGGGGGTGTCTTTTTTTTATTTTGACTTTTATTTGCTTGGAGACATACATCAGACTTTCCCCTACTAGTTCCCCCCCCAAAAAAAAACCATGATCTTATAACAGCACGTACTTATTCTCTTCATTACCAGATTTTCCAGTGCACTAATTTAATAAGGGATAGATCCAGGTCTGAATCTGTATCTACTAGTAGATTTGTATCTATATTGATTTATAGATCTGCACTATATTGTCAAGCAACCCAGGTTAAATCATTATGGTTCTAGACCACCCATCCTTCTTGTTCAAACTTTTGATTCCCAGTTTGAGTTGCTCTTTGCAGGGAGAACTGGTGAGGTTGGGAAGACCCTCTGGAGCACCCAGTCTTAGAAAAGTTTCGAAAATGAAAAGCATATGACTGACCAACCAAGGAGACTAGGAAGAGCTTTTGGAAGAATGAGGCAGCTACCCTAAAGGTTTGTAGGGATGCTGGTGCCTCTTATCAATTGTCCAACTGTAAGATCAGCTAGGCTGTGGGAGATTGTATCTAAACCAAGAAAGCCTCTTACTTAAAAGACAGTTACCATCTGGATGGTGGTGAGATGAAAGCATCTCCACCATTCCATCCCATGCCACTTCCCCCAAGGAATACCCTCTCCCATTCCTCTTCCTCAACTACACACCTCTAAAGGAATGTGACAGGTTCAGACAGGGTGGGTTGGGGAGGGGAGACTGCCGAGTGAAACCTATTTGTCCCATACTACACAGTAAAAAGAGAAAGCAAAGGAGAGAGCCTAGTCAGGTATCCCTTACTCAGTTTTCCCCAATTCTGTCTGAGCTTCACCCACTGACTATGGCTGTGAGTTGGTGAATCCCAGAGGGTCTAAACTGTCTCTGGACAAGCCAATATAAAAGTCCCTCGAGGGTAGCATTCCTTAAGCTCCCCCCCCCCCCCCATCCAAAAGCTTGAACTCCGTTTCATTGCCAGAGAAGCAGTGCTGTGCTTTGGCTCAGAGTGGCACCAGAGCTGCCTTTTGCTGGGGAAAACACGTTCTGGCTTACAGAGCATACCCATTTACTTCCCCAAAATTATAATAATAATTAAAATCGCAGAGTGTTCCAAAGGGCTGCCAAACAGTGTTTGCATAGCGCAGATCTCAGAGACCTCCGATCAGGTTTCAACCCTCCCCCCCCCCCATCCCAATATTCTCCCCCTTAAAAAAAAGACAGGTAGACTTTAAAAAATTGGGAACTCAGAAATACTCCCTCAGCTGCTACGGGGAGAAGGGAAATGTATTCTAAAAAGATTTTTTTTAAAAAAGGAAGGGGGAAAAACACCATTAAAGTCGTGCTGTGGAGAAGTCGGATCGTAGGGAGAGTCAGAAGAGAGAGAGAAAAGAGGAGAAATACCTATTCTCGTGGCTCTGCACCTAAGCAGGTCTCCAGGTGGCAAGTGTGTGTGTGTATGTGTGTGTGTGTATGTGTGTGTGTGTGTGTGTGTGTGTGTGTTTGGTGGTGCGCACGATTGGTTGGAGCCGGGCTGGTTTGAGGGGTGAGTGGGGGAATCACCAGGACCTGGGGACGTTTCCGCCCAGACACCTCCCTTCACCCACTTCCTCTCCATCTCTACACTACCCTCCCAGAGCCCAAGGATGCAGCGGACAGACAGATAGATAGGAGCCCCCGGCCCGGCCGCTGCTCTGTCCTCCTTCCCCGGCAGGGACCCGCACGCTTCTCAGCTTCTTACCTGGGATTGCCGCTTTTCCCTCCTTCAGCGGGAGCGCCGCATTGACACTGCAGATGGTGTCTCTCCCTCTCTCTCCCTCTCTCTCTTTCTCTCTCTCTCTCTCCTCTCTCTCCCTCTGTCTCTCTCTCTGTATGTGCGTGTGTGTATGTCTCCCTGTATGCCTCTTCAATCCCAAATCCCAAACAAAAATATTCCACAGATGCAAAGGAAAGGGGTTTAAAAAGGAAAAGAAAAACCAAGAATAATGTAAAGCCTTTGGCTCTGAACAGATCCTCTTCCAACGTCCGAGGGAGAGAAATGTCCAAAAAAAATGGGTAAGCGAGTCCAAGCACCCCTCTTTCGTCCAGTTACCCCCCAAAGCTGGGCAGCAGTGGAGGCTTTCCGCCGCTGCAATGACGATTGGGGGCTGCCCCCTGCACCCCCACTCCACCCCCCCGGAGGGCTCGATGTCCTTGATGCCAAGCGGGCAACGGCGGCGTCACTGAGCGCCGCCCATCGCCCAAGTCCGGCGGCTCCCCAGCCCCGGGTGCCCGGGTGGCCGGGCTGGGAGCGCTTTCCCCTGGCACTGCAGCTCTCCCCAGCCAGTCGGGGCTCTTGCCTCCACTGTGGGAACCCTCCCCGCCCCCCCCACGCGGCCACCAGCTCCGGAGGCAGGCGTCAGCTGCCCAGGCACCACTCGTGTCCCCCCTGGAGAGCTCGGGGGCAATGCCAAGAGACTCGGGGTTCGGCAGCTGCTCCCCAGGGAGAATGGGTGCTGCTGCTGCTGCTGCTGCCGCCGCCGCTGCTACTGCTACTGCTGCTGCCGCCACTGGAGCTGCTGCTGCGGCTGCCGCGGCTGCTGCTGCGGCTGCTGGGGCTGCTGAGGTTGCGGCGGCGACAGCGTCGGCGGCGGCGGCGGCTCCAGGGGCTGCTACTGGTGCGAGTCCTCTGGGCTGTCCCCCTGGCCCCTCGGACGAGCTGGTAGGAAAGTTTGCAGGGGGCAGAGAGCTGAGCTGCCGCTGGCTCGGCCGCCGCCGCCGGAGCTCACAGGCTGCCTGCTGCCGCCGCGGCTCGCCGCTGCTGTGCATTGAAGCCCGGCCAAGCGCTGCAAAAACTCCAGCTGCCTGGCGCTCTCCGGGTCCTCCTCTGCTCCCCCCCTCCCTTCTTGCTTTCCTCTCTCCCTCCCTCCCTTCCTTCTTCCCTCTCTCCCTGTCCTCCCCTCCCCACAGCCTGCTCTCCCTTTCCCTCTCTGGAGCTCTCAGGCTCCAAGCCTGCTACTGACATGTAGACTGTGAGAGAGCTGCCGGCAGAGGGGGCCGGGGGCCGTGGGCTCCCCCAGGACTCACCACCGATCCTCACTCACACACACACATACACGGATATATGCGGAAACAGACTGAAGCATGTACTGACCCCCACCCTGAAACCCACCCGGAGACACAGACAGGGCTGGAGTCAGAGCTGGGCACGTAGAATGATGGAGGCACACAAGGGCTCGCAAAATGGGCCACAGACACTAGCAGCCTGAGACCCACGTAGACATAGTCCAGAGCCAGGCTGGGAGCCACTCAGACATGCGATGGTACGCTTCTCCCGATCCCCACCATACAGACAAGCTAGCACCCTCGGAGAGGCAGAGAGATGCACTGGTCTTGTTCTCATCTGGGTTCAGATCCAGGAGATGTGCTGTTTGTTTGTTTGTTTTTTTGTTTTAGCTTTGTAGCTTGATTGATCAAAGTGACTTTACTTCTCTTGGCCTCAGTTTCCTCATCTGTTCAAGGAAAGGAATGAACTAAGTAGTATCTCTTTCTAATTCCACATTAGCAAACCAAAGCAATGTCCCATACATATACCCTGGGTCATACTTGGTTTGCATGTATATGCATGTGTACCTTTGTGTTGGGATGGCAGGAAGGAAAGCAAGACAGACACCCTTGTCCTGTTGAGCAGCCTGACTTTTTTTTTTAGCAATTTATTATTGGGGAAAATGGTGGAGGTGAACCAATAGTGGCTTCCTAGCTCTAGAATTTCTTTCTCCTGAGAAATTCACACACATACACACACACACACACACACACACACACACACACACACACACACACCAGTTCCCAATATACCATGTTCCCAAGTTAAAATACCTCCATTCTCCCCTCCTTCCCTCCAGAAATTCTGCTATGGCTTAAAGTATGACTCCTCCTAGAGATAAGAGTATCTTTACAGGGATCAAGGCCTTAACAATTAGGTGGAATTTCTGGCAACAGCAAGGACAGAAAGGGAAGAGAGACCAGAAATAAAAACATAAATAGCCCAAATGTGTTTTGCTAGACCTGCATACAAGGGCAAAAGGGGGTCAATGAGCTACCTATCTGTTAAATCTTTGGGTGTGCTTTGTACTCAATGTGTACATACTGAATGTTGATAACTGGAAAAGAAGAAGAGGAAAAGGAGATAACTGACTTTTGGTGAAAGATAATACAGGAGTCATCATAAAAGCCCTTCGAGTCTGGAGCCCTCCTTTCAACATATCATTCCCCAGAAAGCAGTGAGGACTTATCTTATTAGTTTACATTAATAAGCCTGGTCTGGCTCCTCTCTTCTCAGAAATCCTGTATCCCAGACCCAAGATAAAACAGACAAGACTGATATCAGGTTAGTTTCTGAAGCCTTCTCCTCCCCATAACCATGTGACTAAATCATATAATACTCAATAAAGCTGTGTGTCTACTGTAAAGGCAGCAATTTGTGACTGAGGAACCCCAGAACTGAGGCTTCCAATATCTTCCTAAGTATCTTCTCCCCAACAGAAACCACCATAAGCCCATTCCCAGAGGTGACATCCCATGAAGACCTATTGAAAACCCTAATGGGTTACTTAAGGGATGTGGTTCAATAAAAGGGGAGGAAAAATAACCCTTAAAATGTCCGTTTGCCACTCAGCTTTCAGTGTCTGCCATAAAAATTCAGGCTGGGGGGAGGGGGGAAAGACGAGGAGATAACTCTGTGTTCATTCTCAGTCATAACAGTAGATATTTTTTTAATAGAACATGATTGTCTTTTTCTTGCAGAAAGTGTGAGTGTATATATACTATGTGTAGATGGTGAGCCCCAGATTTACATTTTCTGATGGATGGATGAGGATGCAAAGGCTTGGATTTTTTTTTTGAGGTGGTGCATAAAATGTATTTATTATTCTTTATCTCCTGCCTGGTTTGCAGTGTCGTTTGTTTTCATTCAGAGAAATGAATGCCATGTGGTGCCTGAAGAGTAATAACAGAGCCAAATGACAAGGAAAGAATGAGGCAGAAATCTGAGAGATACAATGGGCAGGTGAGTAACCCTAGTAGATTACTCCTGTTGTTAATGGCATGGTATCAGTGAATGTCTTTTCCTGACTTCCTCCCAGTTAATAACAAGAAGGAGAGACTTCTAGATTTGGACCTATAAATTCGGAGGTGGTGGTATCATTATTAAGGGGCAGAAAGAACTGAATTCACAACAGTTGTGACTTGCTTTTAAATGTGTTTTGCTAAATCCTTGGAATTACTTAATGCTATTCGGAAATCCAATGACTTGTCCATGATTGAAAAAAAACAAAACAGGTTGACCATATCTGAAGATGATAAGAGAGGTGTGATGTTAAAGGTGGTAATGACAGTTTGTGTTGGGGATGATACTGATGGTGATGAAGATGATCCCAGTGGATCTTTAAGAAAGAAATATATCTCAGAGTAGTTAAACCCATTGCTTAGCCTGCCTATAGTCTATGAATAGAGGCATTTATTTTTTAAAAGTCCCAATAGCATCATCACATGAGCAATTGAAGAATTATTTCTTCACTGGAGGGTGATTTCTTCCATCCTTTTGAAGACTGGGAGAGGGAGGGTGAGTGGGAAACATAAACATTCCTTCCTCTATGGACAGAGATCAAACATCTAGTCTAACGGAGGATAGGACAGAACACTACAGGTTAATATATTCCCTTCCACAGGAGGGAAAAGTCTTAAATAAGTAGTTACTTTATCTGGCTTTGGGGTTCCCCCAAATTATCTTTGTCCTCAGTGACTACTTCTGTGGGATTTTGTCTTCCACCAAACCATGGGTTTTGGAGGTGGTCATTGACTGAACCACTTCCAAAGGGAATTGGATGAGGGCTAAAATCCCCAATTTTTCTGTCACTTAGTTGCTAAGAAAGAGGACTGCTATTTAAGTTGATAAAAGTCGGATTCGCTTGTTCAATAAATTACCAGAGCCTGGGGGTGCTATTGTGATCCCCCTCCTGCCGCACTGCCCCTGCACACAAGTATAGCCCCGTTTTGGAAGGAGTTTTGTGCCTTAGCAAAAAAACGACCTGCAGTCAGGTCTGAAAAAACCGAAATTGTGGCGCCACCTGCAGGAGACCAGAAATATCAGCATCTCTTCAAGACACCAGCTGAACCTGGACTGCGAGGCGGAGCGGAGGCAGACGTCTTCCGCAGTGTGCGACTGCAGCCCCGAGCTTCAGGTCACGAGTGTGCCGAAATCAAACCATTTCTCAATTCCCCCTTGGCCCCTGTTTTCCTAGTTGTATCTGTAGCTTCCCCTAGGCAGGATTTATCCTAGCATGACACACTCCAGCATCCTTCAACCTGCATCCCCCTTTGAAAAGAGCTAATTCAATTTTCCATCCACTCCATGCTCACAAGATGCTGTGGTGTTCATAATTCAGTCAACTAAAGGGAGCCTGTCTTTCCTCCATTTATTTAAGAGTTAAATCAGTCTCTAGTCCAACTATGTTTGTTTCAAGACTTTGAGAATGGGACAAATAAATGCCGAAAAGAGGGAAGAGCAAAGAGGAAGGAATAAAGGAGGAGGCAAGCTGTTTCCTGATCCCTGTCTGATGCTGAAAAATAAAACTCCGTTTATCATACCGATGTTACCAAGACATAGAAGGCTCAGCTATGGCCATTCTCAGGTGTTGCATCACAAAGGAATATTGGACATCTGGTGGAAAGTGATGGAGAAAGGCTAGTGTAATTGAGGCACAATCGAAAAAAAAAAAAAACAGAACCAAGAAATCAATAATAGGCAATGACCACAAGAAAGCAAATGGAAACAACACTAAGGTACACAAAAATTCAGATAAAATGCCTCAAGCAATCTTGGTTCCAGAAGACTCCTCACAAAACATGCTTCCCTCTGCTCAGTACAGAGATGGCAGGCCAGCGGTGCGGAGTGCTATATAAAATCATAGTCAATCTAACATTTTTAAGATAATCTAGCCAAAAAGGCCTTGGCTCATTCCCGGCTACACATGACCCTTCACCTTACCTGAATCCTGGTTTTGCTTATTTGAAGTCAACTGCAGCATCAGCTGAAGAGCACTGCTTCCTCCTCCACAACAGCTCCAGGCAGCTCCAGGATACTGTGGGTAAGGACTGAAATTAGAGTCAAGAAAACTTGAGTTTGAGTCCTGCCTCAGAAACTTGCTGGGTATATGCTCATGGGCAAGTCACCGTATTTATTTGTTTGTTTTTGACAAGTCACTTTAAAAAAATGTATTTGCCTCAGTTTCCTCAACTGTAAAGTGGGAGTAATAATAGCACTTACCTCTGAGGGTTGTTGTGGGGAGCAAATGAGATAATATTTGTAGATTGTGTTGCATACCTTAAAGCATGATATAACTGCCAGTTAGCTAAATAGGGACATTAAACAGCAGTCTGAAGAGTTTGTAGCATCAACTGTGATTCTGACATTTACAGACCATTAGTGGATGCTTGTCATCTGCTAACTGCTGTTGGACCTTCTCCTGATTGAATCAGTCAGAGAAGGAGTAACCTAGCAGCCTCTGAAGAAAACAGATTTATTAAGCACCCACTGTGTGCCAAGAATTGTACTAATTGCTTCACTTACGTTATCTCAGTTAAGACTCAAAAACAGCTCTGGAGCACAGGTGCTATTATTATCTTCATTTTACAGTGAAAAAAAAAAAACTGAGGCAAACAGAGGTTGTGGTTTGCCCAGGTCACGCAGCTAGCCTGTGAGGCAGGATGCAAACTCAGGTCTTCCTGACTCTAAGCCCAGCCTTTTATCTACTGTACCACCTGGGGCTTCTAGGCAGAGGGTCCAGAGTTTGGACTTCTAATGGGATCCACAAAACCTCATTAATATGGAATGATGAGCTTAAGCTATCAAGATGAAATTGACTAGGAATGAATGGAAAATCTTGCATATCAGTTAGAACTCTTCGGTGCATGACTTCAGGATAGAGGAAATATGACTAAAAATTGCTATTTGTCAAAGATATCTGGAGCTTCTAGGGGGCTGCAAGTTGAATAAGTCAGCTATGTGGTGAGGCATCCCAAGAGGTTAATATGATTTGGGGCTGCATTAAGAGACCTGGAGTAATCAGATTAAAAGAAGTAGAACCACTATCATCTTCCATGGTCAGAGTATATCTAGAATCTTGTGCCCAGTTCTGCATGATACATTTTAGAATGAACACCGAAAGGACAATTTCCAAAACACCTCCAAAGGAGAGTGGTCAGGCTAGTATGAACAAGGCAAAATTATCACAGCTAAAGGACCTGGTGATGGTCAGCATCCAGGAGAAGAGAAGACAGGGAAGAAAAGAAATGCTGTTTTCAAACAACTGGAGGATTATCTTGAAAAGGAAGAATTGGCCTTGGCCATAAATAGTTTCAATGGGTACAGGTCAAATTTTACTTATACATAAGGAAAAACCTTTCTCATAATTAAAGCTATATAAAAATCTAACAGGAGCTCCAGAATGGTAGTGAATTTCTCAAAACTAGAAGTATTCAAGCGTCAGAATGGTGGTTAGTTCTTCATTCCTGGGAGTATTCAAATAGGATCTGGATAATCAACACCTGGGATGATTCCGCTTGCTATTAAAAATGCTAGCCAGGGTTGAACTAGATTACTTCTGAGACCTTTCCAAATCTAAGTTCATAATTCCATAATTCTGATACCTACATCTCCTGTCACTGGTTTGCTGAGCTGTCTACCCACATCAAGCCAGCCAGAGATGATAAAATATCACTGGCTAGGTTGATGTTGACTTACTTGTCAGTGAGCCAGTAACATCGGTGGAAACAGAGCGAGAGAGAGGACTGGTACCCTTCTCCCTTCATTTTAATGCCACAGAACTATTTCTGGGTCCTCACTGGCATAACATTCCTGCATCTAGTTTTACCCCAGATCACTTGACAGGACATGTGAGTAAACCACTTGATATCTTGAAATCCACTTTCTCTTTTATAGAATTAGAGATTTAGATTTGAAAGGAACCTTAACAAAGCTAGAGCTAGCAATAATTGTACTTGGGGCAAATCTGGGATAAGGGATGGAAGAAATATGTGATTCTGGATAGCACAAGATTTCTACATTGCAGAAGGACTGGTTCCTGCTTGGGGAGGAGGGATGTAATTGCCAAGGGAAGGAAGCAAGTCCCTGGTCAAAGCTAGTGCTATGGATAAGGCTGAGCCAGAACTCCTAAGACCCTCATTTTGCAGATGGTAAAATTGTGGTCCATAGATACCAAATGATTTACCTAGGGTACTGAGTAGCCATGAATTGAACTCAGGCCCTCTTGCTCCAGATACAACATACCTACTATTTATTCTTCCAAAGAAGCCGGGATGACACAACAAATGAGCCATGTAAAAGACTTTAATCTCTTTCCTTAGGGTCAACCTAACTGAGAACAACTGTTACTGGTATTATTCTCCTAGATGGGGAAATTCTCCCTACAGATAAAAACACAAGTCCCGTCCCTATCCCAACTCCTATTACTTTTTGTACTGTAGTCAGAAACCCTATTGCATTCCACATAACATTTTGACATGTAGTAGAATCATTCAAATGCTTATAGAGTGTCGTGTCCTTTTAGCAGTGACTAGAAGAAGCTTCGAGCCGGAGACAAATTCAGTTCCCATTAACATCCATGGGTGGCTCTGGGGTTTCCGTATCAGACTATGTTTTCACTGAAAGGACCACCATTGATTCAGTCTATGAATTCCTATGGAGGCCTCAAAGGAAGAAAAGAAGAAAGATATTTCTTGACCAAGGATATTTTATAATACACTCAGCACTGATACCATGTTAAGCATAAAAGTAATGTTCATGACCTATTGTCCAGAGGACATGTGTTTTAGTTGGGTTTTTCCTCCAGAAGTAGGAATGGATGGTTTTGTCCATGAATTATCCGCACTCTGGGGCTTGGATCCCCTTGGGACTAATGGCACACATTTGAGAGATGACTGACTGGGGTTAGGCATACACTCTGGCCACAGAACAAAGTTAACTGACCCACATGGGAATCAAAACCCGTGACCTTGGCCTCATTAGCCCCTTGCCATTAGCCACCTGCGATAACTGGTCACAGACAGACAAAGGCACGAGGAGAGATACTGTCGTGTGATTTTCCCCATACTGGACTTCAGTGGGTGTTGAAACATATGTTTCCAGGAAATCCTTTCAGAGCCCAAGTGTGGAACCTCTTAGCACATTTCTATCAGCAGTGAAAATGAGAAAACTCAACTGGATGTCTGGAAAGCATCAAGGATAAAAATTTTAAGTTGCTTCTAGAATCCAAGGTGTCTAAAGTCAAAGGGTCCTGATAATGAATAGAAATAGGTTGCTGTAAGTCTTCTAATTTTCACAAACCTTGCTGTTATTGGCTACTAGTCACCAAAAGCCTTTCCATCATGCCTGGACCCAAGTATCCAGAATTAAACAGGAATAGTAAAATCTGGCACCTACAGGGTACCACTCTCAGCAACTGAAGGTACTCTGCACACCTGATCTCAGAGGTCATAGAAATCACATAATGGTGGTCCTGAAAGGAACTTTAGAGACCATTTAGCCTAGTGGTTTCCAGATTTTATGTGGCAACCATCTCTTTTTAAAAAATATTGCCATACCACACTGTTCAGATGATGATCTACATGAAGTCTCATTAGATGGCATTTTATTCAAGAAAAATTAAGAATTTTTATAATACATAAAATCTTAAGCATACAATAAAAATATAAATAATAAATAAAATATATAAAAAACAATGCAGACAACTGCTGCATTGAATTCATTGTTATAGAATTATAGAGTTTGGAGAAAGAAGGGACCTCAGGAACCATCTAGTCCTAGTCCCTCATTTTATACGTGAGGAAACTGAGGCCCAGAGAAGCTCAGTGACTTCCCAAGGTCACACAGGTGGCTAGGAGGATTTGAACATAGATTCTCCAATTGCAAATCTAGCACTCTTGCCTCCAAAAAACAAAGGGGGAAAGTAGCTATCCTAAAAACCACCCTCTCGAGAGGTTAGATTTCTATGGTCAAGGGTGAGGTTGGCTCTTCAGCAACTAAAGGTGGGCTAAGATGGGCCCTTGGTTATTCAATATTCCTGCATGGAATGGTCCCAGCCTGGTCACTGGCTCAAGATTCTCCCATTCCTATAGGGGGATGGGAGGCTCCAGGCCAATATTAGAATGGGTCCTGGACCCATAGGGTATGCTGCAACCACAATAAACATTTACCTCCTCCCTCCAAGAAAAGGACCCCTTTCTCTTCCTCACCTGCCACCCTGGAGAAACCTAGCACTTGTTCTACTGATTGGTGACTCAATCACCAGAACCACACTTTAAGGAAAGACACCTTTTTTTCTACCATTTTCTCCATTTTCCCTTAGAATATAAGCTCCTTGAGAGCAAAAATTGTCTTCTTGACTTGTTTTTGCATCCAAGTATTTAGAACAGAATAACTGCTTAAGTGCACACTCTCAGGCAATCAATATTTATTAAGTACCTAGGTGCCAGGCACTGTGCTAAGTATCAGTGATACAAAAAGAGGTAAAAGACAGCCTGTGCCCCCAAATTGCTTATACTCAAATGAGAGATACAACATGCAAACAAATATATACAAAACAAGCTATATACAGGATAAATATGAAATAGTCAACAGGGGGAAGGCACTTACAAAAAGTTGGGGAAGGTTTCCTGTAGAAAGTGCAACTTTAGTTGAGACTTAAAGGAAGCCAGGGAGGTCAGTATTTAGAAGGAAAGCATTCCAGGCATGGGGGGGCGGGGAATGGCCAGAGAGAATATCTGCAACTGATACATAGTCTCTGTGTGTGTGTGTATGTCTCTCCCTCTCTCTCTCCCTCTCTCTGTCTCTCTCTCTGTCTCTCTCTGTCTCTCTGTCTCTCTGTCTCTCT
>NW_027185784.1:15579771-15593932 GCF_028583685.1 Petaurus breviceps papuanus
TCTCTCTCTCTCTCTCTCTCTCTCTCTCTCTCTCTCTCTCTCTCTCTTTCTCTCTCTCTGTCTCTATCTTTCTCTTTTTCTCTCCAATCACTTGTGTTGACTCACTTCAGTTTTGCCTTCATTGTAAAAAGTGGATATATTTTTCAAAGGTTGTTCTAAAACAATCCAATAATCTCAGCCACCTTTTTACATTCATGAAAGGATCCTGTGACCCTCCCCAAGAGGAGTATATCCCACATTTTGGAATACCTTGACCTAGCCTAACCATCTCCATTTGACAGTTAAGGAAACTAAATGCCAAAGATGGCACGTGATGCTCTCTGCTTCCCTGTCACAGAACCCAGAGGGAAGCATGTGAGAAAGGAAGCAAAGGAAGGAAAGAAAGCTGTATCGTGAACTCTTCTGTCCCATCTTAAGTAGGATATGATGTATCAGGAAAAAGGAGTGACTTGGGAATCAGGGAGTAAGTGTTAGAGGCATATTGAGGGACAAAGTCTGAAACAGGAGGAAAGAGTAGGGACATTTCAAGAGCTGACCAGCAGCAGTGAGGAGACCTCATTCCCCAGACATGAGCAGGATGTGCCAAGCTAAGCTGGGAAGAATGGGGGTGAGTGGGGACAAGAGTGGAATGGAGACATTGAAAGGAGAAAGTGAAAATGGGGTTAACTTTCATCAGAGAAGGAAAAGGAGAAAAATTGAGGAGGACCATCCTTCTCTACATATATCTCAGAGCAGAAGACTTGGGCTACAGACCAGTTGTACCTACCTCTTCAAGGACTGGAGGAAATTCACAATAGAGTTTGATCTTTTTTCCCAGCTTCCCTACTCCCTGCCTGTCTAGCAAAGGACTTTGTAATATATTCTGCCCTTTTCTTTTGCCTAAATATTTCCTTTATCCTAATTTTTGCCTCAAACATGAAGGGACCAGGGTTTAGCTAGAGTTACACATAAATTTAAATTAGGACAGAGAGTCAAACCTCTGCCTGGATGTTAAGAATTTTCCTAAGAGGGAGCTCTGTTGTTGTGATTATTCTGCTAACTTTTCATCTGATATAAACTCTATAAAAGAGCAGAGGAGGAGATCAAGTAGACCTCAGGGGCCATTATATTGCCCTAGTCTAAAAAGTGAGCTAATTGTTGTAACAACATGGAGCTGATTAAATCTCCAGAGAAAAAGGGTAGGGAGGAGAGGGCAGTGACCCAGAGAAGATATTGCACACTAAACCTCCCCATGACAATCCACCCCCGTCCTGGAAAGAGATAGGCACCCCCTGGGAAAATGCCATTTTGCTACTATCAAGAAGGGAGGAGAGAACAGAAAGAATTAAGTACTGACTAACTAAATCAGCCCTCCTCAATGACATTCACCCGTACCCCTTCCTGTGTTAAACAGGTGCATTCTCAAAAGGAACAAAGCATGCAGAGGGCTTTTTAAGCATTAATATGCTAATACCTAGGAGTAGGTGCCTAGTGTGTCAGAGTCTCAGACTGTCTGGTGAGCCATCTCCAAAGCATGGAGATACAACAGGCCGCTGCACCCTTGCTTGCCCCAACTGGTGAACTGTGTGCTGCAGTGTTGCTAGATACCAAATGTGACCTAAATGGATAATTCATTATAGGCACAGCCAGAGTGAAGCTTTCTTTCTGCATCCTTCTCACATTTAGGACGTGGGAAAATGCTGCTGTTTCTGCCTTTTGCATTGCTTTGATAATGTACAGTATCCTTAAGAAGAACACTTTGTTCATAAAAACCAGGAACTACAATAGTTTTATTGTCCCCATTTGATCAGGTGAGTAAACTGAGGCACTTGGAGCTTTCTTAACTTATCTCAGGTCACACTCCAAGTAACTAACTTACTAGTAGTGTTATTAATTGGCTTATTGGTAGCTCCCAATTCCATGCTCTATTGATTAACTCAAAGACTCATAGATTCAGAACTGGAAAGGACCATCTAGTGTAACTTCCTCATGTTTTACAGATGAGGAAACTGAGGGCCCAGAGAGTCAAAGTGACTTGTTCAATGTCATACATGCAGTGACAGAGCTGGGATCTGAATCCAGATCATCTGACTGAAAAAAACAGCATTCTTTCCATTGTGTGATGTGGCCTCAGCCAGCTTGCCTAGAATTCATTCTTTACATATTATCTCAAACTCAGTCCAATTCAACAAATGTTTATCAAGTATACATTGTATATAAAACTATATACTGGCTCTGCCCTCAAGAAGCTGACACTCTATCTGGAGGTGGGAGGAGATCCTGAGAGATTTGGGTGTTCTCTGGATCTCTACACTCCCTACAATTAGAGTGGAAGCTTCCTGAGGGCAGGATCAGTGCACAGTTTTCCCAGAAGCCTCTGGGGTGTGGCACTATCTGAAACTCTTGAGAGAGAAGTTCAATGATTATGCTATCCCGAGATAATGATAATGATGTGGGAGAGTATCTTACTTTGTATATCTCTTTAAGCACTTACAAGGCCTTTTCTTATTATGCACTGTTTCATTGAAGCCTCACAACTTTATTTTTTTTTTAAAGCAATTGGGGTTAAGTAACCTGCTCAAGGTTGCAAGCCAGTTATTTTGTGTGGGTGCTAAGTATCTGAGGCCTGAACAATCCCGGGTCTCCCGATTCCGGGGCCAGCTCTCTTACTCACTGCGCCACCTGGCTGCCCTGAGCCTCACAACTTTAGGTTGCAGGCACTCATAGAATTTTGGGCCTGGGGAGGCCTTAGAGATCATAATACCTCACAATCTATAGCAATTTGAGGTTAACAAACCACTTCCATTTAACAACCCTGTGACATCAATGCAGATATTATGCCCTCCACTTGAAAGAGGGCAGCTAGGTGGTGAAGTGGATAAAGTACTGACCTTAGAGTCAAGAGGACCTGAGTTCAAAACCAGACTCACCTCCTAGCTGTGTGACCCTGGGCAAGTCACTTAACCCTCTTTGCCTCAGTTTCCTCATCCATAAAATGAGCTGGAGAAGTAAATGGCAAACCACTCCAGTATCTCTGACAAAAAAAAAAAATGCCAAATGAGGTCAGAAAGTATTAGACACGACTAAAAAACTACTCAACAATAACAATAACCATTTGACAGAGGAGTGAAATAAGAGTCCAAGAGGTAATAGTCCTAGATCACCCCACCACAGTTAGTGGCAAAGGGGGAAGCTGGGATTCCAGGGTTTCTGCCTCTGCATGGCTCTCTCCCCTACTCATGATGTGGGCAGATCTTCTCTTGCCCACTGCAACCTTTCTCAATTTCTTTTCTCTCAGAATACTGCTGCTAAAGATATACATATATGTATATGAAGATATATATATAACTCATCCCTCAGTCCCCATTGTTCCCTCTCTTCAAATTGGCCCAGCTACTCTACCCTGACTCTTCTATAAAATTCAAGTTTGACTATCCAGCCCATCTGTCTTTCCTCTAATTTCCTCCTACTCACCATCTTCATCCTTTTTCTTGGCTCAGCTGGGACATCCTCCCCAGCAATGAGAATGCCATGGGGTGAAGGGATAAATGCCCTAGGGAATGGTGTCTCCAGTCCTACTCCCAAGGGCAGGTCTGTTTCCTGCTTGGCTTTAAAACCTTCCATCTGCACCTATGTTATTCCAAAATGATTCTCAGGAGCATCCTTGAAGTTAAAAGCAAGGAAATTTAGGGTAAGTTATAAGAAATACTCTCCATATCTCACATTTCTATAGGGCTTTTGTGTATATATGTGTATATACATACATACATGCATACATACATACACATATATACACAAGACTTATCAAAAAGTCTTGGTGCGATTTTAAGCCTTAATTGCTTAAAACTACAGCTTAAATCTATAATAAGACATTTGGGACACCCTCTAAATATGTGGATGGATGGATAGATGAATGGATGATTAGATTATGGATGGATGGATGAATGTCTTAAACCAGTCGTGATTTCATTGGTATAAGGAACTCCAAATAAGAAAATTTCCTCAACAAACAGATATAGATAGCGATTGCTTCTAGAACTTATGGATTTAGATTTGCCTGGGGGCACTGAAAAGTTAAGTGAATTGACCTGGGTCACTAAATCAGTACACAAAGCTTTGAACTTGGTCTTTCTGACTCCAACACCATATCTCTATTCACTATGCCACACTGCCTTTCTCTAATAGACTTCAGAGCTTACAGAGCACTTTCTTCACAGAGGTCCTGGGAGGCAGGTAGTTCAAGTGCTGTTATCCCCATTTTACAAATTTGGAAACTGAGGGAGGCTCAAAGATGTTACATGGCTTGCCCACATCAGTCACACAGCTAATAAATGAGAGGCTCAAGCCTAGATTTCCTTATTCTAAGACCAACCTGTCTTCCGACCATGCAAATAGTGAATTTAAATACCTTTTACCCTCAAAGAAGTCTTATAGGAAGAAATTAGACCAATTAATGGGTGAGTAGGTAGTTAAAGAATCAAGGAGTCACTAACCCTAACTTAACACCCCTCATCTTTAGAGTGTGGAAGGCAGTCATGCTCTCCTCCAAACTGACCCTCTGAATCAGTGCCAGAGACAGAATCCTGGCCTGGATTAACATAGGCATGATCCAATAGGGCTTGGCTTAGCTTCTCATTCGGGTATCTAATCTGACTCTGTGGCAATGTGTTCTATACCCTGGTTAAAGCTCACGTTAGGTCTCAGCCTATGTGGGGGAATAAGACAAGGTCAAGTCATGACTTCTCTCCTTCCTTATACCTCTCCATACCTGCATCCTAGTCGAGAATTGTTTCTTTTGCAGATTTTCCAGACCAGACCTACTCTCTTAGCCTGATGCTAGGTTTAGTTCATCTTGCAGGGTTCAAGTATCATAGTTTTTCTGGTCATTTGGATGCTTTGTTAGGCATTCATAAACTCAAGTGTGGTCTTCCTCTTTGTCCTGTCTTCCATCTCACTGCTTTAGCTAATCTCCCCTATTCTTTTTCCCCCCAGACCCTAAAGTCCTTCTTCAGTTCTGGCCCAGGCTGCTTCATCTAACAGGCCCTCCCCACCCCAGAATGGTCAGATTTTCCAATTCTTTACTTCATTGAGCTATAGAAATTTCTCCCCATCTCTAGAAGGATTTTCAGTGTCAGTGGAAGTTTCCTGAAAACCAAACCAGCAGATGTAGAACCTCAGAGACCTCATAGTCTGGTATGTAATGGCTAAATTGTGTTGTCCAGGCAACACAGACTTCAAGCCGGGAGGGCCAGGACAGTGACTTAATCTATGTTTTGTCCTGTATCGGCCTATGCTGTGGGGATTCAATAACTAATATGTAATAATAATGCCTGCTTTCTAGTCTAGCTTAGTTTTAAATGACCTGAGTAACAGAACCCCCATTTCTCCTGAGGAGATTATTCTCTCATCTAATACATGTCTCTGTAAAGGGATTATTTTGCTTATTTTGCTGTGGTCCCAGCTTCTCTATATAAACATTCCTTCATCATTATTTAGTATGTTTCTTCCTATATCACCAAAACTACTATTACAATTGTAGTAATTGTTTAGATATCACTTTAAGATAGAATGCCAGGCCTGGAGATAGGAAGACTCATCTTCATGCGTTCAAATCTGGCCTCAGACACTTATTAACCACATGACACTGGATAAGTCCTTTAACCCTGTTTGACTCAGTTTCCTCATCTGTAAAATGAGCTGGAGAAAGAAATGGCAAACCACTCTAGTTTATTTGCCAAGAAAGGCCCAAATGGGGTTACAAAGAGTCAGACACAACTTGAAAAATGACTAAACGATACATTTCTTATCTCATTTAATCTTCACCAGAACTCTGTGAGGTAGGCCCATTTTAATCCCCATTTCACAGATGAGGAAACTGAGGCTGGGAGAATTTAAGTACCTTGCTCAGAGTCATAGGGATAGAATTGTCACTCAGGCCTTCCTAACTCCAAGTCCAGTGCCCCATCTGCTACACCACCTTGCTCCCTCTGGGACTTCATCTTTCTTTTCAAATGATGTCAAATAAAACCTTCACTTCTACCTTCTCTACTTCAGTGAGTAGGCCAACATTTTCTCATTTGATTAGAATTTTCTTCTCTTCCCTTTCATGATCACATCATCATGAATTTCACCAAGAAGAGTAGCAGATGAAAAGGGAGAGGAAGGAAGATTGAAATAGGGACATTAATAAAGACAAGATGACCTTGATTTGCCTGTCGGATAGTAGGTACCTGATAAATACTTGTCGATTAGTTGATTGATTGGTAGTGGTAATGGTAGTAGTGGTGATCATATACCTTTCATAGGGAAGAAAAGATATAAGAAGATATCAGACAGATATAAAGATTTTGGCTAATTAAGCAATCAAACATATGAAATTTTGAGTGTGAGTCAATTTGTATTACACAGGATCTTAGAGTTGTTGAATGAAAGCTAGGAAGGCAAGGCCATCTAGTCAAGTCTTTCATTTTACAGAGGAGAAATTCTCTTTCAGAGAAGCTAAGTAACTCATTATCCTGCTTTGTACCTTAACATCAAGTCAGGAAGTGATGCTTTTAGATATTTGTATCCCCAGAAGATTTTTATACCCACAAAATATTATTGGAATCTATTCCAATAATGAAACCTTTATTCTGATCATATATTAAGACTAGATTTGACTATGCTAATTTAGAAAATAACAACAATAATAATAATAAAAGTCACTGCAGTTTGATGTTTTTAAATTATGAGGGCTATAAAGATGATGCAATTATTTGCCCAGCACCTTAATCTGAAAGAGCTCAGATTGCTTTGCAGATATTTACTCATCCATCCTCATAATATCCCCATTTCACAGATGGGGAAATGTTTCCTTGGGGAGCAGACCAAACAAAGACACAGATGAGCTGGTAGCATCATATCCATAGGAAGACATATGAGGACCAGAGGAAAACATTTGATACCACAGAAGATAATCATTACGAGCGGGGAGATAGAGCCAGAGTAGGTGGAATTGTACAAGAGTAAAAGATGAAGCAGACTGACTTTTTAGTGTTTTTATTCATAGTAATCCAAGTGGGAAAGACCATTCAGCTGTTCAGTAGAGAGATTGGAAAACCAGACTGGGAATAGAGAGTTATTTTGCTGTGACACAGAGGAGTGGGGAAGTCATAAGACTGATTTCTATATAAGATGGGCAAAGCCAAGAAGGGTGGAAATTAAGATGTGGCAATGACAAAGCCGTGCAGAATGGAGAGTCGAAGAAAACCAATGTGACAAACTGAGAAGGAGCGATAATGATTGGAAATAGGGGCACAAATAGGGAACTATAGATAAGAATACTTAAGAGGTTAGAAGATGAGGCAACAGGATAAGGCAGAGAGAACCAGTTAACATAATAAAATCCTGTCTGGGGAGAGGGAAAGAGCATCGGAAAATTGATCTGAAAGGAGACAAGACAAATGCAGGGCTGCAAAGCCCAAATGTGATCAACGGGGAGAACACAGGGATGAGCAAGGGAAACAACAGCATAACAGGGCTCAGAAGTATTGTGTGAAGGCAGGGCTTAAGGGAGAAGGAAAGAATTTAAGGGAAACAAAAAAAGTAGACATCGTCCTAGAATTTTATAGTGAGAAGGGACATTAGAAAGTCTCTTGTCTAACTAGCTCATTTTTAGATGAGTAAAATCAAGGCCCATCAAATCTGTGATTTGCCCAAGATCACATAGATGATTTGTGACAGAGCCAGGGCTAGAACCCAGGTCTCAGATTCACTCTATCACACAGCAAAGGGGCCCATTCACCTGAGCCAAAACCAATTTTCCTCAGAGCTACACACACAATACTTTGTGCCTTTGTTATACATTTATTGTGTCCCATTTCATATTGAATAACTAGGTCTCAATTAATGTGAATATTGAACCCTCCCCCCAAGGGAGCATTATTTGAATTAATGTTGCATATTTCTATTAGGCTGTAACCAATTACCTTATTTTACATAATTATAACTTCAAATATACTTGAATACATACTACCACGTCAGAGGATTTGTTATTCAAACTGTACCTGGTTGTGATTATTTGTATAAGTGTTATACCCCCCTTTAAGCTGTAATGCCATTGAAGGGAGTCTCGTTCATTTTTATATCTGCTCCCAAGTCTTAAAGCAATGATTATTTGCACATAGTAGGGACTTAGTTCACTGACTCAAACTGAATGAATGAACAAATTCACACATGAATGAAAAAGCATTTATTAAGCATTGTGCTAAGAGCTGAGTATATAAATACAGAAATAGACAGTTCCTTCCCTCAAGAAGATTACATCCTAAAGGAAGAGACAATACATAAAGGAAATGGTGTCTAGGCAGAAGACTTTTTATTCTAAATATTAGAGCAATGGAGAATGGGACCATAGGGGAATAAATCAACATATTTCATTTAGGTCAAATGGCGGAGCTATTTTGATTTTGGTTCCAGAAATGGGAAGGCAGGAGGAACAGTGAGAAAAAGGTAGAGGAAAGGATATGCCTGTGTGCTCATGCTCAGCAAGCAGAAGATAGCTAGAGACTAGAAAGTAGAGTGAAGGATGATCGCTAGGGCATTTCTGAAGTAGCAGACTGAAAGAGGCCATCACCAATCAAGACAGCATGGCCTCGTGAAAAATTCTCCAGAGCAGCAAAGAGGTTGATGAGGAGGAAATGGTCAAACAATTGGGAAAATTGAAATGAAATTAATTGAAAATGCATTACCTCTCCCACTCCCCATGCTTACCCTCATCCATCCAACCATCATGGTACAGTGGAAAAAATTTAGAATCAGGGAACCTGGATTTAAATCTAACCTCTAACATTACCTTTATGACTCTAGACAAATCACTTAACAGCTCTAGACCTCAGTTCCCCCATCTGCAAAATGGGGGAGTTTGACTAGATGGCTTCTAAAATTCCTTCAAGTTCTCATCTATGATACCATCCCTGTTAAGTTACAGTAAGCATTAAAATACAATCTTCCATTTCTCCGGGAACATCTGAACACAGCCAAAATAGCTAATTCACTGCTTCTAAATTCCAATCACATAAGAACTGTTGTGAAGATGAGTCATAGCAAAGGAGGTCAACTATAACTTATGTCCCTAGTCCAGTACACAGCCCACTTTAGATTTTTTTAAAGTGATCTCACAGTCAAGACACTTCCTATCCTCTTCCCAGAATAATAATTTTGTATAGAGGAGGGCGCTACTGACCAACCATCAAAAGGGCATGTGGTTTCACAGTGGGAAGGATAGCTGAGCTGAGTCAGTTTAATGACAGGCCAGGTTAAACCAGGTCAAGGTCATGGGCTCAGTTCCATGACGGAGATAATTAGTTTTGTGCTGTTCTACAGCCATAGACTCCTCCTTCATCACAGACAGTCATCTCATACATGTTTGCTACTGGTCACAAGATAAACCCTGGAGGAGAATGGGAGTATATGAGCACAACCATCTTTGCATCTAAACAAACAGCTTTTGTAACATAGCAAGAGTGCTGAGTAGATAATCAGGAGACTAAGGAATCTACTCCCAACTCTAAGTGCAGCTACTGCTTCATAGCTAGGTTACCTTGGTCTGTCATCTCACTTCCCTAAGTCATAATTCCTCATCTATAAAATTAGAGCTTTGACCCCACAGAATTTATGGAATGAAAGGTAATTTAGTCCATCCAGTCCAACCTACACTTGACTAAAAAAATCTTTCTCCAGCATCACTGGTTAACTGTTGTCTGACTTTAAAAAGTCCAATGGAAAGGACACTTACCATATCTCAAGGTGGTCTTTCAGATAGTTCTAATTGTTAGGAAGTTTTTCTTTACAACCTACCTAAATCTCTTAAGCAACTTCTACCCACAGTTCCTGGTTCTGTCCTCTGGGACCAAACAAAATAATTCTTGTTTTTCTTCCATGTGGCAGCCCTTCAAACACTTGAAACAGCTACCATGGTCCCACTAAGGCTTCTCCTCTTCAGGTTCCATGTTCCCAGTTCCTCTGATTTATCTTGAGGTACCTTCTGAATCTAACAGTATGACTACAGTGGGTTTTTTTGTTTTTTTTTTAAGCAATTGGGGTTAAATAATTTGCTCAAGGTTACACGGCCAGTTATTTCTGGGTGTGGTGCTAAGTATCTGAGCCCGGATTCGATCCCCAGATCATCCTGACACTGGTGCCAGTGCTCTTACTCCACCTGGCTGCCCTTATGGTGTTTAAAAAAAAAACATCTATCTTAGCCTGGCATGACCTATTCCTAGTAAAGCCATTCTTTCTCTTAGTGATCAATCTCTCCTTTCTAAATACCTGAGAAGTCAAGCTCAGGTGCCTATATATTGCCAACCCTGTCGTCTTCCCCTTCATGAAAATCAGGACATTTGTTCCTCTCTTATTACTGCAGAAAGTCACCTAAACTGCCATGATGTTTGGAAGATCCCAAGCACTGGCTCAGTAGTCATATCTGCCCTTGGGTGTGGTGTTGGTCAAGTCTTGAAATGGTGCCTTGAAATCATTGAAAGCAGCTAGGTGCATCCTAACTGCATCTCCTTATTTATCACAGATATTACATTCTAATGCCGTTCCTCCCAGTCAATAGTCATTATCTTTCCAAGAGAAAACAGAGGCAAAGTAAGAGAGGAGTACTTCAACTCTCTCATTGTGATCCATTACCACTGTCCTATTCAACCTCAATTGTTTTCCTATCCCCTCTTTGACACTGTTTGTGTCCCTAATATAGTTTTTTTGACTTTAGCACTAATGACATTAGTCCCTACATTAATTTTATATTCCCTTTTCTTTGATATGCTGGGTATATCTCTATAAATCTGTGTCTTTATACAACTATGTAGGTAGATAGATATACACACACAAACAACACATGTATATATTCATATATACACATATATAACTATGTATACATACATATATTCATAAATAGTTATTTTCATCTCATAAGAACAATTTTTAATTTGATTCTCAAGAGCTCTTTAACCCTCTTGAGTCAATATGAAGCCATTAGGTCATGCCTATCTCTTCTTTAAAAATCTTTGAAATCTACTGTTATAAAATCTAGGGAGAATGTTGGCCTTTGACTTTCTCCTCCATCATAAATTGAATATTAAATGGTCACTCAGTCCAAGATCCCTGTAATTTCTATGGCAGTAGCCAGGTCCTTCTTGATAGTCTGAATCAGGTTTAAAAAAAGGACTATCCCTTTTCTTCTCCTCCCCCCTTTGAAGGATTATATATCGTTGCCGAGTTATGAATTTTTCATTCCAGATAACTGGAATCTCATATTATGATAATACATTCTGATAAAACTATCACCTCCACAGACTCTCACGCAAATATTTTCCATCACATTCTTCCTATTTCTTCACATAGTATAGCTCTCCTCAATTTCGTAAGGCTAAGGTCTAACTTTCCAGAACCCCAGTCTAGCTGTAAATCCTGACCCACCTAATCTGTTATTCCCAAGCACCCAAATTTACCTCCTTTCATTAGTACCTGTAGTTTACCCTGTCTGTAATATTTGAGAATTAATATTCCAGGCTGTGGGTTTTATTTCTGGTTGTCTTACTGGATATCATCTCCCATGAATTACTGGTTCTCTCCTCTACTATTCTTATGAAGTACCTGTTGTTCTCCATGATACCAGGATTGGCAAGTCTATGTGGATCATTTTCTCCTTCCTTCTACATTTTCAGTTTAAAAGCCTTTTAACCCAACTCACAAAACTCCAAGTAAATATGTTTTCCTTGTCCCTTGTTAGCTGTATGCTGTACTTGGCCAAGAGTTCCCATTATGGTCCAGAAATCTAAATCATATTTTCAGACACTATCTTTTTGGCCATATTTTCATATTTTAAGTCTGTTTTTCTTTTCTGAATCTCCTATCTTCTTTTGGGAGGAGTAACTTAAAAAAAAACAACAACCTGCCTACCTGTGTTCCTAGAGTCTTCAGATTTCCCCGTGACTTTAAAGTTCTTAGCAATTCTTTCTCCTCCTCTAGGATGGAGATCAACTTGTATGTTATCCACATATAGGTAATACTTGGTACTGAAAGAAACATAAACATAGCATGTGTTTTCCCTGAAAAATTCTACCTGCCCTCCATACTTTCTTAAAATAAAATCCTTGGTCCTTTATCTTCTTTATAGGGACTCTCTTCAGTGACATGTCAATAACCACCATGGAAAACTTCCTATCTGTTGGGCTGCAAGGCTCAGTCAGTGGGACTCCAGATAGAGACCTAATTTATCTAGTGCAGACTTCCCACCATTTCTCACCATGGCATGACACAACCTACTCAGCTACTTTTAATGGCAGTTAGCACATTTCTGCTGTGCTCTGATGCAGACAGAACTAAGAGAAGCTGAGCCAAAGGCAGAAAAGTTATTTCCTTATTACATGTGCCTACCTCTTGGCTCTCCACTTAGTGTAAGTTGATCTCTACATACCTATGGACTCTTCCAGCTCTACCCATCTTTAGATCATCAACTTGGGGTATACATGATAACTGTCTTCTGAAAGGCTGTCTCATGGAAGAGGGATTAGGCTGATTGTATTGCTGGAAGGCAGAGCTAAGACTAATTCTTGGAAGCTCCAGAAAGGATGATGTCAGCTTAACATGATGAAAAACTTCCTAGTAATAAGGGCTATTCAAAAGTGAAATGAAGAGGGGAGGCTAGGTGGCGCAGTGAATAGAGCACTGGCCCTGGAGTCAGGAGGACCTGAGTTCATATCCGGCCTCAGACACTTAACACAAAAAAACTAGCGTTGTGACCTTGGACAAGTCATTTAACCCCAACTGCCCTGCCTTTCCCCTTCCAAAAAAAAGATGAAATGAATTGCCTCAAGAGGTAGTGAATTCCCCATTTCTGGAAGTTTTCAAGCAGAAATTAGTAATCTACTTGTTGGGAATGTTATCAAAGGGGTTATGATTTTAGGTATGGGTAGGAAAAGATGACCATTGAGGCTCTTTCCAACTGAGAAAGTCTACAACTCTATGAACTTTGTTGTTATTGTTGTTCAATTGTTTCCATTGTGCCTATCTCTTTGTGACCCCATTTGGGGTTTCCTTGGCAAAGATATTGGAGTGGTTTGACATTTCCTTTTCCAGCTTATTTCACAGCTAGTGTCTGGGGCCAGATTTGAACTCAGGAAGATGAGTCTTCCTGACTCCATGCCCAGCAGCCACTGTGCTACCTAACTTCCTGTTTACCAAGGACGGCCTGTATTATTGTTTCTCACTGATCCAATATCAATACTGTGTGCCTTTAAGGAAAGTTTCAACTCATTCTAGCGCAGTTTATATCCATAGAATCATAGAATTTTAGAAGTAGAAGTAGGAAACTGATTTTCTCCCTTTGGCACAATTGATCTCTACGACCCCTCCTAGCTTTACTAATCTTTAAATCATTCTTAGTGGATACATTGCTGTCTTCAAAATCAACTGAACTGAATCTCCCTTAAAGGCACTAATGTTACCACCATCCTCCAAGTCATTCAGTCCAGAAATCTCTATGTCATCTTGAAATCTTGTAAAGTCAATAAGACTTCTTGTTTTTTCCAACACATTATTACTTCAGACCTCAGATATTATCTTGTCTAAACCTTTCCTGAAGTACAGATCCCCTCACTGATATCCCTGACAATCAGCTATCCAGTCTGAAGACCTTGAGTTGCAGATAACATAGTATCTGAAGAGACAGCACTCTCTACTTTGGGACAACTCTAATTGTAGACTCATAGACTACAGGAACTGGATGGAACCTTGAAAGCATCTAATACAACATTTTCATTTTCAGTGTGAGGAAACAAAGACCCAGACTAAGTGATTTCTACAAAGTCATGGGTTTAGTAAGTGGAAAAGCAAGGTCTCCAATCCAGTTTTTCTGAATCCACACTAACCTTCTTGTTAGGAAATTCTGCCTTATATTTGGTTGAAATCTGCTTCCCAGAAGTTACCACCTATCATTGGTCCTGATCGTATTCCTGTACAGTCAAGGCAAAACACACCTAATCCCTTGTCCATGAGACAATCCTTTAAATATTTGAAACTAGCAGTCATATTACACATCTCTTCTTGTCTCCAGGCTAAACATCCCTAGTTTCTTAAATGAGCATCCTAAGGCAAGAGACCTTAAGCTGCTTTCTCTCCCTCTCCCTCTCCCTCTCCC